>NC_060123.1:385112200-385431485 GCF_021461395.2 Schistocerca americana | reverse complement strand
TGGGGCCTGACTAATGCTGCCGCTAGGCACTACTTCAGTTAAGCTAGCGTCTAATGTTTCACTAACCTCAGAAACAGCTGAGGGCTGTTGTGATTCGCTCTGCTGTTGAATTGCCATTTTATAACCCGCCCTAGTAAGAACCATTAATACACAGAACAACAAATATATAAAGTCACTCGCATCTGAGTTAATAATGTCACTGACCTAAACTTTGCATAATACTCACTTATAATAAACACTTCCTATCTAAAGTTCAACCCAACAGTCACTCAATCAACCTGATTCAAACCGATAGACATTTAAATAGTTATTCTAAATTTCTATCTACAAAAATTTAATTGTATATTGTCTGGCAGGGGCAGATGTGGACTCTGACCACAATCTATTGGTTATGAACTGTAGATTAAAACTGAAGAAAGTAAAAAAAAAAATGGGAATTTAAGGAGATGGGACCTGGATAAACTGAAAGAACCAGAGGTTCTACAGAGTTTCAGGGAGAGCATAAGGGAACAATTGACAGGAATGGGGGAAAGAAATACGATAGAAGAAGAATGGGTAGCTTTGAGGGATGGTGAAGGCAGCAGAGAATCAAGTAGGTAAAAAGACGAGGGCTAGTAGAAATCCTTGGGTAACAGAAGAAATATTGAATTTAATTGATGAGAGGAAAAAATGTAAAAATGCAGTAAATGAAGCAGGCAAAAAGGAATACAAACGCCTCAAAAATGAGATCGACAGGAAGTGCAAAATGGCTAAGCAGGGATGGCTAGAGGACAAATGTAAGGATGTAGAGGCTTGTCTCACAAGGGTAAGATAGATACAGCCTACAGGAAAATTAAAGAGACCTTTGGAGAGAAGAGAACCACTTGTATGAACATCAAGAGCTCAGATGGAAACCCATTTCTAAGCAAAGAAGGGAAAGCAGAAAGGTGGAAGGAGTATATAGAGGGTCTATACAAGGGCGATGTACTTGAGGACAATATTATGGAAATGGAAGAGGATGTAGATGAAGATGAAATGGGAGATACGATACTGCGTGAAGAGTTTGACAGAGCACTGAAAGACCTGAGTCGAAACAAGGCCCCCGGAGTAGGCAACATTCCATTGAACTACTGACGGCCTTGGGAGAGCCAGTCCTGACAAAACTCTACCATCTGGTGAGCGGGATGTATGAAACAGGCGAAATACCCTCAGACTTCAAGAAGAATATAATAATTCCAATCCGAAAGAAAGCAGGTGTTGACAGATGTGAAAATTAGCGGACAATCAGTTTAATTAGCCACAGCTGCAAAATACTAACACGAATTCTTTACAGACGAATGGAAAAACTAGTAGAAGCCGACCTCGGGGAAGATCAGTTTGGATTCCGTAGAAATACTGGAACACGTGAGGCAATACTGACCTTACGACTTATCGTAGAAGAAAGATTAAGGAAAGGCAAACCTACGTTTCTAGCGTTTGTAGACTTAGAGAAAGCTTTTGACAATGTTGACTGGAATACTCTCTTTCAAATTCTAAAGGTGGCAGGGGTAAAATACAGGGAACGAAAGGCTATTTACAATTTGTACAGAAACCAGATGGCAGTTATAAGAGTCGAGGGACATGAAAGGGAGGCAGTGGTTGGGAAGGGAGTGAGACAGGGTTGAAGCCTCTCCCCGATGTTATTCAATCTGTATATTGAGCAAGCAGTAAAGGAAACAAAAGAAATATTCGGAGTAGGTATTAAAATCCATGGAGAAGAAATAAGAACTTTGAGGTTCGCCGATGACATTGTAATTCTATCAGAGACAGCAAAGGACTTGGAAGAGCAGTTGAATGGAATGGACAGTGTCTTGAAAGGAGGGTATAAGATGAACATCAACAAAAGCAAAACGAGGATAATGGAATGTAGTCGAATTAAGTCGGGTGATGCTGAGGGAATTAGATTAGGAAATGAGACACTTAAAGTAGTGAAGGAGTTTTGCTATTTGGGGAGCAAAATAACTGATGATGGTCGAAGTAGAGAGGATATAAAATGTAGACTGGCAATGGGAAGGAAAGCGTTTCTGAAGAAGAGAAATTTGTTAACATCGAGTATAGATTTAAGTGTCAGGAAGTCATTTCTGAAAGTATTTGTATGTAGTGTAGCCATGTATGGAAGTGAAACATGGACGATAAATAGTGTGGACAAGAAGAGAATAGAAGCTTTCGAAATGTGGTGCTACAGAAGAACGCTGAAGATTAGATGGGTAGATCACATAACTAATGAGGAAGTATTGAATAGTATTAGGGAAAAGAGAAGTTTGTGGCACAACTTGACCAGAAGAAGGGATCGGTTGGTAGGACATGTTCTGAGGCATCAAGGGATCATCAATTTAGTATTGGAGGGCAGCGTGGAGGGTAAAAATCATAGAGGGAGACCAAGAGATGAATACACTAAGCAGATTCAGAAGGATGTAGGTTGCAGTAGGTACTGGGAGATGAAAAAGCTTGCACAGGATAGAGTAGCATGGAGAGCTGCATCAAACCAGTCTCAGGACTGAAGACCACAACAAACAACAACATTGTCTGGCCTGAACGACGTTCTCGTAGGTTGTGGCGAAATTGTGACTTCTGGAACAGGCCTCGTCTTCTTTTCTCTCGTGCACATGCAACATAAAATTCACACAATGTTTAAGTAATGCTCAAAAATGTGTCCTGTCACAGTGAAGCCAAATTTAATATTTTTTTGTGGAATCTAAAATTTAGAAACCTCTCTCACACCGGCCTGATTTAGCTTCACTGATCAGGATAGTAAAAACATGCGTATGTTAAGGGAATTTTTATTCAAAAAGCAGGCTTATCACATTGACACAGTTCAATACTGTTCTATTCTGATTAAATTGAGCTTAACTTAAATTCCATAAGGCAGTGAAGCAATTTCGAAGTCTCGGTGCGACGAAAATTGTCAGTCGATCTCCTGAAAACATTTGTAATAATTATTAACTTTCGGTGATCACGTGGGGAAGACCGGAGATCTGCTGGTAAGACCGTTTTAGCCTATTTATTTGAAGTAGCTGGATATCTTGAGCATACAAAACGGCAGGTTCGTCCAGTGTAAATCAGACGTTCCCCACTGATCCCGTGCAACACAGTGTAGTAAGCAGACACTGTGAATAATAATCAGTTAAATAATACGCGAACACACTTACTTTAGTTTAGTTCATGTATTAAATTCCTTCTCATACAGAATCTCATCAAGATGGCGACTAGCTCAACAATACATACATATACATCCTCCTTCTTTCACGACTAATCGGCAAGAATTCAATCATTCTTTTCATAAGAGAAAACATAGATAGCAGAGAAGGTATTCCATGGAGTAAATGGACGCTCCAAGGAATAATTGGGCTTGAAACTACTTTGCATTGATAATCGGTAAGATAAGAAGAGATATTTCGAGAAATGTACTGAGTTATATAATTTATAAAATTTCTGAAAATATCGCGGAGAGACCGCTGCAAGAGACATTACAAGTTTCTTCACAGTACCCTGAACGTGTAACTTCCAAGAATGCTTTTCATTTACCCTCAGCGCCAAGAATTTAAAATAATAGATTTCACAGCCTAACGACCGTCTTTGCAGAAATAGCTACGTGTCAAAAACTGTATGCTTTCCATTTTGTTGCAGTTAAGTGTTAACCAGAGCTCTGAAAGCCACGTGTTCACGTTACCGACTACTCTGTGAGTTAGATCATTGCATCATCTGGTCATCTGCAAGGAGAACATGTTTTGAATCATTTGTCAGTTTATAGTGAGAGACCATTGATGTATACCAAGTACCAGCATTTCGCCCGCGGATTTGTCCATGTACACAGATTCCACATATATTTTAACATATTTCATACACATTTTCACAGATATTCCCTCTTTATCTGTAGCGAATTTCAGGCTGTAGTTTCATCTTAATCCCGAGTTTGCAGTAGCTCATCGACAATGGTTCAACATTTTTAGGTGTTAAAAACGGAAAAAAAGTTTTTACATTTTATCTCATTCCTAGCCTCTTCCCTAGCGGTAGTAGGGATATATAAATTTTGAACCTTACCTTCAGTAAGACGATCTCATTGCAACAGCTGCACCGCGGTTCACCTGGTAGCCCGATCAGCGTGCCTTCCTGTTGCTTTCTCTCGTACAGTCATACGTAATATCTACATTCAGTGCAATAAATTATTCGTTTATGAGGAACGTCACTTCTGTCTTGAGATGCCTCCACTCGCTTGGCACGAAGAGACGCTGGGACGGAGTAGGTGAAGCGTGCAGCTGCTCACAACGCCGGCGCGACTGTGTGCGCGGCGTGGGCGGCGGCTTCAAGAACGGCCGCTGCCGTCGCGTCGGCGGCGCTCCGGCGTCGCTCGCTCAGTCGGAATCCGACGATCGCTGCTGACTGTCGCCGAATGCGGCGAGATAAGCCATTAGCGTAATGAGTCAATACGCCGCCGTCACGGCACTGCATTGCGAAAAAGCTAGATTTGTAGCGGCGCCGCAATTAGGCGGTGCGCATTCGACGCGAAGCGCCCCTCTTAACGAACGACAGATCTATCTCGGGACCCAGTAATTTTCTGCCTGTCCGACTTGCTTAACTGCGGATATATGGCACGTGGCCGGACTGTCACGTGTTTAACGGCTGGCTATCGACGTAATACCGTACGCAACGTTAAGTGGTGCTTTTAATGCTGACTCTTTTTTATCAGAATTGACGTAAATTTGTATCGTGGATGTATGTACGGGAGACAGGCGAGGGCAGATATTTTTCGCATAAAAATTACGCGTCCCCGGCAAATGCAAATGTACTGTGCAGTAATACATCTTTCTTTTTAATTAAAAAAAGTCCTAGGAATTTACAGCTGAATAATGTTGTAAAGTGCTTAAACTTCACTGGATCTGCCGCAACAGCATATGCATTTCATTGCATCGTTCAGACTTTTGCCTAGACAAATAGTTGAAGTATGAAACGTTTCGACGTAGTTTTAATTTCAACGTAGTTTTAAGACTATAAGGATTTTTTATTAGCATTTTTTCCATTGCGAGGTGGCACGGAGTTCTTCTTTCGATCTGTTGATTTTTCTGTATATTTAAAAAAATCTTTGTATGTACATATATACATTCCGCTTCTCCTTCCTGACCACTTGCTCGATTTCACCCAACTTTGGTACGCGTATTTCACACGTCACTTACTATCTGGGAAGAAGCACTGTGGTGGTAAGAGCCACTATCTCCCATATGAGTTGGAGTGAAGAGGGTGTGACATAAAAGCAAAACTCAGGAATATCTGCAGCAATTAAAAAAATAACGCGGTACACATCTTACTTGCTTTTTGGAAAAACTTCTTGTGACAGTATGACGCATCTATCACAGCTGTAATTAAGCGTGAGAGTGAAAAGAAGTCGCACTGAAGCATAACTCAGAATCGCCTGAAGCAATTTCAATTTGGTGTGTACATGATCCATTATTGGTATGAGGAGTGTTCAGTCGAAAAGATACGAAACGTCATAATAACCAAACCGGCTGAAATTTGTATATGGCCCAATGGTGAGGCATCTAGGCAACGGAAGTATGCGTCCTCTCAAAAGTTCAATGCTGTGCCCTCAGCAGGCGAGGTGACGCTCACCGTCTTTTCTGACGTCTGAGGTGCGATACTCTTCGAATACCTCGAGCGCGGAGAAACCATTAACAGTGACGTGTACTGTGAGACACTCCGTAGCCTACGCAAGTCCATCCAGAGCAAATAGCTTGGGGTGATGGAATGATTCTATTCCACGATAGCACGCGTGAACACGTCTCCAGCGTTACACGAACTGTATTGGCCAAGTTCATGTGGGAGCAACTTCAGCGTCCGCTCTATAGCTCGGATATGGCGCCCTGCGGCTTCCGTATATTTGGTCGGCTGAAAAAAGGAACGTCTCAGAGGGTATCGCTTCAACTCGTGAGGCGAACTGAAGGACACAATGGAGGATTGGCTCCTGTCACAGCCACAGGTATTCTGGGAACAGGGAATCCTTCGGGTCGTGAAACAGTGAGAAAGCTGTGCTCAGGGCTCTGGCGATTACTTTCGAATAAAGATTTAAATTGTACCCACGGTGTTGTTATGTACTTTTTCTTTTAAACATCCCCCATCCCAAGTTAATATAACCCTACTACCACTAGTTATGAGGCTAGGAATGAGATACACTGTAAAAACTTTTTTTCCGTTTTTAACACCTAAAAATGTTGAACCATTGTCGATAACTTACTGCATACTCGGGATTAAGATGAAACTACAGTGTGAAATTCGCTACAGATAAAGTGGAAATATCTGTACAAACGTGTCTAAAATATGTTAAAATATATGTGGAACCTGTGTACACGGACAAAGCCGAGGGCGAAATGCTGGTACTTGGTATACATCAATGGTCTCCCACTAAAAACTGACAAATGATTCAAACCATTTTGTCCTTGCAGATGACCAGATGATGCAATGATCTAGCTGACAGGGTAGTTGGTAACATGAGCACGTGGCTTTCGGAGCTCTGGTTGACGCTTAATTGCAACAAAACGGAAAGCATACAGTTTCTGACACGGAGCTATTTCTGCAAAGATGGCCCTTAGGCTGTGAAATCGATTACTTTAAATTCTTGGTGCTGAGGGTAGATGAAAAGCATTCTTGGAAGTTCCACGTTCAGGGTACTGTGCAGAAACTGCAATCTTAACTACAGCAACGATCTGCAATGTCTCTGACACTGAAACTCCAAGAACGAACTCTGTGCACTCATCAATAATATTCTAAGTCAAAAAAATGGCGGTCAGGCCATCATATTTGTGGAAAATTAGAATTAAAAGTTGGTGAAACACCACAGGTCAACTGTTGATTGTACAACAATGTGATTCCGGGATAACAAGGTAATTGAGGCAATACAGAACCGTACTACACGGGACAAACAAGCGGTTGGGGTGAAATTTAAGTTCATTTATTCGAACTCTAAAGTTATCCTGAAAGAGGTCAGTCATTCAGCTTTACCCTCGTTTCACAATTTTGTGTATTTCATAACTTGTTACGGCGCAATATTGTTACCCTAATTTTTTTTCATTATGTCGAACAAATACTGATGCTTGGGGAAAGGTCACTATCATATATGTAGCTTTATTTTATTTTTCCTGTGTTCAATGATAGTCTCCTTTCCTTCTTTAACCATTTTTTGAACGTCCCATAGAGGCCAGAGAAGTTACTGCTGCCCTGAAGAAGTGGTACGGACTTTCAGATACACGCTGCTATCTCTTCGTTTTAACTCCATGTACTTGAGTAACATATAGCGAATCACGAGCCATCATGGTTCCTTCTGGTTGTCCAGAAAGAAAGCATGTAGCAAATAGTACCCCTTTGCGGATTTATTTTTCCACTAAATTCGGTAGTCGATGGTGCCACCAGCACTCATGGTAAAAAATTCAAGCGCCGGTCCTAAACGCAGAGCAAATGCAAATTTTTTGACTGTATTCAGTGCGGCAGACCTTGGTAGGTAAGTATGCTTGTTCCTTGGAAATATAATGTTAGGATGTGTTCAGCGAGCCAGGCCACTGTTAAACATGAAGGTATCATCACTTTCATGTATTGTTTTAATTAACTACGTCCTTTTGATAACACTTGCATGTGAAGATTAATTAACTTGTGAGGATTAGTAGATCTCGTGTTCTGGCTTTGTCCTTTAACGGTAACTGTCTGTGTGGTGATATCACGTGTACTTACGATAACTTTCTCGTACCGTGCCTTGCGTTAGCCGTTCAGTAATATTTCATCTAGCCGATTGTAATTTGAATGAATCTCTTGATTAGGGAGTAAACTTAACAGTAGCGTAAACGTGGAAACTTTCATGGCTACCAGCCCCATAAGTGTCCCTAGTAATCTTGGTTTCTGTTGATTATTCTTTATTTTTATAGCCTTTCAGCGAGCCTTATCATAGTAATTCTGACATGGATGGCAAGTTGCTTTTTCCCAGAAACGTAACATTTACTACGATAACTTCACTCCCATTGTGTTGTATTGAAGCCTACGTGACAACCAAGTAATGGTAACTGATTTACGAACTGTCTCACTAGATAGAGGTCGATCTCTCGAGTACAATGAATACCAACAACGGTAGTCTTCGCATTTTGTGACGTATCTTGTCAAATTTAACGCACTTTTCCCTCGCTAGGATATCTCTCCATTAGCATGTTGGCTACTTTGTTGGATTGCATGATAGCAGCCACTAGGAACAGATTTACGTGTACATTGGCGGCCTTATCTTTCACTATATAGCCGTTGACAACATAACTGATTTTAACGGCCATGCTCGACTTTTGCTTTTCTATTTTCCAGTATGATTGATTATTGTATCCTCTATCCTATTAAGAGGCACTGTTGCTGGGTCTTTCATTTCATCTTGATTCATTGGCGGTGTTTTTATGGAATCGTAGTTAGAATATTATTCCCAATGCTAAGGTATTGTGTGGTAGTGAAGACGTAATAAATGATTGTTTCTGTGGTATTTACTTAGCCATTTGAATTCTTCAACAAAAAAAAAAAAAGCAAATGCTAGAAATGCATGACGAAGCATTTGGAGAAAGATGAGTAACAAAAGATCAGTTAACATTGTCCGACTCCGCATGATATTGCTAAATCAAATGCATTTCTGTTGTATTTTATTTTAGTGAGCAAATATTATACTCTAGGGCTTAAACATTTTCATTCATTTAAGATTCGGTACGATCCTTGCACGTGTGGTGGATGACTTTTGCATGTGAAGAAGGCAGGAAAACAAACAGATATTCTCTTATTGAAATAAATTAATACAATTATTTCGGCAATTACGACAAAACCACAACACCCTCAGTGTGGTGAAAGCGGTAGATCTCCCATAGAAGGTAGTAATCATATACTGCGCTTTCGTAAAGTTAACAGGAAAATGACTCCACAATCAGTGGTAATCTAATAATAAAGTATATGTAAGCAGGATGAAGCCTTGGTGCTAAAAGCACCTATGCTTGGATCTCAGGTAGGATCTCCTGTTTCGTTTGATGCTGATGTGCTATTCCACTACAGTTGGAGATCCCCTGCAATGCTACACTCCTGGAAATTGAAATAAGAACACCGTGAATTCATTGTCCCAGGAACGGGAAACTTTATTGTCACATTCCTGGGGTCAGATACATCACATGATCACACTGACAGAACCACAGGCACATAGACACAGGCAACAGAGCATGCACAATGTCGGCACTAGTACAGTGTATATCCACCTTTCGCAGCAATGCAGGCTGCTATTCTCCCATGGAGACGATCGTAGAGATGCTGGATGTAGTCCTGTGGAACGGCTTGCCATGCCATTTCCACCTGGCGCCTCAGTTGGACCAGCGTTCGTGCTGGACGTGCAGACCGCGTGAGACGACACTTCATCCAGTCCCAAACATGCTCAATGGGGGACAGATCCGGAGATCTTGCTGGCCAGGGTAGTTGACTTACACCTTCTAGAGCACGTTGGGTGGCACGGGATACATGCGGACGTGCATTGTCCTGTTGGAACAGCAAGTTCCCTTGCCGGTCTAGGAATGGTAGAACGATGGGTTCGATGACGGTTTGGATGTACCGTGCACTATTCCGTGTCCCCTCGACGATCACCAGTGGTGTACGGCCAGTGTAGGAGATCGCTCCCCACACCATGATGCCGGGTGTTGGTCCTGTGTGCCTCGGTCGTATGCAGTCCTGATTGTGGCGCTCACCTGCACGGCGCCAAACACGCATACGACCATCATTGGCACGAAGGCAGAAGCGACTCTCATCGCTGAAGACGACACGTCTCCATTCGTCCCTCCATTCACGCCTGTCGCGACACCACTGGAGGTGGGCTGCACGATGTTGGGGCGTGAGCGGAAGACGGCCTAACGGTGTGCGGGACCGTAGCCCAGCTTCATGGAGACGGTTGCGAATGGTCCTCGCCGATACCCCAGGAGCAACAGTGTCCCTAATTTGCTGGGAAGTGGCGGTGCGGTCCCCTACGGCACTGCGTAGGATCCTACGGTCTTGGCGTGCATCCGTGCGTCGCTGCGGTCTGGTCCCAGGTCGACGGGCACGTGCACCTTCCGCCGACCACTGGCGACAACATTGATGTACTGTGGAGACCTCACGCCCCACGTGTTGAGCAATTCGGCGGTACGTCCACCCGGCCTCCCGCATGCCCACTATACGCCCTCGCTCAAAGTCCGTCAACTGCACATACGGTTCACGTCCACGCTGTCGCGGCATGCTACCAGTGTTAAAGACTGCGATGGAGCTCCGTATGCCACGGCAAACTGGCTGACACTGACGGCGGCGGTGCACAAATGCTGCGCAGCTAGCGCCATTCGACGGCCAACACCGCGGTTCCTGGTGTGTCCGCTGTGCCGTGCGTGTGATCATTGCTTGTAGAGCCCTCTCGCAGTGTCCGGAGCAAGTATGGTGGGTCTGACACACCGGTGTCAATGTGTTCTTTTTTCCATTTCCAGGAGTGTATTTGAGTTTAGGGGGAATACCAAGTGGGTTGACGCGTAAATGGGAATTTAGATTGAGGAAGAGGCATGCTAAGGTAGTCTGTGTAATTGTGCAAAGCCACAGTGCCAGCGTGGCGTATTGGTTAAAGCAATTGCCTAGTTGCCAGGAGACCTAGGTTAGAACCTTGGCCTTGGTACAAATATTCATTCGTTTCTTCAGTATGCACGAATACATCATAGCTATTTGAGTCTTAAAATGGTCTGTGTAACCATATAGTTTCATTTGGAATAATAAAAGATAGGCATCTTATTTTGCAATTATAGATTTGAAGGTTAGGTCTTGCCTAATCCAAAAATTCATAGATTCGCTTCACTAAACGCAGTAAACTCCTTTTATGTCGTGTCTCTGCCATAGGTCTCTTTTACCAAAGCCAGTATATAAATCTACGTAATAGAAGATACGTTCTTTTTCCTGTATCACATTGTTTCTATTTGGAAGATTCCAGAAAGGAATACCAATCAGCTGACGCTCTCAAGCTGTAGACTGAGCTGCAGTATTCAGTGCTTACAAGATTCAGTGATATAATGAGATTATTGACAGCAGTTCTCGGGGCTGTAGTAATTGAACAAGGGAGAAACATAAGACAAATACTGTTTTTTAATCTTCTAGCATATGTGCAATGAGAGCTAGTGCCATCTACTAATACATGTAGTTGCTTTCTGTAAAGGGACAGCGATTCGATTTCTGTTTGAGCCGGGATATCAAACCAACAAGGGATAAGATCGTAGATTATGTGAACTAATAGTGGAAACGCGGACAACGAATGACGAGTGAAATTGTACATAAAGAAATGCTCCATTACCATTCAAAAAGAAGACTAATTGGCAGGATACACAGAAGATTAATACAGTAGATGTGGAATAGATGTGGAACTGAAGTCGCAACGGAGTGTAATCTATTGATTTATGAAAGGAGTTGATCTTTCAAGTGGTGGGAAGCTGTGGAACGTGTAAAATGTTCATAAAGGTTCGTGAATGTGGGTGTCGGTAGCTGTACATTATTGGAGCGCAACATCATGAGTCACGGCGACGAATAGCTTTTGCCATCACCAAGCAGTCATTCTCACATTATAATAGGATTTAAGTGACAAGGAAAGAAACGCATGTATGACACATTTGTTCTATTTTTAATGCATAATGTCTGTTCCTTCGAAATACCAGGCACCACGCAGACCCCGCAGCTGTGAAACACTATATGTAAATTGAAGGGGGATGACCGCTATCAGCTGCAGCGGGACATTATGCAGAATCAGCGACGACGAGCGAACGTGTGTACCGGACGGGAATCCGTTCTATTTTATCTTCTACGACAATTGTAATAACGCCTTTTGTGAACATGTAATTGAGGTAGTTACGTGTCGTGCATGTACAGGAATCCGATTTGAGCCAGAAAATCAAGACAGCAGGAGACAAAAGCACCGCAGTAATAGGCGATAGATTTAATGTGTCCAGTATAGGATGGACAAACTACTCGTACGTTATCGGTGGGAAAGACAAAGAGTATTGCGAGACAGTAATGGATAATTTATTCGGACGCTGTTTATAACAAAAATAGCTACACGTACACGCAGGAGAAATATTTCAGTCCCTCTATCTACAAACAGGTCTGATTGTTTAGAGAGTGTCACGTTTGAGAGAGGATTAACGATCATGAACGTTAATCGCCAAAGGCGAAAGGGCTATTAAGAAACCTAGGTGACTGAAGCTGGTAGAACTGAGAGAAAGTCTCTAACAACCGCATTAAAATATGACCAGAAAACATCTATTTCAAATCTATGAAACTTAGAACCATTGATGTTAAAGCGGAAACTTCATAAAATACGGGCCAGCTAATGCACGTATGGAGTAATGTAATAAGAGACAGCAAAAACCTACCGTGAAGTAATGGTACCATTCGGAGAATGCTACAAAAACAGAGACTAACAAACTACCGCTAGAAAAAAGACTTTGGAGGGAAAACTTAACGCCAACTAGTGCATCTGTTAGACGAGCTACGCGTGAAGCCCAGAAAAATATCCACAAGGTTATGAAAGATATATCAGAAAATTCTCGAAAATTCTTTCGAGAAACAGGCTTGTCTTGAAACTGAAGACAGCAGATGGAGAGCCGAAACATAAAATTCTAGTTTCAGAAATGTATTTACACATGAGGATACTTAAAAGTTAAGCGGCCATGCAGACTCATAAATGACAAGATATTGATATTTGAGCCCCTGATATTTAAAGACGGTAAATCAATTCAAAGTGAACAAGACACTAGGCCCTGATCGATTTCCTTTTACATTTTACATTAAATACGCTACGAAAGTGGCCCCTTTTCCTGATATGTAATAATCGAGTATGTCTTGCATGGTGAATAGTTCTGTGTGACCTGGAAACAGTGTAGATCATTCCTGTTTATAAAAAAGCTTAAAAGAACGGATGCACTGAATTACAGATCAATATCGCTAATATCTGTATTTTGGAGGATAGCGTAATCTCAATTCAAACTTTGTGATGTTGTGGTGTGTTGGTTGCGCTGTTTTGCAAATCCTTAGATGCTAAATTCCGATCTCTTACGACCTACAGAGCAGCTCACATGATCACGCAATTTAGTTAGGAAATAATAACTGAATGGTAATTAATACGTCGAGTCCTGCTATCGGCAGGAAAGAACTAACAATCAAATTAACACACTTTATTCTGATTAAGGTATAACGTCTTCTTGGCATACACTAAGTTTTAAACGCAAGAACAACAAGAAAACCCCCACAGCTCTTGCGGTGGCAACCAGATAAGGAAACAAGGCAATGGAGAAAAAATACTGACCAAAATCTACTCTACCAACTACAAAATACAACGTGCTACTACAGTGCTAGGGCTGGCGTAAGTACTGGCTGGAGCTGTTCCTAGCAGTAGGTAAACACTGCCGGTCTGACTGTCCGGGCGTGTTTATAAAGCCGGTTGGGCAGATTGCTACTTGAGTCATATGAGTTCCCATTGGTGGAATACTGTCACATGTTGTCTGGCAAAGTAGTTTCGTGTTTATTTGGAAAGTCTGTTATTATTTATATCCGCTGGCGATGTTTCTCTCCGCACTCCTGCAAGGAGGTCGGCAGCCCATTTTGCAGGTCGGTTGTGCGGGCCCTTTAACTAATAAGGGGCCGCTTCTACAAATAGCATAACAATATGAGTACCACACTATGCAAATAGACATATTAATGAGAGGACGCATCATATAATCTATAACAGAAAAAAACGGTCACTGTAACAGTCAGATTTATTATCGAAATGCAAAGCACATGGTTTGCTCACTGAAATAATCATTTAACAATAAATACTTGGATAAAGGATTCTTATGGTGAACTGTGATCTTGGCACAGATGGGTGGGTATGATAAAACAAAGTTCTGCAAATAATACTCGAATACTACCGTAAATTACAGGAAGAACGTGGGGAAACAGGATTCAACACCAGTGAGGTTGCCAAAGCACATACTGAACGCAAACTAGCTGGCTGCAAAACAAAGCGGTGGTGCTTCAGTCTGAGAGGTTACCGATACCTTTAGGCGAACGTTCGGAACATGGAATCCCTCCTCTGCAAGAGAATGAGAGAGACGGTATTTGATTTCGCCATCAGAGTCGATTTCCATGGCGTCGCAGGGCCCTCTGACAGTTGTGAGTCCCGAATGCTCTGGTAGATGTCCATTGGTGTTGGCCCAGGGGTGGGCACTAGAAGACCACCCTCTGCAGGGAAGACGAAGTGTCTACCAGAGGTGGAGCCTGGGCAATGGCTTTGTGCTGTGGCACATGTGAACCTCGAACAAGGAAACGGGCTGAGTCTGTCAGCTGCCAAAGATGGTTTCCTGGGACAAACTTGGTTCACATGTTTGTGACACCACAGACCATCCAGGAGCTTTACTTCGAACATCGTCTGTCAACAGCTGCGAACTACCACCAGAGTCCAATGCTAGCCTTGTCGGGACAACATCAGGACCCAGACGTCATCAAGGATGGGAAAGCGATTCAGACCACCTTGTGGCTCCTTCAGCTGCTCTGGTTGGCGGATGGAGAGAAGTCATCACTGTGGCTGTCCACAAAGTCATTCAGCTGGACTGGTCTGCTCCTGTGGCGTCGATCGATAGAAGGTCAAAAAGGTGGACAGTGAATCATCCAGAAAGTGGTGATGGCAAAGCTTTGATAGATGATCCTTAAATGTTCAAATGGACCTAACTAACCTAAGGACATCACATACATCCATGCCCGAGGCAGGATTCGAACCTGCGACCGTAGCAGTCTCACGGTTCCGGACTGCGCGCCTAGAACCGCGAGACCACCGCGGCCGGCTGAAACCTAGGTAGAGGTTGGTTTCATTATCGAAATCGACGCTGATAGTTTCTTATATATTAGATTATCACGATTCCTGACAGGGCTGCAATGTTGAAAGTACCAAAAAGTTTTCTTATGAGGCTACATTCAATGTCTCTGGAACAATGAATAAGCATAATGTTCGCATTTGGGGGCCACAATATCCAATAGTACCAGGGAAATGGTGCGAGATATCTCGAAAGTGAACGTTTGGTGTAGCTTCAGGTAAGACTAGATAACTGGACCGTTCTTTTTTGCTGGGGTGACTATCACAGGAACGACGTACATAGATATGTTACAGATATTTTATTTTCCACAGGGTACGGAACTGCAATCAAGCCTTTGTTTTCAAATAGATGGTGACCCACCTCACTGGTCGTTGGACGTTCCGACAACTCTGAACCGAACATTTCCAGGACGCTGGATTAGAGGAGATGGGCCAGTAAATTGGCCTAAACGTTCTCCTAACATCACACCACTGGATTTTTTTCTCTGGGGCTTCGTGGCGTGCAGGTGTGGCCACTGCCGTGCGGAACCTATAAGGCCTGCTCAATTGGATTGTGAAATTCATCGGTACCATCCCTCCGGTCACCTTGCAGCGGACCCGGATGGTTATTTAATGCAGATTAAACAGTCTTTGCCCCAAAGCAGTTGCTCACATGGTTGTTCTGATTCGATGCACTATTTTTTAAAAATTACCTTTCAAGGTAAGAATGAAATAAATTTATAACATTTAATTTTGTGTTGGAAGCATATTAGAAATAGGGCTTTTCAGTGTAGACGCCCTGTATGTAGGTGCACACATAGGCCATACGATCACAGTAACAGGCGTTACATCCGCAATGAGCGAAGCGAGATACACTACTGGCCATTAAAATTGCTACACCACGAGGATGACATGCTACAGACGGGAAATTTAACCGACAGGAAGAAGATGCTGTGATATGCAAATGATAAGCTTTTCAGACCATTCACACAAGGTTGGCGCTGGTGGTGACACCTACAACGTGCTGAAATGAGGAAAGTTTCCAACCGACTTCTCATACACAAACAGCAGTTGACTGGCGTTGCCTGGTGAAACGTTGTTGTGATGTCTCGTGTAAGGAGGAGAAATACGTACCATCACATGTCCGACTTTGATAAAGGTGGGATTGTAGCCTATCGCGATTGCGGTTTATCGTATAGCGACATTACTGCTCCCGTTGGTTGAGATCCAATGACTGTTAGCAGAACATGGAATCGGTGGGTTCAGGAGGGTAATACGGAACGCCGTGCTGGATCCCAACGGCCTTGTATCACTAGCAGTCGAGATGACAGGCATCTTATCCGCATGGCTGTAATGGATCGTGCAGCCACGTCTCGATTCCTGAGTCAACAGATGGGGACGTTAACAAGACAACAACCATGTGCAGGAACAGTTCGACGACGTTTGCAGCAGCATGGACTATCAGCTCGGAGACCATGGCTGCGGTTACACTTGCGGTGCGTCACAAACAGGAGCGCCTGCGATGGTGTACTCAACGACGAACCTGGATGCACGAATGGCAAAACGTAATTTTTTCGGATGAATCCAGGTTCTGTTTATAGCATCATGATGGTCGCATCCGTGTTTGGCGACATCGCGGTGAACGCACATTGGAAGCGTGTATTCGTCATCGCTATACTGGCGTATCACCCGGCGTGATGGTATGGGGTGCCATTGGTTACAAGTCTCGGTCACCTCTTGTTCGCATTGACGGCACTTTGAACAGTGGTCGTTACATTTCAGATGTGTTACGACCCGTGGCTCTTCCCTTCATTCGAGCCCTGCGAAACTCTGCATTTCAGCAGGACAATGCACGGCCGCATGTTGCAGGTCCTGTACGGGCCTTTCTGGATACAGAAAATGTTCGACTGCTGCCCTGGACAGCACGTTCTCCAGATCTCTCACCAATTGAAAATGTCTGGTCAATGGTGCCGAGCAACTGGCTCGTCACAATACGCCAGTCACTACTCGTGATGAACTGTGGTATCGTGTTGAAACTGCATGGGCACCTGTACCTGTACATGTCATCCAAGCTCTGCTTGACTCAATGCCCAGGCGTATCAAAGCCGTATTACGGCCAGAGGTGGTTGTTCTGGGTACTGATTTCTCAGGATCTATGCACCAAAACTGCGTGAAAATGTAATCACATGTCAGTTCTAGTATAATATATTTATCCAATGAATACACGTTTATCATCTGCATTTCTTCTTGGTGTAGCAATTTTAATGGCCAGTAGTGTAGATCCATAACTTGCTTCATTCTGACCAATTTTAAACTTATGCACAACACAAGAAATAAATGTTTTTGAATTTTTCCGCTGATACATGTCGGATTATTAAACCTGACTAAAATTTCGTTATTTGCTAATATTTAAATTACAGAAACAGTCTGCCGTTCGGATTACACGCTGCACATTAGCTGCCACTCACATCTCATCTGAGGCCGCTCATAGTGAAGCACTGTGTTGGTGCGCTTATAGGCCATGCGATCACAGGAACAGGCATTACACACACTATGAACGAAGCGACGTAGCTTCATGACTTGATGCATTCTGATCAAATTGAAACTTACGCAGAAAAAGCAAATATATTTCACATTTTTTTCGGTGATACATGTTGGATCATAGAACATGAGTAAAATTTCGGTGTTTGGTAATATTTAGATTACAGAAACAGGCTGCCGCTCGGATTCCACGCGACACACTAGCTGCCACCCACATCTCGTCTCAGACCATCCTTAATGAAGCACAGTGTTGCTTAATTCAAGCTTCGGATTGACGACTGCTGTAGTTTACTCTCGACTCTGCACGTAGAAAGTCCCTGAGTTCCAATAAATGTAGTTTAATTAAAGAAGTCTCCAAGCAGACGCTCTTAAAGGGCGCAGTCTTGCAGGAATTTATTACGAAGACGGGAGTGCGCCTTTGGCCACGGAGGGCTCGTTTATATTCGTGTCACGGTATGTTTATTAAACAACATGCAAATTAGAGTTAATAAAATTTAAATGCTATGGCCCTAACTTTTCTACTGCGACTATTATCTCAAGTAAAAGAGCCGCTTTGCGGGTATCCTTCTGAACTGCTCGACCAATTTCTTTTGCATAGCTGTTATTGACAGCCATGTTACTTCCAATACTGGAAAGGCACTTAATATTAAACAATGAATTTTTGCATTTAAGAAAATCATTCATATAATTTCCCATGAATCGTGTGGCAGAAAGTGAAGTAAGAGTTGGAGCGCTATTCCATCACTGATGTGGTTTGTCTCGGCTTAGTTGTGTTGTTCCTTTGTTTTCAATGCATTTAACTTCCTGTATGTGACGGAAACGATCCTCAATGAAACGAAAAAAAATCAGTGTTTTCCCTTTCAATTTTACATTTATGTTTTGTTACCCTAATCCTCTCTCCTACGCCCTAACCGCGTGTTTCATTGTGTAAGTCTGATTTAACTTCATAGGACGTGTATGTATTGTGGTGAGTGAAGGTAGTTTTGTAGTCTGTGAGGTCAGTTTTATCAACATAGATTGGTTATGTGAAAGAGCGGAGTGGTTTACCGACGTGTAGAGACGGATGGTTTGTATGAGAGTTTACGAAAGAACTCATATCAAGTAGCAGTGATCTTTGGCTTAGTGCTGTCCCCATCTCGACTTTCAGAGTGGGCGAGCTTTGGTAAGTAGAATCATTGACCACTTCGTTTTGTGCTCTTGTAGACACTCCGAGATGTAGTTAAATATGTTGGAATGGTCTTGGTATATTCAAGTTTGCTTTATAGTGATGTTTCAGCTTAGAATGTTAGGGGAAAACGTACGGTATTCGTTTAGAGTATAATTTTTTAAATGCGTATGCGCAAATATTGGAATTCGAGATGATGGAAGTGTGATAGGACAGCCGAAGCTGGTAAGGAGACCACTCGCGTAAAGCGGGAAAACTAGATTCGAGTCCTGGTCCGCACAAATTTTCACTTGTTGACATTCAGTTATTTCAGTGCCCTCATGCCACTGACTTGGGTATTTCTCTTTCATTAATTATGAGAGTGTTTCTGATCCTTACACGACTAGCTCTTTGTCTACAGATCGTTTGGCTACCACGTGGGCTGGTAAGACAAAGGAACCATGCTTAGTTAGGTATTTTATAATGTTGTTTCATGCTCAACGTTTTATTAAAACTGTTTATTTGCGCTTAACGCGGTTTTGAAATTGTAAATTTCGAAACTTTTAATGTACTTTGTAATTGGGTTGTTGTTTCTGCCAGGTTTACATATGATTCTGTGACAGAAACGATGTCTTTTGCTTTAGTAGTTTTCTCATAAGTTTTCGCACCTTCAGTAGTTGTCTAGAACGTGGGTGATTTTTCATTAAGATGTGGTTATTGTGGCTAATTAGTCGGGTTTCATGCTTTGGATGTTCGTGAGTGTTGTACCACAGGTTAGCCAGATTACGTTGAGGTGTCTATTCGTATTCACTATTGAACTCGGTTAAATTTTCTTTGTAAAGTAAATACTTAAACATGAGACTAAATTTTCTTTATTTTTCCTGATTTCTGATTTTATGTCTTTTCGTGGTTTCTTTGCGTCCGCCCACGTGCTTATCAGATTACACGGGGGCGTGCTATAGCTTTTTGTAATCGATTGCCATATTTCTTTGATGAAGTACCTATATGTGTAGCGGGATTTTGTTAATTCTCTTTTTTAGTTCAACGAATTTTCGCCGTTTTCTTACCTGTTCTTGGCTTCTGTGCCGAGTCTGCATTAGTTTCAGTAGATGGGAGGTTGGCAGCTTCACTCTTGCTACGAGCTATTTTTGTATGTATGATCGAGTGTTTGATTCCGTAGTTAACTTTTTTCCGTATGACTCATTGTTTCCTTCCCTGCCGGCAAATACGAAGCAATGATCCCACTTTCTACTTGAAATAAACGTAGGTAGATTCCTTGTAATTGTATGTTTATGGTTAATCATATTTTAAGCACAGAGTATTGCCTTACATAAGACGTTGACTCCCTCAAGTCCATTTTGGTTTCTGTTGGAACTGAAAATAAAGTTAATTTTTAAAGTCTTAAGGAAGCCTTAGGTCTTCTACTTAGCGAGCTACTTCCCACCCTGATCAATTTGTCAATTTATAAAGCACTCGGCCTAAATTTAAACAGAAAATGTTGCATTTCCGTTGCGTAAATTGAACTTGAATGTTGATGAAACTTAAACTATGAACAAAGATTGTGAATTTGTCCCCCTATAGTTGAGTGATATGTTACGGAGCTCGGAAATTCAACTAAGTGAGAAAAATGAACGGCATGTTCCACTTAGCCAAAGAGCTCAGGATAATTCAAATTCTACAACCAGTGCCAAACAGCTAACTTTCACCGGACATGTGTGCCTAACTGTTTAATATGAACGACAGGTCACATATCGTTGTACTAATTTTGTGTGACTGTATTTGCTCACCTATTTGTTATCGTATTAGCTGATTACTAAAATTACTGACTTACGCCTTTTTTTAGAGGCCGTGAGCTTGAAACTTTTATGACGTTATTTAAACACATGTTTCTCTTTCTGTGACGACTTCTGCAACTTCACAGTATCAAAAGAGTTCGCGAAGCATGTGAGGGCAATGTAGGCATTGTGCAGTATTTCCAGTCAACGTTGTTGGCAATCATGTATTCATTTTCACCCTCACAGTTACGATGCGGTCACTGCACTGATAACAGTTACTGAGCTTATTAGTCACCTTCCTAGTCCTGACCATGTCAGTACATGTTACACGAGCTGCTATTTATCTATTACCTGTTCTATTTTCACCTAACAAAAATATTAATGCGCTTTACACTTTACTTATCCCAACTAAACGAAGTTGAAGCTAATCATCTTTTTGTTTATATTTTTCAATGTCCCGACAATACTAAAAATTTTAACATTCCAGGTTCCAATTTACAGAATGTCAGTCTGAAAGAAAAGGCGATAGCATTCCTCTGAGATTACAGTTTCATTAGAAATATCTTGCTGGTGACGTTAGACACTATTAGCTTCAGATCTCACAGCTTATCCCAAGCGTGAATCTACAATACTGATAAGCATGTCGCAAATTACGTATTGCAACTGCACTCTGTGCGTTATTTAAGAAGCATATTGTAGGTTTACACTGCAAAAAAAAGTCTCTCACTCAGTGCTCATTATTGTGATTCATATATTGGCAAAAAGAGCACAGCGCTTTTGTTCTGAATGTGAAAAACTATTTGTCAGCCATATGCGACATATTTTCCCGATATAGAGGCACCGTTTTTGGCGTTACATTGTCATTGCTACTTTGAATGTTGGAAAAAAAGATAAATATTTATATAATCACGCTATGCATACAGATAGTCCGAAACAATCAATGTACCAGGAAATAAGATTCAAGCTGAATCCCTCTTCTCCATGGGTCAGCTATCACATGTAAACTTATCGGACAAAATTTTAGTCACCATCTTAGAAGAGCACACTGCTCGCTGTGGAGTTTTGTGACCATGCACTGGTGACATAACCTAATACCACAACTCTGTGGATGATCATACATGTTCTACGTGTTTTACGAAGCTTGTTTTATTAGTTGTGCTGAATATTATTCTTGTAAATATATTGTCAAGTTATAAATTCTATTTCTTATTTAAGAGGGAGAATACGCATGGAATTTTAACTTTTTGTAAGTAGACAAGCCGGCCTAGTTAGAGAAAAGCGATTGTCAAAGAGTATAATAAACTGTAATTGCATTATCGCTGGACGTGCGAGGGCGCAAAAAAGGTAGCAATTCGGAGTCGCGAGGAGACTGTTGTCATTGGTTGCGTGTATTCGTCGGTGTGGCTATGAAATTGCGGAGATAAAAAGAAAGTCTCCGAAGTGTGGAGCAATGAAGACTGAAATGGTTGTTTCGGCGGATGTTTAATATGGGCAAGCTTTGTGCACGGCATTTATTGGGCACAGTACAAGTGCAGCAAGAGTAATTTATATAAAATCAAGCGGGCCCTTGCTATTGGCTATGGTATGGCAAGAAGATTAACCTGTGCTCTATTTTATGGCTAAATGAAACCGCTCGACAAACCAACGGCATTATAAAGTGAAGTAAGGTGTAGACCTTTTATAATTAGAAGTTTAATAGGGTTACCAGTGTAGTTTGAATTTTATTGTTTAAATAACATCATTTTCGTGCATATTGTCACGTAAATAATTTTCCTAGGTCGTTATCCAAGTAGTATCCACCCTATACCATTTTACGAACCGAGATAATCAGAAAATGAACTGAAAATGAAGTGAACATTAATTTATTAGGTTGTCAAAACATGATTTTTTCAACTTGTGGAAAATTACGTAATAATGAAATTTTTGGCTGTAGTATGAATAATGCCAGAAATAGAGTGACAAAAGTCAGCATTAATTCATTTACTAAAAAATAGAGTAACTTCCATAATAAAAAAATTGGTAGTAAAACTTTATTTAACTTGGACACAATTTCATTGTCAGAGCACAGTTTCTAATCTGTGGATTGTGGCATAATTTATAACTTTTATTACAAAGAAATATCAGAGTAACTGCTAGTTAAATGACAGTCCTTACCAATGAGTAAATTTAAATAATCTTTCTGCTTGCTACAATTACGACAGTCAGCACTACGATGAGAAACGCATCAAAAAGTTTCTCTCGACAGCCAGTAAACAATATTACTTTAATTGATCTTTGAAAATTAATATAATATGTTATATGTGTTTGCTATTTGATCATTATCTTGCTACTTTGAATTGTGTGGTGTGAAGTACTTGAAAGTCTGCGTTAGGTACTGTTTCTACGTCATGACGCCAATAACTATTCTTACGTAAGATTGCTTACGAGTATAAAGTTCAGTTTCAACTTAATTATTATTGTTCCGGCGAGGAACTGGCGACCGTTGGTTATTTTCATTAATGACATACTTCGAAAACTGTTTTTCCAAATTTTCCACTAACTATTGTTAATTAAAAATTAGTTTACGTAATAATAATATTTACAGTTAACCGAACTTTGTTTCTAATCGTCATTGCTAAAGTGCTTAGCAGTGGCGATTCGGTTATAACTTCATCCACTTCTCTCGCTCTTGCATTGTTCTTCGAAATAGATGCCTTTTTTCACACATTAGAGATATAGAAAAGCGTAATTAGGCGGAGAGGTAGGAGGGTTATAATAAGACACGGCAGTGAATTGGCATGTGCCAATCTGTTACATGGAATCAGCGGAGTGAATTGGACTGGACGTGTCCATGACTACACTGTGACTGAAGCTGCCAGATTTGTTGACAGATAAACGCGTACAGTCTGACGTTGTAACACATCGCACCTTCCCAGGACCAAATGGCTAGACGCCTTTGTGGGCAGCCACACAAGGCCGCGAAACGAAGAAAGTGTCGAGTAGGCAATCAACCTGGTGACAGATACGGGAACCTTAGATAATGAACAACCTGTTTTATTGATAATTTCCCTACCAATGTGATTTCGAATCACTTGAAAATTCAGTCAGTCGCCATGCAGACCATTAAATGAAATTTCCGTGAGAAAAGAAACTTCATGATAATCATTTTTTATCTACTGCAGTCATTTACAGAAGAGCGACAATTGTTTCAAAATGGCAGCAAGTGAAATAGCACTCAAGTTTTAAACGCACATCTTCTGCCGTGTGGTAAGTACAGTCGGTCGGGACTGCTCCACTGTAGGGAATCTTTGTGAGAAAAAGGACACGATCAGTTACTATGTCCCAGCATAGTCTGGCCCATGGCCTTCCACGTAGCTGGCAACGGCTCTATTTTTTTAAGTCGGAGTGTGGAGCCAGCCAGGCCAAAAAGATCTGCTCACCACCACGTCCGCTCCATTCAGTTTGAGCTTCAGGAAGGACCAACAACTGCAACCTCATCACCGCCCGTGGCTGTGTCTTCCTACAGGCATCTCTATGCAGTTTAGCTGTACATTACTACGAACAGAACATAACATGTCGTTTGAATATGCAAGCGATTTCGTTCATTCGCTGACATTCACCAAAATCTACCCCCGTTTGTCACCGTGATGAACTTCTCCATTACGTAACATCAGCGTAGACTGCACTCAGATTAATATTGCGTTTTGCTCAATTTTGATTTCAGAATATGCGAGGGGCGTTCAACAAGTAATGCAATACTTCTTTTCTGAAAGCAGGTTGGTTTTATTCAGGATTCCAGTACACCATATTATTCCCCACTCTTTTGACCACAAAACCCTATTTTCAACATAATCTTCGTTTAATGCGGATACTGTGTAACACCGCCTCCAGCCTTGTACACAGCCTCACTTTGTCGATGAAGAGTGTAACAAATTTTTCTTCAAGTATGCCATATCCGACAGCTGATATCTCGTGGAGATGATTAATTTTTTGTCCGGTGTGCTCATTACCTGTACACGTCGTTGCAGAGGGGCGTGCGAATGCCACCAAGCTCCTTGGATGTAGCCTTGCGAGCAACTTCATCGCAACTTATTTCCGGTTTCCGGCAAAAGAAGCGGCATATAGGTGCCACAGTCCCTGATTATGCTTTAATTTCCGTGCCTGCACGAACTCTTTATAATGGTCTTAATTTTTTACTGACTTCGGGCAGAGATACTCCTTCCGATTACGTACCCTTGCTATAGGTGTCCTTCACAATTAATCAGTTATGCAGTAAATTCATTAACTGTGCTCTGTACTAGTCTCTCTCTCTCTCTCTCTCTCTCTCTCTCTCTCTCTATATATATATATATATATATATATATATATATATATATATATACTCCTGGAAATGGAAAAAAGAACACATTGACACCGGTGTGTCAGACCCACCATACTTGCTCCGGACACTGCGAGAGGGCTGTACAAGCAATGATCACACGCACGGCACAGCGGACACACCAGGAACCGCGGTGTTGGCCGTCGAATGGCGCTAGCTGCGCAGCATTTGTGCACCGCCGCCGTCAGTGTCAGCCAGTTTGCCGTGACATACGGAGCTCCATCGCAGTCTTTAACACTGGTAGCATGCCGCGACAGCGTGGACGTGAACCGTATGTGCAGTTGACGGACTTTGAGCGAGGGCGTATAGTGGGCATGCGGGAGCCGGGTGGACGTACCGCCGAATTGCTCAACACGTGGGGCGTGAGGTCTCCACAGTACATCGATGTCGTCGCCAGTGGTCGGCGGAAGGTGCACGTGCCCGTCGACCTGGGACCGGACCGCAGCGACGCACGGATGCACGCCAAGACCGTAGGATCCTACGCAGTGCCGTAGGGGACCGCACCGCCACTTCCCAGCAAATTAGGGACACTGTTGCTCCTGGGGTATCGGCGAGGACCATTCGCAACCGTCTCCATGAAGCTGGGCTACGGTCCCGCACACCGTTAGGCCGTCTTCCGCTCACGCCCCAACATCGTGCAGCCCGCCTCCAGTGGTGTCGCGACAGGCGTGAATGGAGGGACGAATGGAGACGTGTCGTCTTCAGCGATGAGAGTCGCTTCTGCCTTGGTGCCAATGATGGTCGTATGCGTGTTTGGCGCCGTGCAGGTGAGCGCCACAATCAGGACTGCATACGACCGAGGCACACAGGGCCAACACCCGGCATCATGGTGTGGGGAGCGATCTCCTACACTGGCCGTACACCACTGGTGATCGTCGAGGGGACACTGAATAGTGCACGGTACATCCAAACCGTCATCGAACCCATCGTTCTACCATTCCTAGACCGGCAAGGGAACTTGCTGTTCCAACAGGACAATGCACGTCCGCATGTATCCCGTGCCACCCAACGTGCTCTAGAAGGTGTAAGTCAACTACCCTGGCCAGCAAGATCTCCGGATCTGTCCCCCATTGAGCATGTTTGGGACTGGATGAAGCGTCGTCTCACGCGGTCTGCACGTCCAGCACGAACGCTGGTCCAACTGAGGCGCCAGGTGGAAATGGCATGGCAAGCCGTTCCACAGGACTACATCCAGCATCTCTACGATCGTCTCCATGGGAGAATAGCAGCCTGCATTGCTGCGAAAGGTGGATATACACTGTACTAGTGCCGACATTGTGCATGCTCTGTTGCCTGTGTCTATGTGCCTGTGGTTCTGTCAGTGTGATCATGTGATGTATCTGACCCCAGGAATGTGTCAATAAAGTTTCCCCTTCCTGGGACAATGAATTCACGGTGTTCTTATTTCAATTTCCAGGAGTATATATATATATATATATATATATATATATATATATATATATATATATATAGTGACAGTTACTGAATTATATGAATGAAACGTAAATTTAATACAAACTACTGCATGTACACACTTTATTCAACATGTAAAAGTCATTAATGATATTCATAGGTTATGACATGCTCGATATGCCTGCCGTCACTGTCGAAGATGTGGCGCAGACGAAAAGCGAAATTCTGCATGACCCGCTGAAGTGTCGCAACATCGATGCTGCCGAAGACCTCTTTCCAAGATGCTACTCCAGGCGAGTGTAAAATGAATGTGCGAAACGGAAAATAATAAACGCTATAATGAAGATTTGGCCCTGTCTGACTACCGTCTGAAGCAAATCTTAGGATCTCTTAATTCTATAAATTATAATCTAAACATAAATGAATGATGAAGGCAAGTAATCCTACTAAATGAAAAACGTTGTTCCTGCTTATATATATATAGGGTGGTCCATTGATCGTGACCGGGTCGATTATTTCACGAAATAAGCGTCAAACGAAAGTCTAAAAAGAACGAAACTTGTCTAGCCTGAAGGGGGAAACCAGATGGCGCTATTTTTGGCCCTCTAGATGGCGCTGCCATAGGTCAAACGGATATCAACTGCGTTTTCTTAAACAGGAATCCGCATTTTTATCACATATTCGTGTAGTACGTAAAGAAATATGAATGTTTTAGTTGGACCACATTTTTCGCTTTGTGATAGATGGCGCTGGAATAGTCGCAAACATACGGCTCACAATTTTAGACGAACAGTTGGTAACAGGTAGGTTTTTTAAATTAAAATACAGAATGTAGGTACGTTTGACCATTTTATTTCGGTTGTTCCAATGTGATACATGTACCTTTGTGAACTTATCATTTCTGAGAACGCATGCTGTTACAGCGTGATTACCTGTAAATACCACATTAATGCAGTAAATGCTCAAAATGATGTCCGCCAACCTCAATGCATTTGGCAATACGTGTAACGACATTCCTCTCAACAGTTAGTAGTTCGCCTTCCGTAATGTTCGCAGATGCATTGACAATTCGCTGACGCATGTTGTCAGACGTTGTCGGTGGACCACGATAGCAAATATCCTTCAACTTTCCCCGCAGAAAGAAATCCAGGGACGTCAGATCTGGTGAATGTGCAGGCCATGGTATGGTGCTTCGACGAATAATCCACCTGTCATGAAATATGCTATTCAATAACATCACCATTCTGTCATGCATTGAAACATCTTGTAGTAACATCGGTAGAACATCACGTAGGAAATCATCATACATTGCACCATTTAGATTGTCATCGATAAAATGGGGGACAATTATCCTTCGTCCCATAACGCCGCACCATACATTAACCCCCCAAGGTCGCTGATGTTCCACTTGTCGCAGCCATCGTGGACTTTCCGTTGCACTATAGTGCATATTATGCCGGTTTACTTTACCGCTGTTGGCGAATGACGCTTCGTCGCTAAACAGAACGCGTACAAAAAATCTGTCATCGTCCTGTAATTTTTCTTGTGCTCAGTGGTAGAACTGTACACGACGTTCCAAGTCGTCGCTATGCAATTCCTGGTGCATAGAAATATGGTACGGGTGCAATCGATGTTGATGTTGCTTTCTCAACAGAGACCTTTTTGAGATTCCCGATTCTCGCACAATTTGTCTGCTACTGATGTGCGGATTAGCCGCGACAGCAGCTAAAACACCTACTTGGGCATCATCATTTGTTGCAGATCGTGATTGACGTTTCACATGTGGCTGAACACTTCCTGTTTCCTTAAATAACGTAACTATCAGGTGAACGGTCCGGACACTTGGATGATGTCGTCCAGGATTCCGAGCAGCATACATAGCACACTCCCGTTGGGCATTTTGATCTCAATAGCCATACGACAACACGATATCGACCTTTTCCGCAATTGGTAAACGGTCCATTTTAACACTGGTAATCTATCTCGAAGCAAATACCGTCCGCACTGGTGGAATGTTACGTGATATCACGTACTTACACATTTGTGACTATTACAGTGCCATCCATCACAAAGCGAAAAAAGCTGTCCAACTAAAACATTCATATTTCTTTGCGTACTACACGAATATGTAATAAAAAATGCGGGTTCCTATTTAAATAACGCAGTTGATATCCGTTTGACCCGTGGCAGCGCCATCTAGCGGGTTTGCCCATGGTTTCCCCATTCAAGCTAGACGAGTTTCGTTCTTTTTAGTTTTTTCGTTTGATGCTTATTTAGTGAGATATTTGGCGCGGTCACTGTCAATGGACCACCCTGTATATAAGATTAAGAAAAAACCCTTTACATTACAAAGTTTACATTTCCTAAGTCACATTACTGATCAATTGCCCAACTCTGCCCCTTATAATGACTGCTCGGTCTAATATCAATAACGCGAAATGACTGATATCAAGGCGTTCGATATAGTTCCCCACAGTCGTTTAATGAACAAAGTAAGAGCATATGAACTATCAGACCAATAAATGACCTTTGCGGATGATGCTGTGGTATATCGAGAGGTTGCAACAATGGAAAATTGTACTGAAATGCAGGAGGATCTGCAGCGAATTGACGCATGGTGAAGGGAATGGCAATTGAATCTCAGTGTAGGCAAGTGTAATGTGCTGCGAACACATAGAAAGAAAGATCCCTTATCATTTAGCTACAATACAGCTCGTCAGCAACTGGAAGCAGTTAATTCCATAAATTGTCTGGGAGTACGCATTAGGAGTGATTTAAAATGGAATGATCATATTAAGTTGATCGTCGGTAAAGCAGATGCCAGACTGAGATTCATTGGAAGAATCCTAAGGAAATGCAATCCGAAAACTAAGGAAGTAGGTTACAGTACGCTTTTTCACCCACTGCTTGAATACTGCTCAGCAGTGTGGGATCCGTGCCAGATAGGGTTGATAGAAGAGATAGAGAAGATCCAACGGAGAGCAGCGCGCTTCGTTGCAGGATCATTTAGTAATCGCGAAAGCGTTACGGAGATGATAGATAAACTCCGGTGGATGACTCTGCAGGAGAGACGCTCAGTAGCTCGGTACGGGCTTTTGTTGAAGTTTCGAGAACATACCTACACCGAGGAGTCAAGCAGTATATTGCTCTCTCCTACGTATATCTCGCGAAAAGACCATGAGGATAAAATCAGAGAGATTAGATCCCACACAGAGGCATACAGACAATCCTTCTTTCCACGAACAATACGAGACTGGAATAGAAGGGAGAACCGATAGAGGTACTCGAGGTACCCTCAGCCCCACAGAGTCAGGTGGCGTGCGGAGTATGGATGTATATGTATATGTAGATGTAGATCTACGTACCAAACACTAGAAGACACTACTTTCAAAGATGATCTACAGTGGTGGGGAACCTCAGTGGAAATAAACTAACGTGATCACAGCTGTTTAGTTTTTATAGCCCTAGTAAGCCGAAGCAATATGCGATATCACCGTATGTACTGCGTCCGGTGCGTCGAAGTGATGGTTCTCGTACTCGCCTGCGACGATGGAAGTAGTCACAAATAAACTCTTTAAAACACTCGGACGGCAGAAGGCGGTCCTCTGACTAATATACTCTAATAGTGTCCTCTCCTCTCTGTGTTCTACAAACGAGAAACCCGAACTCCCAACCACAAGAACGGAGTTCAGATAACGTCTCAATGGGAGTGTAGGCAGAGGAAGTGCTCTCAATTACTGAACGCTGCGTACTCAACGACGACTTCCAACCCGGAGGTGAAATCCAGAATCGTATAGGTTCGCAACAGTACAGTGCCTAATTGTTCTAACTATAAACTCTCCGGAGAGCAAAGACAGCAAGTCCGTCTGTACCAACAAAGCTGATATCTAGCGACCTTCACACACAGGCGCTCACCACAGAAGTCCTCGTCTCTCCACTGCTAGCCTCCCAGCATCGCAATTCCAAAAACGAATCATATTCCTGAAACCACGGAATATTCTCCCTCTCTACAGATTCTTCCGAACGCAGACCAACCATATTTAGTCGTTTGTCGCCCAGCGCGGAAAGTTTGCGAGGAAATATTTATACTCATAGAATGGTACGCTTCTGAGTAAAAGTCCTTGGAAGGAACCCAGCCTGCGTCGTTTCAGAGGTGCCACTTTTTCGTTCCTCTGACGTACGGACAAGATTTACAAAGTTCGGAGGTATTATCCGGTTATCCTTCCGGCCCTACTACAATAGCGGCCGATAGCGGCCGGCCGCCTCTGTATTGTGTCTTCGCGTTCAGGTGTCCAGACTGTCCATCTTGGAACTTCCTGTGTGAAACTGAACCACCACACTTGTGTGGGCCTTCCACCCAGGGCTTGATTTCCCCCTGCCGTTTCATTTCCACTGGTGTTCCAACCTCTACGAGTGTGATAATAAAGACACTCCATCACCTTTCATGCACTAAGTGTTAACAATTATTTACAAGTCGTGCATGACAATGTCAGTCTCCTTTATATATTCATATATACGATGTACAAGCTATCACATGATACCTAATTGTGTTTGTAGATCACAGCAAAGTATGTGGATGGGTGCTTGTAAGGTGCGAAATTATAGTCACCTTACATTTTCAATGGCTGTTTACAGCTCAGCAATGGTTTTGGGATTATTGCTGTACACCTTGTCGTTAATATAGCCCCACAAAAAGGAATCGCATGTGTTTCGATCAGGAGAATATGGCGGCCAATAAGGCCCATGCCTGAGGCCTCTGGGTACTCCAGAGCTACAATGCGGTCCCGAAAGTGCTCCTCCAGGACATCAGACACACTCCGGTTTCGTTGGGGTCGAGCTTCGTCTTGCATAAACAACGTCTTGTCGAAATCAGGGTCACTTTGGATAATGGGTTGAAATCATCTTCCAAAACCTTCAAGCACCGCTTGGTAGTCACTGTGCCATTAAGAAATGTAGCACCGATTATTCTGTGACTGGACATTGGAAACCACACGGTCACCAGTTAACGGTGAAAAATTCTCGATCGGGAAATGCGGATTCTCAGTCCCTCAAATGCGGCAATTTTGCTTATTGACGAACTAATCCGAATGAAAGTAGGCTTCGTCGCTAAACCACACCATAGAGCGCATACTAACTCCTATCATGTCCAGAGGCCAGTCATGCAGTTTGATCGTCCTAACGCAAACCTTGAGATCAAAATTATCCACACACCTATTGGTGGGCATTAAAATGGGGGGGGGGGGGTATACTCTCTTCATCTTTATGATGGCTTGAATTGTGCCGGGGACACTTCCGATGACGTATCTGAATGTCTGTGGTGGAATGGCAACCCGTTCTTTCCCAAGCACAAGAACCAAGAACGTAGCGATATTAGAGTCTGGAGTGATGTCGGTGTGCTCACTCATCCCAAAGATATTTGATCGAGTTCATCTCGGGACTCAGGACAGCCCAGTCCATTTCGGAATTTTACTGTCCACAAGATGCTGCTTTATGACAGGGTGAACTGTCACCCTGTACAAGAATTGACTCCGAAGTGTTTCTCTATTGTATAAAGTACACACTGCTGCAACATGTGTTCATATCCTTCCACATTTAGTGCTTGTATAGGCGCAATAAGGGAACCTAACCATAACTGTTAAAAACAGCTGCTTGTAGTAACACCACCTCTCTGTACTTAACTGTTGGCATTACACGTGCCGGCAGGTAACATTCTCCAGGTATTCGCCAAACTCAAACTGCTCCATCGGATTATCACAGGGTGTGGCACGATTAATCAGTTCCAGTCATCCACAGTGCAGTGGCGTCACTCTTACAGCACCTCAGACGTTGCTTAGCATTCACTACAGAAATTGATGGCTCATGAGGAGCTGCTCTACCATTTTGTTAACCAACTCCGAACAGTCATTGTGCTAACTGGACCGCAGGTATGGTAGCGTTTTGGAGCTCACCACTCATTACTTCCGCTTATTCCATTCGATTTTTTACCTCCACAATGCTCGACAGTGCCTGTTCGTCAGTACATGAGATCGGTCTGATCTTGGTTTAGTTGTGGTTGTTCCTTCACAACCACAGTACACTTGGACAGCTTTAGGAGGGGTGAAATGTCCCTGATGGGCTTATTACTCTGGTCACATCCAATGCCCAGTCCACGTTACAAGCCACTGAGCTATCCTGACCAAACTATTCTGCTTCTTTACAGACAACACAATAATCCTTGCCTCCTTTTATTCTGGCGGGCCTTCTTTTATATTGGCGTGTCAGCTTCTCTCGAGAGTTAGTCGCCTATTCCACATTAAATAGGGGTGTCCAGATACACACCTATTGTCCACTCAGTTGCCCCTACTGATGTCGGATCATGCAAACCAGAATGCTACATCTGGCCTTCAAATCCCAAGAACTAGGTTTTCACATTCTCTCGCTCACTACTCTCAAACTATTAGACCTAAAGAAAAAACGGAACAAGAATTTTTTGTAGGAAATTTAACGCAGTTAACTTTTGTACTAAAGGATCACATAAGTAATTATTTAATTAACTATGTGAAGCTATGAGTTACGGTTCGCAGGTTAAGCAGTAATATCAGTGAAACGGATTTGGAGAGGAGGAACGATGTAGCACTTTCGGTAATATTCCAGTGGGTATGGTTAAGAATTTTATAATGTGTAGAGCCAAAACGCACACAGTACTCCCTTCCTGTTCTGAGGTCAATTAAAATCATTCTATATCAAGTGTCGATTTTCTACTTATTTGTTCCATATTATAGTCGCGTCTAGTTTCACCAACAGGTAAGCCTCCTCCTTTGCCGTGTGTTCCTTGGCCGTTTGCTATAAGTAATTTTCTACTTCTTTCCTATTTAACTTGTGCAGTGTCCACAGAAGGATAAAATTTATAAAAAGATAAATTAATGGGTTATCAGTGATTTGTATGCTTCACTTTCTGCACCTCTTTGGTAGTCTGGTGATTGTGCTTCCATCTTCACCAAATCCTTGAAATTTTTTGGTGTACCGTTGGAGACTGAAATGACTGAGATCGCTAATGGGGTAAATTAGACAGGAAGCTGTATGATGAGGACGTCTACGTAGCCGAAACGTGGTACTATTGCAGGTATGTCATAGAGATGCTATCATCTTCGCGTGCTGAAGGCTAAGCTTTCACGCTTCAACCAATTTCTTTCCTTCGCTTCCTTTTTTTGTGACCTAACAGTTCTTCTATACAGAAATTATTTTCAGATCTTCCAGAAATGGGATCTTGCGATACCTCTGCTTTCTTTGTTCCTTATATGATGCTTTTTAAAAATGTGGCACTGTAGTGCAATGTCTGCCATCGCGCACCACCGAGTGTTTAACGCGGATTAGCGCACCGTTTGAGATGTGAATTGCCGACTGATAATTCAGCTGTCTACTGCAAAATTGAGCATAGTAACCCCAGCAAAACAATTACGCCTATAAGTTTTACGATTATAAGGTGGTCTCTCTAGAGCACTAAAACACTAACTTTGTTTTTAATTTTAAATTTTTGGTGAGGCGAGCCGCTAAGCTGTGCTTCAACGCGGCTCTGCCTGAGTGAGACATGTGGTAGCTTACATGATGAAACACCAATAGCTATGGATAATGGTTTTTTTATGTCAACAGCGCAAAATGCGCCTCATTCTCCGTATCGTAGATTTTAAAATTCCAGTGCAGCTGAATGCATTAGTTTGTTAAAACGTACATTGCTTCTGTATACCGTCGAGGTTGTTTTAGGACTGTGCAGGGTTTTGTGTTTTCCACCCGTGTTACATTATGATAAGCACTGTGTTTCCGTAACTCAGCTAGTATTGAACTATCCTGTTGCCTCCTGTTAATTAATAGTCTGTACGCTGTCTCACTACATTTGTAATACGTGTTTAATTATACGTTACATGCCTAACTTTGTTGCCATCTGTTAGTTGGGCGCGTATTGTGTGTTATGCATTTGCTTTTATTTCCATGAAACACGTGCCGCTTGACATGTCGCTAGGTCTACGACATTTTTTCACGATCTGTTAATTATAATTACTGTCTCAGTTATTAGCAATGAAAGAGATCGAGCAAACTGATTTACGTACGCTTCATACTGAGATGTTATTTCTAGCTGGACTAGAAATGTAGTTCGTTGAAGTGCGACAGTCGTCCAAATTAGTTGTTCTAACAAACATGTTTTTGATTTGCAATGAAATTGCCTTTGTAGATAAAATTTCTTCAGAATTTTAAATCGAATGCTATATTCATCAACTACCGACTGAAAGATGAAATTACGTTCACTGCGGCGGTGTCCTTAAAACACTTGATTCAGACGTATACGTTGACCCTGTGAGGATGTGAAACCCTGGCCAGTATTTTCCTCTTCCACACGTCAAACAGATTTGCTGCACTAACTAGTGTTACTGGAATGCTGCTTTTCCCTTGTTTTATTCAACTGATCTAGTCACCACCGTATTAAAAAATTTCTCCTTTCATAGAACATCAAGTTTAAGTAAACGTAATAGACAGAGCTACGGATATAAAAAAGATAAAAATTAAATGGAATTCAACGTCTCGAACTTTTGCAAAGACACACCTAAGATAAATAAATAGATTTCTGATCTTGAGATGAACATTATAAGTAATATTAACTCTTCACGGGGAAAATAGGCTGTTGTGTCAAAATACACACTTATGAAGGGAAACCGCAAGCAATAAAGAATCACTTAAAATGTGCCAGTGAGAGCAAATGGTATAAAGATATCGGAAATCAATTTCCATGCGTGCAGCGCGTGAAAGGTCTAGGAGGTTTCTCATGTTCGGGGAATGTCGATAGAACGTGCCTGAATTCGATGTCCATTTTCCACGTTACGTGCTTTTGTGTTACAGTTACCAGGCGTTCACTGCATTTATGTTAAAGATTGAGTTTCGCAGGCGGAGGTTACTATTTGATCTTCACCCCGATAGAAAAAATAGTATCTTTCTTTTTGAAAGCAATGTTGGCTGCTCATCGATTCGGAGTTCGGAGTACACAACGCCTGACAAAGAATGTAAAGCTCCAGTAAGTGGGGTAGAAAACGAAATGAAACTTCATGTTTGCGAGAGTGTGGGATTTTATTTCATCGGTTACAAAACCGAGTCAAATTTGTATAGAATTAGGCAGAATGAGCTCACTTATCAGTAATACATGGCATCCTCATCTGGCCTGGATGCATGCATTGATTCGTTTGGGAAGGAAAGGCGTTTTATCTTCTCCCGAGGCAAGTTGGTCCGCAATTAATGTAACTGGTCCTTAAATATTTTATGCTGGCAATGGGCTGGTCACGGGAGTAGCTTAATACGACACAATGTGTGGATCAGCACTGTTCTGTTGAAAAATGGCACCACGATACTGTCGCATGAGAAGTAATACGTAAAGGAGCATGTTGTACTTGTTGCACCGTTGTTCTGTCAGAGTCGTTTCAATCTTTACCAGTCGGGACCTGAAGTAATAACCTGATGGCTTCCCGCATGGTAACGCCAGGAGTCACGCCGATGCGCCTCTCCAAAACAATGGAAGAATGGGACCTCTCCCCAGATCGTCACCAAATTCCCAGACAATGGTCATTCTTGATGTGCAGAATCACGGTTCACAGCTGAACACAATCCGACGTTATTCATCAGCTGTCCGTGCTTCCCGGTCACTGACACCAACAGCAAACGCAGCCATTTGTGTTGTGGTGTAAACAGCAAATGCTGCTAGTCTTAGACCAATGGTGCGGGATAACACAAAATGTTGCAGAGAGTACATTGTTCTCGGGTGGCTGGGGCACATGTCAAGGGGTTATGATGCACTTGGTGTACAATACTGCGATCTACCTCGTGCTGGTCAGTCGTGGTCCGCCATAATTTTACCGACGATCCCGTGAAGTCCAACACCGGGCCACTGTCACATCCGAATGCCCCAAAAATATGGACACTGCACGATTCGACTAGTCAGCCAAATGGAGACCAACAATGAGGCCCATATCAAACTCTTGTCAGCTGCTGTCTTACACGAGTACCGACACCTCTGTGTCCCTCACAACGATCACTCTACACCCAATTCATGCCCCTTGTGTACACTGCCAGGCCTGGTTATAACACTAAACACGAGCAACATTAATGCACATTCGTGGCCATTCTAGTTACCACAAAGAACTGCAACTTTAATCATCTACATGCTAATGAATGCTGTGTATGTGTACGAAGTTAATTAACATCTGATCATGTCTTCTGGTAGTTTCAAGTTTTTTGTCAATTCTGTTCGTCTCCTTATCCAGAACTAAGCTGAGCTGGTAGAGAATCAGAGAGATGGACTAATAATCAGTTAAATTTTTGACTCTGGCTTTCTGGTGTAGGGATTCGAAGATGACATTGTGCCTCATTATTCAGATCGAATGTCGGATTGACTACTTCAACAGCAAGTCAAGTCTTTCTTCCACGAGGCACCATCTTCGTCAGCATCCTTATCCTAAACAGTTGGTGGCGGGGCTCGAGAGGGCGGATAGGGGGATAGAAGTGGTGGCACAAGAGATTTTTCGGATAGTCAATCATTTACGAAATCATATTGTACCAGTACATAAAAGAATATGAAACGAAGAAACACTGGGGACAGCTAATGTAATTGAGCCGAAACGTCGGTTTATGTCAGTATTTTAAGTAATTTATCAGCTGACGCGGCAATATACCCAGAACGTAATAACAATAAATGAAACAGCGTCAGGTTGCAGTTATGATGTTACAAGTTTTATTGCATAATCGATTTCGAGATTACGCGCCTCATTCCCAGATGCATCTTTGTACACATCTAATCAATGGGCACGTGTTAATTTCCCAGCTTACCCAGCTGACACAGGGTGTCAACTGAAATACCGGTAACAACACGCTACGTCCGCAACACCATGCAAGCGACACTACACCGGTTGGCAAGAGTGTTTAGCACACCGATGAAGTGTCAGTCGCATGGTGTTGCGGTTACCTCTTGTTCACGTTGACGGTATTTTGAACAGTGGACGTTACATTTCAGATGTGTTACGACCCCTGGCTCTACCCTTCATTCGATCCCTGCGAAACACTACATTTCAGCAGGATAATGCACGACCGCATGTTGCAGGTCCTGTACGGGCCTTTCTTGATACAGAATATGTTCGACTGCTGCCCTGGCCAGCACGTTCTCCAGATCTCTCACCAATTGAAAACGTCTGGTCAATGTTGGCCGAGCAACTGGCTCGTCACAATGCGCAAGTCACTACCCTTGATGAACTGTGGTATCGTGTTGAAACTGCATGGGCAGCTGTACCTGTACACGCCATCCAAGCTCTGCTTGACTCAATGCCCAGGCGTATCAAAGCCGTATTACGGCCAGAGGTGGTTGTTCTGGGTACTGATTTCTCAGGATCTATGCACCCAAATTGCGTGAAAATGCAATCATTAGTCAGTTCTAGTATAATATATTTGTCCAATGAATACCCGTTTATCATCTGCATTTCTTCTTGGTGTAGCAATTTTAATGGCCAGCAGTGTATGTATTTATAAAGAAACGCTGAGTTAAACATCAAACTGTGATTTACAAGAATTTGACAAAAACGTGGAAAGACAGCGAGAAATGCATGTTTGAACATACATGCAGATGTTAGTCATGCCTGCAGATTGCGCTGTAGTATTTAATCACGAATGGTTTCCGTTTGATGTCCTCAATGCGTTAGAAATGGCTGTCGTGTCAGAACGGTGTTGTGTGTAGTTGTGAGTGTATTATATCGAAGCTAAGTGAGTTCGAATCTGGGAAAATTTTTGATACTCCTCTGGTGGGTGCTTCCGTGATCAAGGGAGCCGATGTGTTTTATTTCAAGAGGCACCGTATCGTAGACATGTACCGATTAGAAGGAAAACGAGGAAACATCATCCTCCAAGTCACAACGCAGACGAAATCTAGTGGTCAGTGATCGTGACAGACGCTCATTGAAGAGCACTGTGACGAAAAATAAGAGGACGACAGTGGCAAAAGCCGATGCAGAACTGAGTGTCGCACTCGTGAACTCTGTCATCACCAAAACAACACGAATGGAGCTCCAGAAAAAGGGAATAGCAGGACAATCTGGAAATCCAAAACCACTCATCAGCGATGAAAATGTCCATAAAAGGAAAACGCGGTGCAGAAGCAGTGAAAGAACTTATTTTGACTAGATGAATCTTGTTTTACACGGTTTCAATCTTCTGACCAACTTTAAGCCCCAAGAGTGAGACATGGCGGTGTTGCGATGATGATTTGGGCAGTCATGTCGTGGTACTCCATGCACCTCATGGTCACTATGCAAGGTCGCATTTGTATCACATGTCCCACAGACAACACAGAAAACTGACTGCAAAATCAGTATGAAAACTACAAAATAACTTTATTGTAATATTACTACAAGTATTAATATTGTAATACATTAGAATGCAGGAGGAAACTGTAGCTATAACATGGTGTGACCACCTGCTGTCTAATTATATAATTTTATTAATGGCAATATTGCTAAAATTAAACATTAAACCAAGAGAACAGAAAGCTCTCACAGCAAAATTCAAACTCTGTTGCTGTCTTGACTAAAGTATCAAGCCAGACGTTGGATGTTCAAGATGTCCCATGTCTCAAGTGGTGGCATGTTATTGTTAGTGATGCAGCAGAGCTGTCCAAAAATGTATTAAGCAATAGCTAAGTCTTTCTGGGACATCAAGTATATGTGATTTTACTGAATCACTTAAGTGTTGTGTCTTTCAAAAGTGTATTCAGGTCAGGAGTCATACAGATTTATTGCTTTGAAAATGGAAAAATGGTAATGTAGCTATTTCTTTGGTACCATTTTCGTAAACTGCTGAGAAAGCAACTTGAATACCTCAGAAGACATAATTTTGTTACCAGACTTACAATTTGAAAACAGAAAAAAAGAATCAGGAGGAAATATATTTTTTTCTTTTCTAAGCGAGAAGCGAGGTACTTGCAGGAATTCTTTGATGTAAAAGAGGTATTTGATTATGTTGGCGACTCTGTCCTTTCACAAAACCTGAATCATTATGGAATTTGGGAAAAGCTCATTAACTGTTCACTTTAAATACAGCAAATAAGAAGCGGAACAATGTCCTTTAGTGTAATGAAACAGGGAGCAGATATGAAGGACAGCCGATGTGGCCAAGCGGTTCTAGGCGCTTCAGTCTGGAACCACGCGACCGCTACGGTCGCAGGTTCGAATCCTGCCTCGGGCATGGATGTGTGTGATGTCCTTAGGTTGGTTAGCTTTAAGTAGTTCAGATGTTAAGTCCCATAGCGCTCAGAGTCATTTTTTGAAAGTTTCTAAATAAAATAACTTTGCACTGTTTACGAAACGAAAACAAAGAACTGCATCTACACTATAGGAACTTTTCACTTATTTCTGAGCTGGACTAACATCACAAGTTGTACATTACTGAAACAATTCGGTAACTGACAGTATATGATAATGTAAACAGAACTTACGCCGAAGTTCGCGTCTATGAAATGTTTTCTTTTTCCGAAAAATACGCAAATAACAATGAAACCTTCAATACATGGCTTACTGTAGGTATTAAGTCACTTATTTATGATAGAATATTGCCTTAATTAATAGCCATTACAAAAAAAACACTTATCTTTACCCGAGCTCAGAATGTGCACAACTCATCAACCAAAGATCTCATCTCAGTTCCATTTATAGCTATTTCACTGAAATTAGCCAATTCACTTTCCAATTACTTGTTTGCCCACAAATATATGGGCTCCCTTGCACATCACTTGCATCTTTATATTATCATCTTCATCTAAAAAATCGCTTTCTATTTCTTTTAATCCTTCCAGTACAAAAAGGGGGGGTGTACTTTATGGCCACCTGTTGACAATATTGTAAACTAGTTAGTTGCTTTATATTTTAAAATTTTGAAAACAAATATTTACTGCTCTTAATGAGTTCTTCTACCAGATTCAATGTACGTTTTAAATTTTTCTTCTAAATTTAAGTCTCTGTAGCAGATGTTACTTTCCCCCATGAATGTTGTATTCAATATTTCCATGTTCAGGGCCATACTTACACATCAATATCTCCTTAAAAAGTACGTAGAGAGCACAAGTCAAAATTATGAGCAAAATTTGGTTTTATTATTTTTTTGAAGTGGTCATGAAGTTGGTAGAACATGTTATTGAATTTGTGCTGATATTGCCAAGAGTATACTAAAAGAAAAATTTTCAGATACTGGACCCTATTTACAAATCAGCAGCTCTTTAAAAAGTATGTTGTTGATATAATTCAACAACAAATTACGAATTATGTTTTTTTAATTTTTTTTTTTAGATGTGCGTTATGGAGAATGCCTTGGTGTTTCTAGGCCTTATAGCGGCTGTAAAGCCCCCAAAGCTACATTACTATCTGTTAATTCATTATTTGTTTTTGAATCAACCCCCAATCAGAACAGTTTGTATTTGATTACCATTTTCTACATCATTATATTGCTCCTGTGTTACCTTCAGTATTTTCTCTGCAATGAGTTTATTTAGCCTTTTTGCATTATCACAAGTGGACAGTTTTTCACTGATGTATACAGGTATGAGCTGATTGTCATGTAATTCCCTAACATTGTCCTGCTCTTCACTGCCACATACAACTGTGTTCCTAGTATCATTTTTCACTATTTTCTCCTCTTTCGCCTATATGTTAATCATCCCATCTAATTTATCTCAAAATAAAACATCTTCCCACTCATTATCAGAATCCTTAATACTAACACTGCTATTCAGAACATAAACATCTATCTCTATTTCTTCCTTATCCACCGTATAATCGTCACTAATAATCTCAATATTCTCCTCAAAATTGTACCTGTCCTGTTTTTTTCCGGCCCAGTACATGATTCTCAGTTTCATCACCATCAACCTCAGCAACAATGCGTTCACATTCTCTTCTACATTTTCATTCTCCATTACTCTTATAACCAGATAGCTATCAGAATCATTGAGCTCTTTCTCTTCTGCAGATAGAGATTGGCCTGAGTCATCAAAGAACTTTGTCAAAACAGCTTCATCCAGTTTTATCCCCCCCCCCCCCCCGCCCTCTTTCTCTCGCTCTGTCTGTCTCTCTCTCTCTGTATGTCTCTCTCTCTCTCTCTTTCATTTCACACACACACACACACACACACACACACCTATCCGAGATTCAAAACAACTGCCAATGACATCTTGAACTGTTCCACTGTCTGTCATCTTCTTTTCACAACTTCTACTGTTCCACTGTCCGCCATCTTGTTATTACAGCTGGTAAAAAGTGACAGTGACAACTCAATACATAGAACTTGACAATGAAGAAGATGACGAAAAAAGAAACCGTAAGTGAAACATAATGTAAGCAGATACACACACACATAACTTTTCACATGAATTATTATTAATCTCAGGGATAGCCATAAGAGTTTGGAACTCGTAATCTTTGCGTAAATTTTTAGCGTACATTAAGTTGTATATAGTTGCAGGTGACAAACTGTAAAGAAAAATCCTCACTGTAAAAACCTAATACAGCAGTAAAACTACATCATGTGGTAAGAAGGTACGAATACACAATTTTATGCGCTCTTCAAAAACCTGTAATTACCATTTAGAAACTAATATTTATATGTATTTAAACAGTAAAGAACATTCCTTATGTTTAACAGCCATAATAATAAAAAAACCACTGATGATGCTGCAACTGCAGTGAAACATGTCTGGGACAAAAAAGAAAATTGTGTTTTGCTAAAGGCGGACCCCACTCAAAAACATATGTTATTGTTAAAGCAAACAGAGACAAAAGAGCTTCAACATCAAGATGATTATAAGGATAAACAGAATAAGTAGAAGCCTTGCTAGGAGTGCATCTATTAGGAGTAAGTGAGTTGACTATCGAGATGTCACTCGTAATTTTAACTCGTTTATAAATAACGTTTAACCCATGTTTTGCGGGTACTTTCTTAATATTTATTTTAAAATATTGTTTCTGAATATAGAGAGTTTCTGTGTGTGTGTTGTAAACTGTAAAATATTGTGAAAGAATTAGAGCCTCGGATATATGTTGGTTAAACATTTTAAGATGTGGAATGTTAATGTGCTTCATGGCAACTGCTACTAGGATGAAGAACCATGTTAATACTGAGGCTATTCTACATAATACTCGCTGACACCGATGCCGGAACAATGCTTCACGTCATCGCCTCCGAGCAACGTATTGTTTTCATTGGAAGTGTAAAAATGAATTGACCAGTATTTTTTATACAGGGTGATTCAAAAAGAATACCACAACTTTAGGAATTTAAAACTCTGCAACGACAAAAGGCAGAGCTAAGCACTATCTGTCGGCGAATTAAGGGAGCTATAAAGTTTCATTTAGTTGTACATTTGTTCGCTTGAGGCGCTGTTGACTAGGCGTCAGCGTCAGTTGATGCTAAGATGGCGACCGCTCAACAGAAAGCTTTTTGTGTTATTGAGTATGGCAGAAGTGAATCGACGGCAGTTGTTCAACGTGCATTTCGAACGAAGTATGGTGTTAAACCTCCTGATAGGTGGTGTATTAAACGTTGGTATAAACAGTTTACAGAGAATGGGTGTTTGTGCAAAGGGAAAAGTTCTGGACGGCCGAGAACGAGTGATGAAAATGTAGCACGCATCCAGCAAGCATTTGTTCGCAGCCCAGGAAAATCGACTCGCAGAGCTAGCAGAGAGCTGCAAATTCCACAATCAACTGTATGGAGAGTCCTACGAAAAAGGTTAGTTATGAAACCTTATCATCTGAAATTGGTTCAAGCACTGTCTGCAGTTGATAAGATTAAAAGAATCGATTTCTGTGATTTTATCCTTGCTCAAATGGAAACAGATGAATCTTTCGTTTCAAAGATTGTGTTTAGTGATGAAGCAACTTTCCACACTAATGGGAAAGTCAACCGTCACAATGTCTGTATATGGGGCACTGAGAATCCGCGGGAAACAACTCAGTATGAACGTGACTCGCCTAAGGTGAACGTTTTCTGTGCCATTTCAGCCAATAAAGTTTTTGGTCCCTTTTTCTTCGAAGGTGCTATTGTAACTGGACTACAGTATCTGGAGATGTTAGAGAATTGGCTGTTCCCTCAGCTCGAACAAGAAGCACAACAATTCATATTTCAGCAGGATGGAGCGCTACCACATTGGCACTTATCTGTCAGTAACTACCTGAACGTCAACTACCCGAGGCGATGGATCGGCCGCCAGGCAGCCCGTGACAGAGCACTTCATCACTGGCCTCCAAGAAGCCCTGATCTTACCCCCTGCGATTTTTTCTTATGGGGGTATGTTGAGGATATGGTGTTTCGGCCACCTCTCCCAGCCACCATTGATGATTTGAAACGAGAAATAACAGCAGCTATCCAAACTGTTACGCCTGATATGCTACAGAGAGTGTGGAACGAGTTGGAGTATCGGGTTGATATTGCTCGTGTGTCTGGAGGGGGCCATATTGAACATCTCTGAACTTGTTTTTGAGTGAAAAAAAAACCTTTTTAAATACTCTTTGTAATGATGTATAACAGAAGGTTATATTATGTTTCTTTCATTAAATACACATTTTTAAAGTTGTGGTATTCTTTTTGAATCACCCTATATATTGGCAGAATTAAACTTGGTGTGTATCTACATTCTATTACTTCTGGTAGCACCTGGTCCGAATTTAAAAATTATTATAATAATGGCCGACAGTAAAGTTAATCGAGTTGCATGAGAGATAAGTTACTGATTAAAGAAACATGTTTGAAAAGTAGGTCTGTTGGTTTATTTCCAGCACAAATTCTCGGTTTGTTCAGATACATCCAGGTTATTTTCGTAATCGTTAGTGTGACGAAGTGGTTTTCTTGTTAGTTAATATCCCACAATAAAGAACGATATTAATACTGTAGTGAAGAACTAATTCCACGAAATAAATCTCTCATCACGAAGAAATGTAATCTGCTTATCGAAATTTTGAGTTTATGACTGCAATTACCTTGTTTACTGAAAATGTCCCAAATTGGGACTGCCGACCGTCCTGTTACCTGGCCACAAATAGTTAACACTAATTTGTGTGACCCAACAAGAACTTATTCAAAATCTAGACTTTCATGCATATGGTGATGAGTAAATAACTTTCAGTCCAGTTGCCTATGTACACCATTTGTGACAAGATAACTGTCAAAATTTAGTAAAACAATGGCATTAGAGAAAGAGTGTTTCAGAGAACCTGAGCAAACGGTAGACCACAAAGTGCGAGAGTGTCCAACAAGAATCTGTTCACGTGAGGCACATAATCAAAGCAGCCTCTTCTCCCATAATCTGATTGACAGCATTACACTTCAAAATCTAAAATAAAATTACATAGCTTCTTGTAATATATGTTACATTTTTACGATTTTTTTTCAAATTTCGTGATCTTCCTATTGCGTATTACCGCATAATAAATAAACGCATTAGCTGCTCAGTTGGTATCTACGAGATTTACGCATTTGTGTACACCGAAGTCAATTCTCACCCGAGAACTTAATGTTGATTCCTGCTCGACGTGCAGGTTGCACTGTCACGGCAGTGAATTACAGTAGTGCGCTGAACGTTTATCTGCTGTCTGACAACGAAAGACCAATCATAAACGTGCGCAGTGCGTATTGACACGGAAATGCACTTCTTCACACTGCATCGTCTACAGGGGAGTGACTTCATATCTAGCTGACTCGTGTCCGTGCCGTTCACATTCACTGTATGTGCGCAGTCGTTTTTACGCATTAAGAAGCTTTCGCGTATACGCATTTGAACGCGTGAACTTAGTTAAGTACACTACGTATTTAATTATATTTGTTTTCAATATGTCTAACCATATTCTTTTTCGAATAATAAAACTATAGGCATTATTTTTACAAAATATTCATCGATTATGTGAATACATTGTCGCCTGTGTGTGATCTCGCTCCCGCTAATTTGTAATAAGGAACTTTTGTGTAGGAAGTTGAGGAAACAACGAATTTAAATTTTTTGTCTCTTTTGTAAGTGGTAATTGACGCAGCTATGCCACAGTAACAAACAAACGGAATAGAGTCCCTCACAATGTGTGCCTGATGGCCAAACTGCGCACGTTTCGCATAATGCGCAGTCCGTCAATGTGGAAGGACGTGAAACACCCGGATCAACATCTCACTGCTCCAAGTGGCGGCCTTCAAGCAGTGAAACAGGCCAGCTGTCCATAATGCACAGTGCAGTCAAGCTACGCTTCTGTGATACATGAAATGCCTTTTCCCTGCAGCCGATAACCCCAGCGATTCTACGTTCCCCTCGGGTTGTGATGAGCGAAACAAGTCGAGCTAATACCTGCCAGTCATAATGGCTGACTGACCGAGCTATCATGAAGATTTTATGACTGCGTTTCATGACACACACACACACAAACACACACACATACACACAAACAGAGAGAGAGAGAGAGAGAGAGAGAGAGAGAGAGAGAGAGAGACGCTTTGTCTATCTGTTTGTCTCTTTCGCGCTTGGGACTCAGGAGTAAGATCATAACGTTACGTAACCTCCTAGTAGCTGTTTTTAATCTTGTATTATGCAATGAATGAATAATTTGTATTAGATAGAGAGCTTTTTTAGAGACTGTAAAATATCGCAAGAGGAAATATTTTTAGAGCTGAGAGTTTCAGTTTTACAGAACAACGTTCTCTAAAGTGCTTGAGTGACTGGATTAATAAGAATCTCAAATGCGTTTCGATGAAAGATTATCTCCTCTCTCGCTGTCGAAGCTATGGCGATAGTAAGACCATGAAATCAATTTTTTACTATATAAATCGGTTAAGTAATCCTCGTAACGCTACCCTTTCTCAGTCTATATTACATTGAAACGTGAATGTCAATTGTGCATATCTTTCGTTATTTCATTTTTTGATCTATTGCCGGTCTATATTTAACCTTCATATAATCCACATTCTTCTGAATCACGTGGACACCTCGGGAAAGATCTTTATTGGCCAGTTTATTTTACACTGAAGCGGCCAAGTAAACTGGTATAGTCACGCGTATTCAAATACAGAGATACATAAACAGGCAGAAGACGGCAGTGCGGTCGCCGATGCTTATATAAGACAAACGTGTCTGGCGCAGTTGTTAGATTGCTTACTGCTGCTACAGTGGTAGGTTATCAAGATTTAAATGAGTTTGTCCGTGATGTTACAGTCGGTGCACAAGCGATGGGATACAGCATCTCCGACGTAGCGATGAAGTGGGGATTTTCATGTACATTCATTTCACGAGTCTACTGTGAATACCAGGAATTCGGCAAAACATCCAGTCGCCGACATTGCTGCTGCGGGAAAAAGATCCTGCAAGAACGGGACCAACAACGACTGAAGAGAATCGTTCAACGTGACAGAAATTGTCTTAGATTTCAATGCTGGGCCTTCAACAAGCTTCAGCGTGTGAACCATTGAACCGATATGGGCTTTCGGAGCCGAATGTCAACTCGCGTATCCTTCCTAATTGCACGACACAGAGCTTTACACCTGCCTGGGCCCGTCAATACCGACATTGGACTGTTGATGACTGGAAACATGTTGCCTGGTCAGGTGAGTCTCGTTTCAGATTGTATCAAGTGGTGGACATCTACGTGTATGGAGACATCATGAATCCATGGCTTCTGCATGTCAGCAGGGGACTGACTGTTCAAGCTGGTGGAGGCTCTGTAATGGTGTGGGGCGTGTGCAGTTGGAATGATACAGGACCTCTGACGGTCTAAGTACAACTCTGATAGGTGACACATACGTAAGCATCCTGTTTGATCACCCGCATGTCCATTGTGCATGCCGATGGACTTGGACAATTCCAGCAGGACAATGCGACACCTCACATATCCAGGATTGCTACTGAGTGACTCCAGGAAGACTCTTCTGAGTTTAAACACTTCCGCTGGCCAGCAAACTCCCCAGAAACGACATTATTGAACATATCTGGGATGCCTTGCAACTTATTGTTCAGAAGAGATCCCCACTCCCTCGTATTCTTACGGATTTGTTGACAGCCCTGCAGGATTTGTGGTGTCAGTTCCCTCCAGCGCAACTTCAGACATTAGTAGAGTACATGCCACATCGTGTTGCGGCACTTCCGCGTGCTCGTGGGGGTCCTACACGGTATTAGGCAGGTTTACCAGCTTCTATGGCTTTTCAGTGTATTTAATCTCCTTATGTAATTACCGAGATAAGCGGCCTCATTCCATTTCATATCCCAATTCCTCACGTAGCCAGTTGCATGAAAACCATAACACGGCATCTTTGGGTCGACTATGAGATGGTCTCATCCTTGTCTTCTTTCCCGCCGGGGACAAGGGAAATTTGTTGGCCTTCTTCAAACGTCTCTGTCGGTCCATTATGACCAGAGGACATCGACTGGTGGGTATTTCTCGATTCAAAAAACGTGACCGACGGAAGAGAGCTGCTAAGGCAGCAACGCACTATCCCTCCATTTTAAAAACCAGGCGTTTCGGTTGCTTTTTGGAGATTGCATGAAGAAGCTTCCAGAAGGTACTAGAAATTCCACTGCCCTCAAGGCACTGCGGCCGTCGGCCGCCAGCGCTTTTCCAGTCCCTCTTACTGGCTTTGCATGTCGTGTGGTGGGCGATGGGGATTGGGCCGAGGGCCGCCCTCACCATAAGATTTTTGCTCTGGACTCAGCGTCCGGCGGAGGCTGTTAAGTTTTTGGTGGGAGGGCACTCTTGCTCCAGGAATCAGTGATTACAAATGTTTATGCTACAACGAGGATCCAACGTACATTTCGGGTTGAAATTTATAAGATATCTCGGGCTGAAACTCGATGGCCTCAGCTATGTGATTCTCTATATTCAGTTTGACTATTGCTACTGCAATTTAATCATTTAGTGTGATGTTTTATATTGAGGCCACGTACCACCCATGTGTCTTGCACTGACTGTTTCCTTTCGGGTATCAAACGTAGTTAGGACTGCGAAGCACTCCGAAGCATTTTGGAAATGCGACGAATAAGCCTGTTCTTGTGCGAATATGGGATCGATCATCACATAGTCACGGGTTGCTATCATTAAGGTGGTAGTCCGTGTAGTTAAAGTGAGACATGCGTTGCCGATTTAAAGAAAGCCTGCTTTCCCTGCATCAGTTTACTCACGGCCTTTTGGTGTTGTGATCGATTGTCTTCCAAGTCCTTCCTTGTGATTGAATGAGGCTATCCCGCGCTTAATTCTCACATCGAAACTTATTCTTCTGTTAATAAGTAAGGGGCTACAGTTTGTAACTGACGTTTAACATGCGTGACCAATATGTAGATGTTTTGTAATTAATGATCAGGCAACTGAATACAAATTAATTACCATGTTAGTCATTTCATATTCGTCTCCATCACAGAGTATAGAAACGATGTCAGTGATTTATCAAAGAAAATAGACACTAAGTGAAACCCGGTCCTGCGTGGTCGTTTTGGGTCTTAGTGATTTCGTTGCATGCACTGATTCCTTTGAAAATTAAATTGCCGCGGCCCGTGAAATCTTGCTTTAGTTGCTAACTTATTCTAAATTGCACCCACTGCACGTGACCGCCAATTCTACGTGAATTATGTGGCTAAAATAGTACATCACGACAATAGTACCCCCCTTGCAACATTAATGCAAAATCTGAATGTGTTGATGTAATAAAAATGCCGTAGCTATAAAAATATCTAATTGGCTAATGGTTTCAGTACTTAATTTCGTCATCTGATAATTACTACGCAGTACCCATCTGATTTACATCGCAGCCTCGCATTCACCTTTAGTTACAGTCCCTCAATGACATCAGATCCCCACGTTCTTGATAGTTGTTCTATAGAACGTCAAAAGGAATTGTTTCAGCTTACAATCTGAAATGTAAGATAAAGAATATGAACAGAAAAAGCATAAAATAAAATACATGTGTACAGTCGCTGGTGAGTCCCGCCTGCTAAAGTTGCAGACAGCAATTGGCTGTACAAACATAATCGGTGGATATTAAAGTGGTGTTAATTGTGAAGTTTCAGCGTTAGTTCTCCATCAGTTAAGCGACCAGAAGTGTCAATCGCGAATGAACTGAAAGTTCTGTTTCACGAGTAACAACTCGAGACTGAATAATCAAACACTTCTTGAGGCTGTTACGTGGGATATTTTATTTTGATCAATGTCCCAAGCAGTTGAACTGTGAGTTACAGTGACATTGCCGTTAACTGCAGTTCTTGCGAAATGAGAGAACGTTACATTGGTATGTCCATAATCAATTCATCCGACGATAACGTGTAAAAGTTTTTAATCAACATGCAAAAAACTTAGAAAGGTATATGGAAAGGATACATTGTACCCAAAAACGTGAAATTAATATTACAATAAACGCACAGTATTCACCATAACTTGCGACTGTCGGTATTTAGGGGTGTATCTAACGCTGTGTTGCCATTTCATCGAGGTTTCAATGTGTTGGAATCCTGTCAACAAATTGGAACTATGTATCGTGTTTTAAAGAGGTTCATATTCTACTCTTTTGTAATGAACATTTCTTGTTATTCACAACTGATAGAGAGTCACTGAAGTACCGTTCAGCGTTTGTGAGGTGATGGAAAAATTAATAAACTTCGAAGGTAGGAAAAAATGACATCTAATACTCCTACCTGCTTTTACGGTAAACTGGAACATTTCTGCTTATAAAGCCTCAATCAATAAGAGTTATATTCGCTTAATGCGTGCATTACCGCATTAAAAGCCATACGAATGCTAAAAGCACTGTGTTGTTGAATAATCAGCAGGAAACTGCCTGACCTCGAACGACTAAAACGGCGAGAAAATGGGCGCAGAATATAAATCGCTTATCCGAAAAGCTGTAGTATGAGTTATTCGCTTGCAAAATTGCGCGTCTTTCCACGAGAGACATTTGCGTGATCACCTATTCAAGTCTAAGAGAGGAACAAAGGTATCGCAAAGAAACAATATATCAGTATAATAGCACCAAAAACAACAATATATTGCTAACCTGCAGATGTGTACATCTTTAGGCATTATAAGCTCTATATGAGAAGGATTGTTGATTTTGTAAAACTAGAAACTGAAAATCCACAAGTAATGTTATATAATCCTCATTTCACCATCAGACTGCATTCTGTACTATACAATCAACTTTATGCATCGAAGTGCTTCAGTATGCTTGGCAAAGGGCATGTTATAACACTGAAATGCCAATATCTATGCGATCAGTATGGCGTTTGACACTGGCCTGCTTGAACGCAGAGGGTATGCTGCATGCTATAAAGTTTCTTTAGTCAGATGTGCATCTTGTTCCGTTTCACCTTGAGAACTGCATTGAAATAGCACACAAGCACTTTGAAGAGTAAATAACTGACCTACGCTGTCAGTAGGTCAGTAGAGAAGTTTGTTGTTGAGATACTGTAATTATTTTAAGCAGAAGGAAATACTGCAGTGTATCACGACAAAGCAATGTGTGTGTTCCTGGTATATTATATTGACAGTTAGTTTCTTCACGTTGCCAAAGTTCCTTCCTTAGATTTTGAATAGGAGATCATTCAAATATCTCTCGTGGTAATAAGCGGAGTTTTGCATGTATGTAGCTCATACCACCGTTTTTGGATGAGCGACCTATATTCTACTTCCGTGTAGTTCTGATCGATCGAGGTCACGTACTCCCATTGGACGTGTTAGTTATGTATCTCCCCGTAGCTGTTCTGTGCTCTCTATGATTATGCTTCCGCTTGCATTTGATGATAATCTATGTCACTGCGAAATGTTTTCACGTAATCAAAATTTATTTGTTGTCATTTATTTCAAGTGTAAAAGTTGTATTGGAAAAGTTATGAAAACGGAACACCGAGCGTGAACTAACACTACTGCCTCCCCCTTTGCATGGCAGTTAGGTTGTTGAATCCTGCCCTTGCTCAGTACCAGTCTGAACTTGCAACAGTTCATATACGAGCGTTGACAGCGTCGGAAGAGCTGTTATATTAGTAAAATACCTTACGGAAATGAATCGACAAAACTACTGGCAACGCATCGCCTTCAGATTTTTCTTGTTTTGAAATGCTACAAAGGAAACATTAAGCAGTTAGGAGCAAGTGTTCAGATAACACACACATCACATAGAGAAGTAATGGAAGTTGAAACTCAGGCGGGAAGAAATTTAATCTCAACAACGGATGATAATCTGGAAAGAGCAAAGTGTTTTCTGAGAGTAGATCGTCGAATGTGGGCTGGAATGACTAGATGTGAGTGACGTATAAATGTGTTCAGCATGGATTAAATTTTATTACAGAATTTTCAGAGGATACCCGAATTCTGACACAGCTGGCGAATCAGGGGTTTCCGAATACGATCCAGAGACAAAACGCCGAACTCGGTAGTAGTACTCTCTACACTCCCCCCTCTCTCCCCCCCCCCTCCCCTTCACCAGAAAACGAGAATGAGAATGAGAAATTTTGTTTTGACTATCGGGGGATCGTCTTCAAAGAATTTGTGATTCCAGGGTAAACTGTCAATCTTGAGTTTTATCCAGGAGTTCTTGAAAGACTCAGGAAAAGGGTGGCACGTGTGTAACCAGGTATTGCTTGTGCTTGCATGATGCACTACGATAATGCAATTATTTCTACATCTACATCCATACTCCGCAAGCCACCTGACGGTGTTTGGTGGAGGGTACTTTGAGTACCTCTATCGGTTCTCCCTTCTATTCCAGTCTCGTATTGTTCGTGGAAAGAAAGATTGTCGGTATGCCTCTGTGTGGGCTCTAATCTCTCTGATTTTATCCTCATGGTCCCTTCGTGAGATATACGTAGGAAGGAGCAATATACTACTTGACCCTCGGTGAAGGTATGTTCTCGAAACTTCAACAAAAGCCCGTGCCGAGCTACTGAGCGTCTCTCCTGCAGAGTCTTCCACCGTAGTTTATTTACCATATCCGTAACGCTTTCGCGATTACTGGCGAACAAGTGTACTGTAACCTACTTCCTTTGTTTTCGAATTGCATTTCCTTAAGATTCTTCCAATGAATCTCAGTCTGGCATCTGCTTTACCGACGATCAACTTAATATGATCATTCCATTTTAAAACACTCCTAATGCCCGCTCCCAGATAATTTATGGAATTAACTGCTTCCAGTTTCTGACCTGCTGTATTGTAGCTAAATGATAAAGGATCTTTCTTTCTATGCATTCGCAGCACATTACACATGCCTAAATTGAGATTCAATTGCCATTCCCTACACCATGCGTCATTTCGTTGCAGATCCTCTTGCATTTCAGTACAATTTCCCATTGTTACAACCTCTCGATATACTACAGCATCATCCGCAAAAAGCCTCAGTGAACTTCCGATGTTATCCACAAGGTCATTTATATATATTGTGAATAGCAACGGTCCTACGACACTCCCCTGCGGCACACCTGAAATCACTCTTAGTTCGGAAGACTTCTCTCCATTGAGAATGACATGCTGAGTTTTGTTATCTAGGAACTCTTCAATCCAATCACACAATTGGTCTAATAGTTCATATGCTCTTACTTTGTTCATTAAACGACTGTGGGGAACTGTATCGAACGCCTTGCGGAAGTCAAGAAACACGGCATCTACCTATGAACCCGTGGCTATGGCCCTCTGAGTCTCGTGGACGAATAGCGCGAGCTGTGTTTCACACGACCGTCTTTTTCGAAACCCATGCTTATTCCTACAGAGTAGATTTCTAGTCTCCAGAAAAGTCATTATACTCGAACATAATACGTGTTTCCAAATTCTACAATGATCGACTTTAGAGATATAGGTCTATAGTTCTGCACAACTGTTCGACGTCCCTTCTCGAAAACGGGGATGACCTGTGCCCTTTTCCAATCCTTTGGAACCCTATGCTCTTCTAGAGCCCTACGGTACACCGCTGCAAGAAGGGGGGCAAGTTCCTTCGCGTACTCTGTGTAAAATCGAACTGGTATCCCATCAGGTCCAGTGGCTGTTCCTCATTTGAGCGATTTTAATTGTTTTTCTATCCCTCCGTCATCTATTTCGATATCTAGCATTTTGTCATCTGTGCAACAACCTAGAGAAGGAACTACAGTGAAATCTTCCTCTGTGAAACAGCTTTGGAAAAAGACATTTAATATTTCGGCCTTTAGTCTGTCATTCTCTGTTTCAGTACCATTTTGGTCACAGAGTGTCTGGACATTTTGTCTTGATCCACCTACTGCTTTGACATAAGACGAAAATTCTTAGGAAGATAAGAAATAGCATTCTGTGGTTTATCAGTTATTATATTCCTGAATTTCGTGATTTATTTTCATTCCCCCGGCTCAAATACATGTTACAGGGTGTCTCTTTGGTAGTTTCGGATCTAATGTACATAAGAGCATGACTTGTATAACAAAATAAATTTTGTCGTGTAATTAAGTAGTATGCTACGAAATATATGTGTCCTTAGACTCATTATGTTAGAGTTGACTGAATTATTACGCTGTTCTTTTGTTAAAACCAAGGAGGTTCTCGTACAGTCCTCGCACCCCCTTCTTCTGTCACTATAAAAGAAAGATCGTCATTTCTCTGTCTCTAAGTTTCCTCTGAATGATAATGTTAATATTGAGTTATAACGAATTATTAACTTATTGAAAATGTATCTTAACCATTGCTAAATGTCTGTATAGATTTGTTTTTTGTTTTAACAGCTTAATTCCGTTGGGAAGCGAAAGCTTGGTGATCCATCACTTACGCGCCATCAGCATGCTATCACTTGCATATTTGCAACCTCTCTCTTAGAACATGCAGTCTAAATTATTTTACATGCGAAGTCCGATTATTCATATTCCACACTACGACATATTTTGTCGCATTGTACGGCATAAGAACACGGTCTGCCATCACCCGACTTATCGTTCTCCTCCAGCGATATGTGCATTTGATGTCATCGTACAGGAAACTTAACAGGTAACAAAATGCAAATTCAGTTTCAATGTGGAGTTTTGCCTGAGTCCGATCCTAATTGGTAACTGCACAAGATCCCGTTTACTCATGCTGTACTCTTTGCGATTAATCCCACCTCCTAAAAACCAGCATCCTGAGATAGAAAGCAATCTAGTATTCCGCCTCTATTCTGATCTTTTTACGGGATAAATTACGCCTAGGTACTGAAGAGTACTCGAGCAGAAGATTTCCAGAACTGCAGCGACACTTGGTAACATCGCCTTCATCTGTTTTAACTTCTGAAGGGAATTATTTTGAAGGTGGCAGCCTTGATGTTGTAAGTAGGCTGTTTAGGTTTTTATGTTGGTAACGCCACGTAGCGCTCTGTATGAAAATCACTGGCTGTGCTGTGTGCAGCCTATGGCTGGTTGGCATTGTTGAAATATTCACTATTGTAGTGTTGGGCAGTTGGATGTGATCAGCGCATAGCGTTGTGCAGTTGGAGGTGAGGCGTCAGCAGTGGTGGATGTGGAGAGTGAGATGGCGGAGTTTTGAGAGCGGATGATCTGGACGTGAGTCCGCCAGAAAGAGTAAATTTGGTTGGTTGGTTGGTTTGGGGAAGGAGACCAGACAGCGAGGTCATCGGTCAGAGTAAATTTGTAACATTGGATATCATATATATATATATATATATATATATATATATATATATATATATATATATATATATATATAATGAATTTTGAACACTATTAAGGTAAATAAATAGTTTGTTCTCCATCAAAATCTTTCAGTTGCTAACTATGCCTATCAGTAGTTAGTGCCTTCAGTAGTTAGAATCTGTTATTTAGCTGGCAGTAGTGGCGCTCTCTGTATTGCAGTAGTTCGAGTAACGAAGATTTTTGTGATGTAAGATTTGTGTTCTTCCTGTCTTTATGTGTTTATCTGATAAGAGTTACGTTGTAGAATTTTTTCTAATAATATGTTATTTACTTGGCAAAGATGTTTAGACATTATTTATTCTGTTCTGTTCTAATGCTCATGTGTGAAATTAATGTTTCTAAAACTATTCTCGTTATTTTATTTATTTATTTATGTCATAATTCCCGTAAGACTGATGTATATGTTTATTCCTATTCTTTTGTAAAGCCTGTATTACTACAAATGTTATCTGTATTGTTATGTTTTTAACGATGTTTTCTGTACCTTTGTAATTGTATTCTCATGTTACAAAATTGTAATTGACACCAGTTCATCAAATTAAGTAACTTGTAAGCATTGATTTCAGTGCACACTGCATTGGTCATAGTATATGCACAATATATGAGAACTTGTGACTGTTAGTGTTTGCATGTGTGTTAATAATTCAGCAAGGGACTGGTTAACAGCATTGCAGGTTCTAAGGATAATTCCAAAAACTTTGTGAGTGCACAAGTGGTGGTTTATGACAGAAATTTTCTAACGCGCTACCTGTCCTATTAGAATCACATGTGGTGCGAATTTTGGTCCCCGAATGACTGCATACGATTTCTTATACGAGGGAATGCTGCAGAGTAATGCCTCTGAATTTTTTGTGTGACAATCTTAAAGCTTTTTAAATAAAGCAAATGTTATTAACATCATTTTTTTTCTTCATGTCTAAATACGAATTTGCAGCCCTCTGTCGCTAGAGGAGTCCGAACTGTAGAGCGTGTAACTTAACTGTGTTGGCATGTGAAAAACAGATTGTTGCGTTGGGAAATTCGTTGACACATTGAGCGCCCTCTCTTTCAGCACGACAGTGCCAGAGCACACACGAGCTCTGCGACATCTGCAACAATCCGACACCTTGGCTTCGCTGTCATCGACCATCCTCCATACAGTCCCTACTTGGCACCATCCGATTTTCATCTGTTTCCAAAACTTAAAGAACACCATAGAACGTCGGCATTGGTTGCTGCGCGCTCAGCCGGGATCGAATTCCGACGGAGTCAGAGATTTTCTCCCCTCGCGGTCTGGATGTCGTGTTGGCCTTACATTCGTATCTTCATAATTGATATTACTGTCGAGATAGCTGAATGGGCACGGCCAAAAAGCCAATAAATTGAAAAAAGCACCTTTTTGGACTTCATTTTCGCAGTGACGAAGTCTTGTGAACAGAGGAAGGCTGTGGGCTTGTCAATGACTGTATCGACAATCTGGTCTCTCGTTGGGAGAAATGTGTTCGTAGCCAGGCTGCCGTGTTGACAAATGAATAAGTAAATGTGAAGACTAGGATTAGAATGTTAATAAATATTGTTTTATTTAAAAAGCTCTAAGGGGTTTCTCATAAAAAATCGGATGCATTACTCTTCAACAGCGCCTCGTATTCCCATTGGATGGAAAAAGCAGAAAATTCGCAAATGGCAAGAATACTAGTTATCTTAAGTTACCCACCAGGTCTATTTTGAATAACAGGTACATTTGAACGATTCCAGTTTAAGTGCACTAACCATCTCTGTTATATTTTCAGCTACTAACGAGCTCTTAAGATTCTAGCAGAACGTTTGTGAATGTCCTGAACGTCTTCTGTCATGCCGACTTAATAATGACATGAACACTGTATCAGTACTCTAAAATAGTTTACGAGCTTTTTCCCCAGAATTCCCCCAGAAAACTTAAGCTTTCCATTCGTTTTCCTTATTACTGATATTATGAATTTGAACAAGGTGACGTGATTGGGAAGTTTACTACTACTACTCTTTTCTGATGCTGTAAAGTTTGTCTCTTGTTTATGCACTTTGTCTTCCATTTATTCACATATTAGGGGAACTGACGCGCGAATACACCAACGGGAAACATTACTTCGTTTCTCGTTTCCTCTCATTGCTACTACACTTTCCTTTAGCTATATTCAGTGCCAAAGTGCAAAAGTACAAATCCAAAGGGCTCGAATTCGATCCCCGGTCCATGCTAAAATTTTCATCTGCCACTTATCACTTCATTCACTTTTGGCAATGTTTTTTGATGTGATAAATGTATAGTTGCACCGAGGTTCGGAATCCACGTTGAAGTGTCGGTCCCCTTCTAACTGGCTGGGTAGGTCAGTTCAAACATTGGGGGAAGCCAACGCATGCTATTTCCAATAGGATTGTACCTAGCAAAGCGCTGGGGTGTTAGAAACCACCTTTGGCATTATTACAGGTTTGTAATTTATTAGCTTTCCGTACCCCAGTCGGCTAAAACGCAGCTCTTATTGGATCACTTTGTTAAGACCGCTTTTCTCAGGAACGTGTAGAGGTATCAAGTTGAAATTTATATTAAACACTAAGACCTATGGTCCCATGGAAGTGGAAAGAATTTAAATCATCTAAGTCAGTGCTATCAAAAGATACGGTCATTTATGTTACATATTCTGATACTTGCAAACTCACTCATCAAAACCTGTAGAATTCTTCCAACTGATCTGGAAATATGAAATTTGACAAGAAGTAAGATTTCACAGTAAAAGTAAAGGAAAACGTCCGATACTGATAATTTGTAATTACATCACATATTTTTTGCCAGTTGTTGTCCGTCTGTCTGCTTGTCTATCTGACCGTTAGTTAAGACCACTTTTTTTCAGGAACGTGTAGAGGTACGGAGTTGAAATTTATGTTGAAGTGGTCCGGGTTCCAAACACACCCACAAGAAAACATAAGAATAACACTCTGCCTCCATTTGTTGGCAAAATGATTTTCCTCAACAGGAATGGTCTCTCTTTACCGATACTGAAGCTCATTACAGACAAATAGCAAAAATGGCAATAACCTGGAAATAAATCTTACACTGAACGGAAGGTCCACTGAATGTTTTATAATTGAATCCTTGTATTACTGGAATACCCAAAAATATTCCCACTTCACTGAACACTCAGAAATCTCTAAGTCCACGCTCCCACTGGAAGGCGTAAGTCTAAAGAGAATCAAACTTAAGGTTCCAACAAGGCCGATATAATTTCAGTCCCTTCAGTCTCGTCGGAAGAGTCTGACAGTAACGAATGAAGTCTAAAGTTATTGCGAGCGCGTCGCCGAACTTAGTGCTGCCCAGTAGAGGCGAAGACGGCGTGCGGTCGCGAGAGGTGTAGAGTGCGTATCAGAAGCCATGAGTTGACTGGCTGCGACGGAACTGCCTGGATCGGGGCCGGTGTGGTCATAGCATGGCGCAGGTGTACTTGCAACCGATGGGTCGCACATGACGCGACGGGTGCAGAAAAATAAGATATTGCAGTGGCTGTGTTATTCCGAATTACGAGCATGCAAGTCCGAAGGAACTGGCACTGCTGCGACTACAGCCGTTATGCCATACATTAAACGTATTCGCAGTCAGCTATATAACGGAACGAGGGCAATGAAAATTTGTGCCGCACCGAGATTCGAACCTGGGGTTCCCTCATGTATATTCCTGTACAGGGGAAACATTTGACTACATTGCATGGTAATTCGCAATAACACAGACACTGCAGTATCGTATTTATTCACCGACACCAGGCAAGCGACTTTCAAGTAAAATGTGTCGTACATAATGGATGTTCGAGTTCACGTTGTTGCCATATGATGACGACATATGGGAGTCTGGGTCAGGCCATGAGTCGTTCTCGGATAGCGAAATGGTAAGGCGACCGCTCACGAAAAGAGGAAAAACCACGTCCAAGTCCCGGTCCGGCACAAATTTTCGTTGTCGCCATTCCATTATACAACTCGTGGTTATCCTTATTCGCAACTGCGAATACGTTTAATGACGTAGGAAAAAGTCCACAGCAGGAGCTACACCCGTCGTGGTTGTGTGCGTCACCTGTCACTCGTCTGGCGTCCAGAAGGCCCTCTGGCCGGCCGGTGTGGCCGAGCGGTTCTAGGCGCTTCAGTCTGGAACCGCGCGACCGCTACGGTCGCAGGTTCGAATCCTGCCTCGGGCAAGGATGTGTGTGATGTCCTTAGGTTAGTTAGGTTTAAGTAGTTTTAAGTTCTAGGGGACTGATGACCTCAGTCCCATAGTGCTCAGAGCTAGAGCCATAAAATGTCCAGGAATACGCGCATTTAGTGATTTAAAGTGGAACGGTCTCATAAAACTAATCCCAGGTCAGGTAGATGCCAGTTTGAGTTTCACTGGAAGCACCCTCAGGATGTGTAGTTCAGCCACAAAACAGGTAACTTATAAAACCATCGTTCGATCAAGACTTGAGTTCTGCTAGTCAGTGTGGGTTCCGTATCAGACAGGACTGTCAGAAAAGATCCAGCGACATTCGTTACAGTTCCATTTAGTACGTACAAACGCGTCACGGATTTGCTCATACAATTCCAGTGACAGATGATTCATGAGAGACTTTCTGCATCACACAATGTTTTACAGTTAAAATTCTGAGATCTTACGTCCCTGGTAAGTTTCATCCTCCTATGTACATCTCAAGAAAACATCATTAAAGAAAATTTAGAGAGATTCGAGCCCATATGGTGACCTACCAGTAATCGTCCTTCCTGCGAATCATTCGCAACTGGAAGCGGGAAGTGACACCGGTAACAAAGTACACAACGTAAGGCGGCTTGCCGAGTGTAGAGGTAGATAGTTCCTTTGAAAATGACACGGCTGATTTGCTTCTTCATCCTTCTTTCCCAGCCCGCACTTACGATCTGCCTCGAACGACGTGGTCGCCAGCGGGAACTTAAAGCCTGATTTTTCTCTCCTTCCTCCATACTATTGTACGCGTGATCTTAGATTCTTTTTCCCGACTGTAGCTTAGTGGAGATACCAGCGACTGTAGCTTAGTGGAGATACCAGCGACGAGTGTTGTATATCGCACGATTACGTGTTGTACAGACAGTGTCTGGGGATGATCGGTCAGAGTGTCTGGCCGGCGCGCAGAGGACCTGCGTTCGTTTCCTGGACGGACAGAGAGTTCCCCTGGTGGGTGGGTTGGAATGGGACAACTGAGACACTAACTAAAATAAAGAGTTGACATCCTGAGAACACGTAGTTACATGTAGAATGTGCAATGTGTCACTCACCCTCGATTAACTCAAACCAAGCTCTTTGTTGTCGGGCTAATTGCGCGTCCTGTGTTCAGCAGTTAAAACGTCAGCGAAAACTCACACGCGATACATCAAGTTATTCTTTTCGCCAGCGACGTAGCCATCTCTAATTCAATCACTATTACGTAACATTTTTATAACAAACACTTTTCTATTAGCGTCTATCTGTACCACCATATTCCAGTCTGCTGACTGATAACTGCGTAGCTGTTCAATTCCTTTATTTCAGTTAATAAATTGCAAATTTCTGCTACACAAACCGCCTAATCGAATTCAACGAAAGTTGGTACAGATTTCACTTACTGTCTGGAAGGAAGCACTGTGGAATAAGAACAACGTCTCTCTCAAAGGGGGAGGGATGTAGAGGGGTTGACATAGAAGCATAACTCAGTAACGTGTGGAGCAGTTTTGCAGTAAGTAATATATCGACATGGTTGCTCCAATCGCTGGAATAAGATGATCTGCAGCAGCACGTGAAGAGGTTTGAATATAAAGTAAGTTGGAGACTGTTTAGTCCGACTGGTTCCGTTTCGCTGTTAATTCTTTAAAGTCCATATAGGCAGTGTATAACATTTCATGAGCCGGGTGAGGTCGACTTCTTGTCACAATATTTCGGCTGACAACCATTCAGCCACCTTCAGGTGAATGTTTAACACTGGAGATTACTGGTTCACATTGTTAACTTTGTACCAAAAAATGGGGGCGGAGAAGGATACACATTGGCAGCTGCTACATGCGCGAACTCTGTCAAGTTTCGGGCCCTCTTCGAATATTGCATCATCTATCGTGTGCAAGCGCGTGCATAATGGTGACACTACGTGCTCGCTCTCTGTCGGAATGCGGGTTTGCAGAGTCAAAATTCAAATCTCAGATTAACAAATTAGCTGTCGCTAGTCATAAAATGTTTCTTTTTTGTAGGTACTAAAGAAATCACCGAGTCCCTCGCCTTAGCCAGTGGAAAACCGCCATCACTGTTGATAAGTTCTTCCGTTATGTGTATTTCCACCGATACCTTAAGAACTGAGTCCCAGAATCACCTCGTCGAGTCCAAGATCTCTGTGGCAGAGTAATCCATGGAATGTCCTGTGGGGATGCAGTACTCGGATATGGCTGACTTATTGCGTTGGAAAAGGCGAGTATGGCGACCACGTTCAACGCCACTTTCACGCACTGTCTGGCCAATGTAGGCTTTGCCGCACTGGTAAGATATTCTGTAGATTCCAGCCTTCAGCAATTACGAATCGCCCTTGGCGGAATCGAGAAGAACACAAGTCTTTGAAGGTGGGCGGAAAATTACTTTGACATAATGTTTCCTTAAGAATCTGCCTAATTGCGACGAAATATTGCCGACACATGGGCAGAACGCCTTGGACTTGAACCGCTCCTTCTCGGCACCAATTTTTTAGTATAACATTACCGATTTGAACTAGCAATCTCCAGTGTTAAACATTCACCTGAAAATAGTTGAATGGTTTTCAGCCCAAAAATATCGTGGCAAGAAGTCGACGTCATCAAAATCTGAAAAATGACAGTATTAACATTTCGTGTTTGAGAACGGACGTAACATCCATGACCCAGTGTTTTGTGATGTAACATTTGACTTCTCATGGAACGTGAAAAAATAAACTTATGTTCAAATCCGATCTGGATTGCTGTCCTGCTCGCCAGATAACTTAATAATTGCATTTATTAGCAATTTCCAGCAATGATTAATTTACGGACTTCACTTGTAGATGGTTGATTGCGTAGAAGAAGCTCAATTTATTTTCAGTTAAAATGCAAGATATCAAAAGACAGTACACATATCTCGGGAACCTGAACAAAAAGAGACATAAAGGCTGAAAGCACCAATTGCAAGTCCCCCAAAATGTCGCTATCTTGATACAGATAAAGCTTCAGATTTTTGACGTACTACAGAACCAAACTAACAGCATTAACTTTTCAGCTGGATATCATAACGCAAGGCTAAATTAAATATTCTTAAATAATTTTACCAACACATATTCTCTGAAATTCACGAAAGATATTAACTATTTCAGGTAGCTTTTGTAAACAGAATAAGTAGAGCATCTCCGTACGTCTATTATGTTATTAAACAACCAGCAGAGAATCGCCCAGCTCTTGTTTAAGACTTACCAATCTGATCAGGCGTTCCAGTTTGGCATTTATATGAACGGGACACACACAATCAATTTATACGACCACATAAGAGCGATATACGTCTTCTACTCCAGCACTTACCAATCTATCTATATCAAACTGAGTTAGTTTCAACCGAATATCAGCTTAAATTCTTCTTGTGTTTTCTGTCATAAATAATGGTATAGTTATTTCATCAAGCACTAAACTCATCCATTAATCTTACATATATAAATTCGATGCAATTTTTAGTTCTCACCGTGCGAGGTGGCGCACTGGTTAGCACACTCGACTCGTATTCGGAAGGACAACCGTTCAAACCCGCTTCCGGCCACCAAGATTTAGGTTTCCCGTGATTTCCCTAAATCGCTCCCAGCAAATTCCGGAATGGCTCCTTTGAAAGGGCACGGCCGATTTCCTTCCCCATCCTTGTCACCATCCGAGCTTGTGTTTCGTCTCTAATGACATCGACGTCGACGGGACGTTAAACCCAATCTTCCTTCATCTCTAGTTCCTGGGTGACACCTTCTCAGTGAATTGTCTTTTAGCTCTACGGATATTATGATAGTTTGTTTCCCTTTGCTAATACTGATAACATTGCTAACATATAGCCTATGACTTTAGTCGAATAACTAGCGTTGAGCGGAGGACGCTTTCGATGTTTTAGGAATTTCCCCATGAAATGCGAAGTTGCATGCCACCTGTTTTGGAGCTTTTTGCATTAGTGCCTAGGTCTTTGGAGGCAAAGCAATAGCTAGTTACGAACGAAACATAGGAATTTCCCTTGGTAAAAATCTGCGCTTCCCACAAATGTCTGAGGTACGAGTATAAATATTGTTGTACAGATTAATAAGCAAAAAGCGTAAAATTAATCTATTTTTCAGATAACGCGTGCATTCCGTACTGACAAAATCAGCCCGTAGTCCAGAAATCACTTGTAATGCATCTGCCTGCTACGGAACATTGTGTGAGCCCATAAAATCTCAGGCATCGTGGCCCTTTATCAGACGACCCTACTGCGAAACCACATGAGGAGCACCGTAATTACTCAACGTTTCAGACGGCTTGTAGAATTCATGTTCGAAGTCACGCGCGTTGCAAGTGTTATAAATTTTTCAAGCCACAGACAAGAAGAAAGGAAGGGGATGTAATAAAGGTCTAGGTTACATTTAACCGCCATCCAACAAACGAGCAACACAGTACTCAGTCAAAAAATACCACGACGCACATTACTTATTTGCACAGACCTTGAAATTCGTTCCGAAAAAGAAAATCTTCAGGTGAAATATCCAACATACTCTACTTTAATACTCGATGATAATTTTCAGTAAATTTGACAGTTATTGAAATTTGTAGCGAGTTAAAACTGTCTGCTGAACTGGGAGGCCCGAATATGGATGGCTTCCTTTCCTGACCAGTTCGGTATTAATTACGCTGTCTTAAGACACCTCAGGATCTGACTGAAAACTTCTACTTGCCACTGATTTTCATGATACCGTGCAAGGAAAAGAAATCCCACCATACATCTACAACCTTAATTTGCATGCATGGCTATGGGACATTACTATGGTTTTGCGTATTTACTCTCCTTGTGCACTCACTGTGAACTTTAAATTTTTATTTTTAATTTTTTTTGCACTGAATAAGAAGCTACAGTAATTAGAAATTGGTTTGTGACTAAGTGAAGATACAGGTGGTCAGTGGAATTTCTTTTCTGTGCATAATTAAAGACAGCAGTACAGTCTTCGAGGTGCCTTAGGTATGATATCTTGATAGTTATAGAAATATTGTTGAGTCAGTTGAGATCACTCTGTATTAAACTGAGATAATTTGTTGGTGACAGTTGTATGTCATAATATTATTTGTACAGATAGATTTTAAACATTTTTTGACGAAACATAAGTTTTTGCACAACGATTCAGCAGCAAGTGTTTGCAGTTTTAAAATTTTGAAGCTGTATGAAAACGTGCTGATGTGCCTAACACCTGCACGTCTATGAAGTGACCATTTTTGGTGATACAGCAACCACTGGAATTGCGATTTGCTAATTTCCGTGCTAATACAGTGTAGCGTAGAAGAATGTTTCTTCCAGGAAACGGAAATTATAACGTCTCGCGGTTGACTAATGTAATTAGGAGGTCCTAGCTTGGATGATCGTAAATTCACTTAGCCAACAGATGGTAATAACAATTTACAAACTAAACTGGTGCCATTCGAATATGAGTCTAATCCTTTACCGATAGACAACGTTATGCGTTCATCGTCAGTGTAACTATCGTGGTATTCATGGAACGTTAATAGAAATAAACGAGAACTTCAATTTTCTGCTACTACGCGTACAGCTACTCATATTTTCGCTGTAACTTAATAACAGCACTGAATATGAATTGAAATGGGGCCATTTGCGTGCTAGCAGTAAACCAAATAAACTTTTAATGGCCGTAATGGCTCAAACTGACGCATCTGTCACTGTGCTGACTGAAATAATAATGGCACTTCTGTCATTGTTAACATCGGAAAAAGTTATTTATGTGTTGTTACTGTCCTCCCTGAGCCTCTGTTTTCCACACGAGGAAAAGTGAGATACTACAAAAGTTTGGTACGGATACCATAAAAGCTTGGTATACTAAAGCCCAACAATATATGGCGGACGGTAAGCCATACTTACGAAACTATACTTCAGGAAAATAGTTGCGGCGCTTTGTATTGTAGAATCAAGATCGATAAGCCACAAGTCAGCTGGATTTGATTAACTTTATTTATACTTCACAAGAATTTTATTTTGACTTATTGCACATTTGGCATCTTCCGTGGGAATAGGAAAACCGCAAGTAATTATCGTAAAATAGGAAGACACTAACACTCCCACAAATTTTCCTACAATCAAGTTAGATATGAATTTCATGTACTATTGTTATGGTTACGCTACATCATTATTTATTTAACTATTACAAGAGTCACAGATAAACAAGGTCATGTGTATCTCAGATGATCGACGCATCCATATACAGGAACATAGTCATGGAAACTAATACTTTACTATCAAAAAATGCGATGAACATCGTCTTTGTTCTCGAAGGTTGTCGTTAGACTATTTTCGTGATCCAGGACTCCGCCATTCAGCACACTGACTTTTCGTGTGAGGATCACACTGATAGCATGAACTTTCATCCCCACAAATAGTCATTGACCAAAATATGGAATCACGCCTAGCTCTGTAGAGCAGTTAAGCAAAAATTCTTCGTCTTTTCTCTTTCTGTTCGCCTGTTAGTGCATGAGGGACGAGTTTTGCATTAGGGTTTCCGTTTCCCTAAATCTTAGCGTACAATATTATGGAACACATCACGTTTCAAATTAACTTCTTATGTCGCACGCACAGTTACATAACGGTGTTCTTGCAACAAATGAGTTACACATTCTACGTTTACTTCGGTATCTGCTTTAGACGGGCGACCAGCTCTGGGATCGTCTTGAACTGAATCTCTCTCTCTTTACTAACCTTTTGTGCCACTCGGAAACACGACGTCTAGAAAGTGCCTCCCCTGCATATGCTTGCTTAATCATTTTTCACATTTCGCAAGGGGTTTTCGGAGCTTAAGGCAGAACTTAATGTTCACTCTTTGATCATCATCAGCATCCATTCTGTCACCGTAACTAATGTGCCAAAGAAGCCAAACAGTTTGTTGCTAAGCACTGTCCTGCCACCTCGTAGGTTTGTGCAGAATCATGTGCAAGGTAATTTTAAGAACGCACACATACCAGGAACTTAAAAACGACATTTGTTCCATTTTAGTATTACAAAATAAGATATAAGAAAATCTGTCCTGGAACTTTTCAGGCAAAGAGAGCAAATATACGTTTTATTAAATGAAACGCCTTTATCTTGGTGCAATCTGTGTTGTTGTGGTCTTCAGTCCAGAGACTGGTTTGATGCAGCTGTCCATGCTACTCTATCCTGTGCAAGCTTCTTCATCTCCGAGTAACTACTGCAACCTACATCCTTCTGAATCTGTTTAGCGTATTCACGCCTTGGTCTCCCTATAAGATTTTTACCTCCGCACTTCTTTCCAATACAAAATTGATTCCTTGATACCTCAGAACGTATCCTACCAACCGATCCCTTCTTCTAGTCAAGTTGTGCCACAAATTCCTCTTCTCCCCAGTTTCATTCAGTACCTCCTCATTAGTTACGTGGCTTATAGATCTAATCTTCAGCATTCTTCTGTATCGCATTCGGGAGGACGACGGTTCAATCCCGCGTCCGGCCATCCTGATTTAGGTTTTCCGTGATTTCCCTAAATCAGTCCAGGCAGATGCCGGGATGGTTCCTCTGAAAGGGCACGGCCGACTTCCTTCCCCATCCTTCCCTAATCCGATGAGACCGATGACCACGCAGTCTGGTCTCCTTCCCCAAACCAACCACCAACCATTCTTCTGTAGCAACACATTTAGAAAGCTTCTATTCTCTTCTTGTATAAACTATTTATTGTCCATGTTTCACTTCCATACATAGCCAACTTTCAGAAAAGACTTCCTGACACTTAAATCTATACTCGATGTTAACAAATTTCTCTTCTTCAGAGACGATTTCCTTGCTATAGCCAGTTTGCGTTTTATATCTTTGCTACTTCGACCATCATCAATTATTTTGCTCCCCATGTAGCAAAACTCATCTACTACGTTCCATTAACCTCGGTTTGCTTTTGTTGATGTTCATCTTATATCCTCCTTTCAAGACATTGTCCATTCCGTTCAACTGTTCTTCCAGGTCCTTTGATGTCTCTGACAGAATTACAATGTCGTCGGTAAACCTCAAAGTTTTTATTTCTTTTCCGTGGATTTTAATTCCTACTACAAATTTTACTTTTGTTTCCTTTACTGCTTGCTCAGTATACAGATTGAATAACATCGGAGATACGCTACAACCCTGGCTTACTCCCTTCTCAACCACTGCTTCCCTTTCACGCCCCTCGACTCTTATAACTGCCATCTGGTTTCTGTACAAACTGAAAATAGCCTTTCGTTCCCCACGTTTTACCCCTCCACCTTCAGAATTTGAATGAGAGTATTCCAGTCAACATTGTCAAAAGCTTTCTCTAAGTCTAGAAATGCTAGAAATGTAGGTTTGCCATTTCTTAATCCATCTTATAAGACAAGCCGTAGGGTCAGTATTGCCTCACATTTCTACGGAATCCAAACTGATATTCCCCGAGGTCGGCTTCTACCAGTTTTTCCAGTCCTCTGTAAAGAATTCGTGTTAGTGTTTTGCAGTCATGACATATTAAACTGATAGTTCAGCAATTTTCACTCCTGTCAGATGGAAGATTTTTGTCTATCAGTAGTTTTAGTGGAATGTTGTCTACTCCTGGGGCCTTGTTTCGACTCAGGTCTTTCAGTGCTCTGTCAAACTCTTCTTGCAGTTTCATATCTACCATTTCATCTTTATCTAATCCCTCTTCCATTTCCATAACTCTGCCCTCAAGTACATCGTCCTTGTGTAGACCCTCTATATACTCCTTCTTCATTTCTGCCTTCCCTTCTTTGCTTAGAACTGGGTTTCCATCTGAGCTATTGATATTCATACAAGTAGTTCTGTTTTCTCCAAGGGCATAGGTCTCTTTAATTTTCCCGTAGGCTGTGTCTATCTTACCCCTAATGATATGTGCTTCTACAACCTTACACTTGTCCTGTAGCCATCCCTGCTTAACCCTTTTGCACTTCCTGTCGATCTCATTTTTGAGACGTTTGAATTCCTCTTTGCATGCTTTATTTACTGCATTTTTATATTTTCTCCTTACATCAATAAAATTTAATATATCTCCTGTTACTCAAGGATTTCTTCCACAGTGGCCGGCGCGAAAGTAGAGTCCTCAAGGTCACGGTCGCTGACTGCTGCCAGCAGGGCTGCAGGCTGAGATTCACCCACCTCTCGGCTGTGTTGCCACGTAGGTACCGTTACCGGTGCGGTAGGTCCGAGCAGCTGGAAGTTCAGTGTTGCCGTGCTATATCGAGTGTTCATGTCTGATCTCAGCGTCTTACTGTCTTTAGAAAGGTGCTTTGATGTGTGTTCGGTGGTGAACAACAATGCAAGAGCAACGGCCTACTTGTAGTACTCCGCCAGTCGGTGTGCATTAAGGCCGGGAAGACATTCGTAAACAATCGAAAATTATCATATCGAAAGTACTTAAGTTTTTTACTAATCTGGCCGACAAGAAAGAAGAGAGGAATAACTTAAATTTTGCGCAAATTCATGAACTTACAGCTAAAGCATGTGGTGTCTCCAAGTCAACTGTAGGCCTTATTAGCAACTCTGTCTCATTAGCAGACTCTCCAGATATGGATGAGTGTTTCTATTCTCCAAGAATGGATACTAACGTGAACGGAAATCAACCGACTTTGACGATTTTAACAATGAGCTCGTGCGTAGAACTGTACTTGGACATTACATCAGAGGAGAGTATCCAACAGCTAAAAAATTACAGGCTGACCTCCGAGAAAAAGTTAATTACTGGGGCTGAGAACCTTCGTTCTTCGTCTTCTCCGCTGCCTTGGTTTCTGATTCAAGAAGTGTAATGACGGGCGTAAATTCTTAATGGAACGCGGACATTGCAGCAACAAGAGCGAAGTTTCTGCATACAATGCACTTCTTGCGTGCTGAAGACACCAGGTCTGTAGTGTACTTGGATGAAACTTGGGTTTCACAGAACCACACCAATAAGTATATATGGCAAGACTCCAAAAGAAAAGTTGGTTTGAAAGTGCCTACTGGTAGAGGTGGCCGATTAATCATCACCCACGCTGGTTAATTAACGACAGGCTTCATACCAGAGGCCAAACTTGTTTTTCCTGGTGGGAAAAGTTCTTACCAATCCGATTACCATTCAGATGAATGGAGAGATTTTGAAGAACTGGTTTATTCGTCTATTGTCTGCGTAGAATTGTATTACTTTACTATGGCGGAGGATAGTATCCGATGGCTAGAGAAATACAGGGTAATGTCCGTGATAAAATTGATTATTCTGGCCAGTCACTTCAATGTACTGTCTTCTCCGCCCTCTTGGTTTTTAATTCAGAAACTGTAATGATGGACGAAATTTGTAACACAAAACAGGGATATTGCAGTAGTAGGAATGAGGTTTTTGTGTACCTAGCACGTATTGCGTTCTGAGAGTAATAGACTTACAGCAAATTTAGATAAAACTTGGGTTTCAGAAAACTTTTCGAACAAATATTTTACTCGACTTCAGTGAAAATATTGGCTTCAAAATAACTACAATTACTTTTGCGTTGCGTATATTGGCGTTTTGAGTGATGGATGCAATGATGAAGGATATGTGTTAGCAGCCAGTAAAATATTTCCAGGAGGTAGAGAATATTCTCGGTCATATTAAAGCGAGCTGTCCAAATTGCTACGCTGTGGGCACAGTTTCACACCTCTTATAATATTTTCTTTTCTATATCAGAATACTCTTATGTTTCTGAAGTGAAAGGCGTAGTATATGCATCTGTAATCTTTGAGGTTGTTCATGTATTTTTTTCAGCCCAATTACATTAGTGATTCTGTTACTACCACAGGTTGAAGTAAAAAACCATTTTCATCCAAAATTTCTTGTAACGTTAGTTTTCATTTTTATTCGTAGCAGCTAGTGAGAATTTTCTTTTGGAAAGTACTCCACCATATTCTAGACTAAAAATAGAGTTGCCCAATATCTTTTTTTTTTAATTTTTACAAACATTTGAAATTATCCCTATAAATAAAAACCGGTAATGCTGTAAGATGGTAAGGTGACCTTGAAGCTCTATTTTCGTGCTGGCTACTATAGCGCTCGTCTTTTTACCTACTTGATCCTCTCCTGCCTTCACTATTTCATCTGTCAATGCTACCCATTCTTCTTCTACTGTATTACTTTCCCCCACTCTCGTCAATCGTTCCCTAACGCTCTCTGTGGCACTCTCTACAACCTCTGGTTCTTTCAGTTTATCCAGGTCCCATCTCCTTAAATTCCCACATTTTTTCCAGTTTCTTCAGTTTTAATCTACAGTTCATAACCAATAGATTGTGGTCAGAGTCCACATATGCCCCTGGGAATGTTTTACAATTTAAAACCTCATTCCTAAATCTCTGTCTTACCATTATATAATCTATCCAGTGTCTCCAGGTCTCTTCCACGTATACAACCTTCCATGATTCTTAAACCAAGTGTTAGGTATGATTAAGTTATGTTCTGTGCAAAATTCTACCAGCTGGCTTCCTCTTTCCTTCCTTACCCCCATTCCATATTCATCTTCTCTTCCTTTTCATACTATCGCATTCCAGTCCCCCATGACTATTAAATTTTGGTCTCCTTTCCCTATCTGAATAATTTTTTTATCTCATCATAAATGTCTTCAATCTCTTTGTCATCTTGGGAGCAACTTGGCATATAAACTTGTACTACTATGGTAGGTGTGGGCTTCGTGTCTATCTTGGCTACACTAATGCATTCACTATGCTGCTCGTAGTAGCTTACCTGCGCTCCTATTTTTTATTCATTATTAAACCTACTCCTGCATTACCATTATTTGGTTTTGTATTTATAACCCTGTATTCAGTTTTTCCGTCTGAAATCTGCATTTCATCTCATCTCGTCACCAGTTAGAGGTCGCACTGTCACTTGAGCTATAAGACATCTACATATTTTCACGTCACCATCTTTTTGTTTTGTAGTTTTCATGTTTTGTAACCTAACTACTCTATACACCGCTGTTGATTTGACAGTAATTAAAAGTTCTAAAACTAATGTCTTCTGATTTCTCTCTCTTTCTCTCGCTCTTTGTGTGTGTGTGTGTGTATGTGTGTGTGTTTGTTGGTATGCATGTGTGCATGCATAGCTTTTTAACTTCTGAAAATTTAAGATAATTTGGAGGGTGAGATTGCAGCTAGCCAAGAATAGGGTTGCAGAAAGTGCTTTCTGTGTCGAATGTGGGAAGTGTTGCTAGGTCTAGAATTTTTATATCTTTCATATGTTGTATGGTATTTGTAATTGTCTTGACTTCTTATACTTTGAGGATTCAGACAGTAGTTTCAACATATGTCCTTCAAGTTTGTAGGTGCAGACAGAAACAATATCCAGCAATACGATAAATAAAAATACATGACGCAGCAAGACTTCTATCATTCGTTACCGAAGGTATTCCAGTATACTGCTAACGGAGATAAAAGTCGTTAGCTATACTATTATCTAAAGCCAAGTTCTACTTTAACGTTGTCACCAAAAATCTGAAGAAGTTATTGCCGGATTTGGTTAAAATTTTTACATCATATTCTGGTAAACATCCACATGGACATCTGCAACTTTCTTTAAAAATATGTATGGTATATAAATATACATACAGGGTGAGTTAAAAAGCATTTTACAACTTTGGAATATTACAGAAATTTATCGAGGTAACTTACAGAATATGTAGACGTGTCATTTTGTAGCACACAAACTCAAGTTTCATATAAAAGTGTCCAATATCATTTTGTTCGATGTGACTACCATTTGTCATACCTCAAAACCGGTAATCAATTTCTTTCCATATGCGTTGCAGCAAATTGGGCATAATTTGTGCAGTGGCATTGAAGATTCGAGTTTTCAGTTCGGCTAAATTGTTTGGTGGGAGAGGAACATACACACGGTATTTAATGGAACCCCACAGAAATAAATCCAGTCTTGTCAAGATTGAGGAACGAGGTGCCCATGCGACTGGCCCTTCAAGCCAGTCCACCGACCTGGGAAACGATTATTGAGGATACGTCGAAGTTCCGTGAGGAAATGAGGTAGTGCACCGTCTCGATGGTAGTAAACTACCTCATCTCAGTTATCTTTATCGATCTGTGAAATTAAAAAGTTTTCAAGCATATCCTGACAGTTTTCTCCAAGAAGAAGAAAGGGCTGTACACTTTCAATTTTCTAAGGGCACAAAACACATTAAATTTGGATCTGTCAATAACATATTCTAGGGTTGCAAGTGGATTTTCGGTGCCCCATATTCTACAATTCGTTTTATGAAACCAAAACACGCAGCGAGCACGTTCTACATCAGTGAAAGCAACCATTTTAACTGTACGCTATGCTGGCGCTCCTGGTGGCGGAATGTGGCACTGATGCACTATGTGAATCAAACTTGAGGTTCTTTGCTACAAAATTACACATCTACCAATTCTATAATTTATCTCAATAAATTTCTGTATCATTGCAATGTTGTAAATTCCGTTTTGACTCATCCTGTGTATACTATCTATACAAGAGAGAAATGTTGAAAGTTGTTAACAAAATCCTCCAAAAGTTCTTGAGTGGTTTACTTTACATTTTTACAGGACATTCTAATATTTTTTTCAGATGGATGTGGGCTACATATTTCTTTAATGTACGTCGTGTATTACACAGAGGGGAAACGCTGTTAGCAAAAATCTCAAACAGTTCTTGAGCCATTCACTTCAGATTTTTACACAGTACTCTAATAAATGTTTCGAGGGACGTACGCTACATGTTTTCGATATATATGGTACATAATTATTTACGTATTACGTAAAAATGTCATCAGTAAAAATATCTATAAGTTCTTCACCAATTTGTTTCTAATTTTTAACGATACTCTAAAAAATATCTGGAGGTACAAAGGCTGCATATTTTTTAAATACATATGGAAAGTAAATATGTAATACATAAAGGGAGATGCTGATAGGAAAAATCATGGAAAGTTCTTGACCAATTTATTTCAAATTTTTGCACGATGCTCTAATAAACATTCATACATCTTTTTAAACATATATAATACATAAATACACTGAAGAGCCAAACAAACTGGCACACCTACCTAATATCGTGTAGGGCCCCCACGAGCACGCAGAAGCGCCGCAACACAACGTGGCATAGACTCGAATAATATCTGAAGTAGTGCTTGAGGGAACTGACGCCATGAATCCTGGAGGTTGTCCATAAATCCGTAACAGTACAACGGGGTGGAGACCTCTTCTGAACAGCGCGTTGCAAGGCATCCCAGATGTGCTCAATAATATTCATGTCTGTGCAGTTTGGTGAACAGCGGAAGTATTTAAACTCAGAAAAGTGTTCCTGGAGCCACTCTGTATCAATTCTGGACGTGTGGGGTCTCTCATTCTCCTGATGTTTTGCTCAAGTCTGTCGAAATGCACAATGGACATGAATGGACGCAAATGATCGGACAGGACGCTTGCGTACGTGTCACCTGTCAGAGTCATATCTAGACGTATCAGGGGTCCCATATCACTCTAACTGCACACGCCCCACAACATTACAGAGCATCCACCAGCTTGAACAGTCCCCTGCTGACATGGAAAGTCCATGGATTCAAGAGGTCGTTTCCCTACCTGTAAACTTTCGTTCGATCAATACAATTTGAAACGAGGTTCGTCCGACCTGGCAACATGTTTCCAGTCATTAACAGTCCAACGTCGATGTTGACGGGCCCAGGCAAGGTGTAAAGATTTGTTTCTTGCAGTCATGAAGGATACACGAGTAGGACTTCAGCCCTGAAAGCATACATCGATGATGTTTCGTTGAATGGTTGACACTTGTTGAGGTCCCAACATTGAAATCTGCAGCAATTTGTGGAATGGTTGCACTTCTGTCACATTGAACGATTCTCTTCAGACGTCGTTGGTCCAGTTCTTGCAGGATCTTTTCTGGGCCGCAGCGATGACGAAGATTTGATATTTTACTGGATTCTTGATATTCACGGCACACTCATCGAATGGTCGTACGGAAAAATCCCCACTTCATCGCTTTTTCGGAGATGTGTCCCACCGTTTGTGCGCCGACTATAACAGCACGTTCAAACTCACTTAAATGTTGATAACCGGCCATTGTAGCAGCAGTAACCAATCTAATAACTGAGCCAGATACTTGTTGTCTTATATTGGCGTTGTTGACCGCAGCGCCATATTCTACCTGTTTACACATCTTTGTATTTGAGTACGCTCGCCTTTACCAGTTCTTTGGCGCTTCAGGGTACACATTTAATGTATCAAGACAAACTGTTTTTAGCAAAACTCTCGAAAATTTCTTGGTCGTTTTACTTAAATATGTTTCAAATTTATCTACTGACGTTCACATTGACATAAGCTACATATTTTTTTAAACAACGATGTAGAGCCTTCTTGTTAATATCGACTGCAGTTTTGTTTTCTTTCTCGCAGTCAGTTTCAACTTCTACATGGGGTCATTTAAACCATTTGAGAAATTGTTACTTCGGCATACATTGTTTCTCCTTACAAATAATTTTAAACAACAACTGTACATGCAGAAGTGTGATGTTTCGTTTTCTTCTTTGAGGTCAGTTTTAAGAGGAAAGAGGTTTACTGTATTTATGGCTTATTGACTTGCGATTAGAATACTGCTGTACAATGGAATCTGAATCATCCGAAACTTTGTAATCCTACCCATTCACAGATTAAAATCACAAGAAATATTGTCATTGAATGTACTAGCCTCTCAGATCCAGCAGCTGGAGAGGTCTCTCCTGTACCCCTTATATTAATAATTCCAAGCTATTTAACCATTCAGTTTAAGTGGCTTCACCTTCCGGTCGAATTTTCGTATGCAGTAACAATAAACAACACTCAAGGTTAGAGAGAGGGGAGAAGGGGTGATGGACAGAGAGGGGGAGGGGAGAAAATGGTCAGAGAGGGAATGGGCAGATGGACAGAAAGAAGGGTGAGGGGGAGCTGGTGAGAGATTGCTGACGAGGGGGAGATTGACAGTGAAAGGGGGAGGAACAGGAGAAGACGGTCAAAGAGAGGCGAAAGAGGAGGAGATGGACAAGGAGAGGGGAAGGGAAAGGAGATGAGGATATATATACAACTCCCACATATATTTAGCAACTGCGAAGAATTGCTGGGTTTGTTAGTAGAAAATAAACCTGAAAATATACAGCCAATTTTCTCGTGTACAGGTTAGTGAAATAGATGAGTAATGTTTGCAAATGAATAAAAATCTTCCGCTTCATCGATGACTTTTATTCACAAGGTGATAGATTACCAGTGCAGTCCCCAATTTCAGGGGCCTCAGTAAATGTTTTCATAAATCTAATTGAATACATCATTTTCACAGAGATAGTTGCAAAAAAACACATCACACTATACTGGGTTAGACACATGGATGACACCCTCTACTTAGTAGATGAACCGTAAACAAAAACTGAGAAACTACATGTTAACGTTAACCAGATATACAAAAATATGAAATTCACACTAGAAAAAGAACATAATAATCAAATTCATTTCGTAAATATAACAATAAAAAACAAAGTAACAAGCACGATGATACACCAAACCACGAATCATGCAAACTCATAAAAACAAACAGCAGATTGATGTATGCTCCATAGACTGAACGCAGCGCCACCTCGATAAGAAAACTGCCGGACGGAGCTAGACATCATAATACAGATAGCGACAAGTAACGAATCCAATAGTAACATAGCCACAAAGTCAAAGTACATAAACACACACACACATATAACACACGTACACACACACTCATGCAAAGAGAGAGACAGAGAGAGAGAGACAGAGAGAGAGAGAGAGAGAGAGAGAGAGAGAGAGTAAGAAAACAGAAATCAAAGGTCGTTAGATTTTATGTACGCAAATAAGTAAAGAGCAACTGACTTAACATACGGTATGATCGCCGTATAAATCTCTTATAGTTCTTATAAGAAACCAGTGGTACTGAACAGTGTACTTTCAACAACAGTGGCGCTGGACTAAACTACTTTGTGTTCTGTCATCACGCCTCTCTTCCTACTTTCTCTTCAGATATCGCCGGTCTGTGTTGCCGAGCGGTTCTAGGCCCTTCAGTCTGGAACCGCGCGTCCGCTACGGTCGCAGGTTCGAATCCTGTCTCGGGTATGGTTGTATGTGATGTCCTTAGGTTAGCTAGGTTTAAGTAGTTCTAAGTTCTAGGGGACTGATGACCTCAGATGTTAAGTCCCATAGTGCTCAGAGCCATTTCTTCAGATATCACAATACAAGGTGGCTATGGCTGCCATGTTGGAAAATACAAGGTAGCGTCAGTGGCTGGAAATTCAAAAACCCAATATGAGACACGTAGCTCAGTTGTCGTAGGTGGAAAATAAAAAAAAAATCCAAGACTGATATAGCGCCAAAGAAACTGGTATAGGCAATCGTATTCAAATACAGAGATAGGTAAATAGGCAGAATACGGCGCTGCGGTCGGCAACACCTATATAAGACAACAAGTATCTGGCGCAGTTATTAGATCGGTTACTATTGCTAAAATGGCTGGTTATCAACACTTAAGTGAGTTTGAACGTGGTGTTATAGTTGGTGCCCGAGCGGTGGGACACATCTCTGAGGAAGCGATGGAGTGGGGATTTTCCCGTACAACCATTCCACGAGTGTCCCGTGAATATCAGGAATCCGGTAAAACATCAAATGTTCAACATCACTGAGGCCAGGAAAAGATCCTGCAAGAACGGAACTAACGACGACTGAAGAGAATCGTTCATAGTGACAGAAGTGCAACCCTTCCGCAAATTGCTGCAGATTTCAATGCTGGCCATCAGCAAGTGCCAGCGTGCGAACCATTCTATGAAACATCGAAATGCGCTTTAGGCCAGATGCCCACTCGTGTACCCTTCATCACTGTACGACTCGAAGCTTTACACCTCGCCTGGGCCCGTCAAAACCGATGTTGGACTGTTGATGACTGGAAACATGTTGCCAGGTCGGACGAGCCTCGTTTCTAATTGTATCGAGCGGATGGAAGTTTACGGGTATGGAGACTACCTGATGAATCCATGGACCCGGCATGTCAGCAGGGGACTGTTCAAGCTGGTGGAAGCTCTGTAATGTTTTGGGGCCTGTGCAGTTAGAGTGATATGGGACCCCTGATACGTCTAGATATGACCCTGACAGGTAACACGTACGTAAGCAACGTGTCTGATCATCTCCATCCATTCATGTCCATTGTGCATTCCGACGGTCTTGGGCAGTTCCAGCCCACAGGTCCAGAATTGCTACAGAGTGGCTCCAGAAACACTTTTCTGAGTTTAAACACTTCCGATGACCACCAAAATCCCCAGACATGAATATTATTGAGCACATCTGCGATGCCTTGCAACGTGCTGTGCAGAAGAGATCTCCACCCCCTCGTACTCTTACGGGTTTATGGACTGTCCTGCAAGATTCATAGTGCCAATTCCCTCCAGCACTGCTTTAGACTTTATTCGAGTCTATGCGGCACTTCTGTGTGCTCGCGGGAGCGCTTCACGATGTTAGGCGTGTGTAACAGTTTCTTTGGCTCTTCAGTATATGACTCAGCAGTTGAAGCATATAGACAGTTCGTTTCAGTATGCTGTTCACTACAACTGATTTCTTGGCTCCTGGATATTTGAAGCCGGTGAATATAGGCATCACAGCTGATAATTAATTGAATCAGATCATTCGAACATTTCGTTTTTGAATGTGGTATGGAACGACTCAGTTGACAGGGTAGGCATACAAGATTAGTGATAACATTAACGAACACATTATTTTTTACACGACGTGTATTCGCAATCGAATATAGACAGCCATCAGCTATATAAGAGGATGACGACTCTGGATTTCCCACTTTACGCGAACGGTAGCCTTAACCGGTTTGGCTGTCCACGCACGACTTACGGCCCGATGCAGACTTCCATATGTCGTCGTTCCTGCGCCACAACCTGTATTCATAGACATATTATGTAATTTCCATACATGGGAGGACGTTTTCATTGAAAGTCGCTGCCCAATATCGGCGGTAAATACGATATTGTAGTGTCTGTGTTGTTACGAAGAACGATGCGATGCATCGAAGAAACATTGCATCGTTTTTCTTAATAACGCAGGCACTATAATATCGTATCGATATTATTTTTTACTGCTACTGATGCAACTACACTTAAAACATAATTTTTTCGGGATATCAGTTTTTAAACAGAAATTCTTCAATAGAATAAAACGAGTTATCCATGACAAATAATTTTACGTTAGATTTGAAACATGCTTGCTTACTTCTCAGACGCTGTATGTTATTGTAGAATGACAGCTTTAGTAATGAGTAATAAAAGTCATTTGTTCCTTTACTGTCGATGTATAGGTCACTGTTATCCTTAAGTTGTGGTGGAGTATTTATGACGAATTTAATTAGCGATAATATGTATTGTGATGGTGCAATTAAAATGTCCAATTCCTTGACTACTGCCTGTGGACACCACGTATAATGCTTACTGTTCGCTTTTGTGCAATCAATACATTCTTTGTAAGTGGTAAATTACTTCAGAATATTATTCCCTAAAACGTTATTGAGTAGAAATATGTAAAATATGACAGGAGGTTGATTCTTTGTTTCCAAGACTAGCAATTAAACGAAGAGCAAAAGTTGCTGGAGTTCTTTGTTTGAGAAGCTCAGTAATATGCGTCTTTCAGTTCATGTATTCGTAGGGATGTACAGCCAAAATTTTGGAGCATTCTACCCTATTTACTGACTTCTTTTCATTTGATACATGCATTGTTGGTGTGACTATTTTGTGTACAAAACTGAATATCGTGTGTTATCTCAAAATTTAGGGAGACTCCATTTTCAGAGAATCGCTTAATATTCTTTGAAAACCTTTGTTAACAATCTCTTCCGTGGCTTCTCTATAATGGGATTTCTAAAATTAGTATCGTCTGCAAAAAGTACCAGTTTTGCTTGTTGAATGTTAAGTGAAAAGCCATTCACGTATATAAAGACTATGATGTAATCATACAAGGCGAAAACGTTCGATATGGTGTGATCGTGCAGTTAATCGAGATAGAGTGCATACATCTACGTGAAAAGCGGTAATTCATGGACGGCCTGATAACAACATTTCTCCATCTACATACCTTCTCTTGTAATTCATGCTTAAGCTGCTCGCAGAGGATTCACTGAACCACTTTGACTACTTCTCTACCGTTCCAATCTCTAATAGAATGCGGGAAAATCGAACACTTAAACCTTTCCTCGAGACATCTCCAGCAGTAACAAAGCATCCATTCGAAGCTGCTTCACTAATAAACAGCCCTGTTCGAGAAAAATCCGCAGCTAAGCATTATACAAGAAGTTGAAAATACCGCTATAGTTGTAAGGTAATTTACTTAGAATACGGTCGGTTTCGGGCTCTTAGACGCCCATCATCAGGTGTTATAACTTTGTGCTGTGGACCCGAGTTGTCAACTTGAGAGGTTTGAACAGTGAAATATGGTTGGCCATAGAGACGCTCACTCTGGGGCGATTAGTTTTTAAAATAGGTTTCAACAAATTTGTAAGGTATTTAACAGAACAAAAGGTGCTACACATTAATGAATTAAAAGATAAATGTTTAAATACAAGTATGGGTTCTCCTCCCGTTTAAAGTAAGTGTTACAGGCGGAACATGTCTCTTGGGGATGACTAATCTTCTGCCCATACTGGTTATGTGAAGACAGTTTTTTTTTTTTAATAAAACTTAAAATTCAGCAAGTTTGGAGTAGTTGTCTTGGCAGTCAGTAAGATACCGAACATTACGATGTTCTTAAAAAATGGCCGTAACATTATCTGTTTTCATAAAGTAAAACTACGTCTGCTCATTTCATAGTCCTGTAGGATGAATCTGGTAAACAGAGATGTTTTAATATCGTTTCTTGACCTGTGTGAGTGATTCGGTAAGAGACAGCTAGGGACAAGCAGAAAACTTACAGCGCATGAGAGAGAGAGAGAAACAGAGAGAAAGAGAGAGAGAGAGAGAGAGAGAGAGAGAGAGAGAGAGGGGGGGGGAAGGGAGAGAGAGTGAGACAGGGAGGACAGGAGGGAGGAAGAAAGAGAGAAAGATGGGGGAGAGGGAGAGAGAGAGAGAGAAAGAGAGAGAGAGAGAGAGAGAGAGAGAGAGAGAGTTGACTAGACAGAGGTGATCATCGTCCCGAGAAGCCGCCCCGGGTTGCTGCTACTGTGTGCTGTGTCAGAAGACCCGCGCTCCCTACAGAGGGCGCAGGGTTGCGCCTGCGCCTCCGCTGGGGAAACCACTTTGTCTCTGGCAGTAAGGGCTACGGGGTCGTAATTACCCGCGGAAAAGCAGAAATGCCTCTTTTTAAACTGTTGTATAATGTTTGTTCTTTTGAGAAATAAAACCGGCGCCGTAATGAAGTCGGGGAAAATGAACGTCAGCTTTTGCGGCCAGGCGCCCGTGCCGCGGCTGTATCGTTAGTGGAGTTTTCTGGAGCGCGCAACTGCGGAGGAGGGCTTAGCAGGCCGAGCGGCGCACAAGTCGTGTCGCGACACAAACACCCACCCCCTCACCCACCCCCACCGCCACCCCCCGTCACCGCCCTGTCACGCCCTAAGCCCCTTGGAAGGACAGAGATTGCAGAGGCCGGGCGCCTGATACTCATTGAATCCCAGACGCCAGCTCGCTAATTAAGCAGCCGGTAGGCACCACATCTCAGAGGGCAGCAGCTGTCTGCAAGGCGCGCTCATTACCTGCGCCAGTGATTATTGTTAACGCCGATCTGGAAGCTAAGAAACACGGAATGATGGGGGAAGAAATGTAGCGAAATATTTGGAAACCTGTGCTTGTAGCACGTCCTTAAGACGAGGAATATGGTGCGCATGAAATCAATGCGTATTAAGATAGTCTTGAACATGAGGATAATCGTCGGAAAAATGCACGGCATACGAGTACAACTAGTTTATTTTTCTTTGTGACTTATATCAAAACCTCTAAGACTATTCCCAGCGTGATCTAGAGTACGTTGTGTCTTAGACTTCTTAATGTTTACATGAATGATATCACGAGGAAATCGAAATAAATGAAAGACTAATTTAACTATAATTCTGTATGCTGATAATCAGACTACTCTTCAGCAAACTGACGATGACATTCAAAGATCTGTGTACTATCTTCAAAGGATGTATAACGGGTATAACGCGAAACTCTCCACAAAAGGCCTTTTTAGGGGAAAATATCCAATTCGAACAGATATAACAGCGGATAATACATTTGTCTCAGTTTGATTACCTTTGCTGTGACGCAACTTACGACACCGGTCATAAACAGTAAATACCGCACCGTACATAAGAAAAGCCGAAGAAAAGTATTTAAGTAAATGAAAAAAGACACAAAAACTAAATTTGGTAAAGGGATTCCTGTGTCAGCTTTGCTGTAGGGATCAGAGACATGGATGGCGAGTGCTAAACGTCTTACTCAGACACGGCAGTTGCAAGCGAGGTTGTTGAGATCCGTAGAAGGCTCCTCGAGACTGATTTCACAATGGCAATTTTCGGGAAGAACTGAATGTTTTTGAAATAGAGTTGATGGAACTGAAAAAAAAAACGCTACCTGAATAGAATGAAGATTACCAAAAACAATTTTTTCATGCCGACCGAAAGATAAAAAGAGAAACTGCAAGACCAAACAACGTTGGCAACAACTTCTAAAATGACTGGGACAGGCGAATCGCCAACTGCTTGGAAGAAGAAGAAGAAGAAGAAGAAGAAGAAGAAGAAAATCCAAAGTAAATTAGTTAATATATATCATATCGTATAACATGGTATGAAACAAAAGTCAAATTGGCATGGAGTGCGAATGTTGTAGAGTTCTCGGTTGTTCGGAAGGGCCACGTCGTTATTATTCCACACTATTTCGGCAAACAGACTTGTTACAATCTTCAGGTAGTCCCTGATGGCTGCTGCAGTCCTATTTGATGGCAACACGTCTGTTTTCTGATATAGCGTGGAATAATGACGACGTGGCACGGCCGGACACCCCAGAATCTTAAAGTTAAAAATGCTCTGGGGAAACATCAGATTGCATATTAAGTACAAATGATTGGTCTTCCCTCACAACCACGAAAAACAGTAAGGAGTAACGGTATCTACACACTGTATATATGAAAAGAGTACACAACTTGTTTGCCATTTAGAAATCACATTTGTACGTTGATTGTGAGATGGTGTTATGCCTCGTGGAAAGAGAAGAAACGTCTACTAGCAAGATTGTCAGGACTGGACAGCAGCAGCAGTGTAACCTATTCAGACTGCTCACTATGGTCGGGATCTTATGATTGTCACCAAGTATGGGATGTGTGGGTTCAGCAGCACAGTACTCAAAGCCATGCAGGATATCAACACCCCCCACATGACTATCTCCCAAGAGAACAGACATATCGTTCGCTCTGCCATTTTGAAAAATACAGCTAGACAAATTTCCACACGGGCACTGCGATGACACCTAGTACATCATGCACTATCAAGATGCCAACCATTGTTGCGGCTTCTCTTGACGAGGCAGTAAAGAGACGGTCCAACGACAACATGGGACACAGTGTATTCAGGTAAGCGAATATAACACTGGAACCAGACATAGCCTCTTCAGAGATTTTAAGGGGTTTAAATTAGCACAGGAAGGTATCAAATGCTCAGAAACACATGTATTCGACAATCTACCAGAACATATGAAATGTTATGTAGATATTGTGTTGGAGTTGCTGTTGAGCATCTTCTCCATTGCAGAGTATTTGAATTAATGTTTTGAGTTACTGTGTGATTAGCATTAGCATTGAAATGTAACTGCCTTTTGCAATTTTAAGTCCTTCAGTACATTGCACTTAAAGTAAACAGAATGTACTTCTTTTACTTCATTCCACATCCCAGAGACGCCTTTCCACACGATACAGCTAATGCAATGTAATTATGTGTATCATTTGTATATCACAGAAGGAGTTTGGTTTAATATTACTTATCATACTAATAAAAGAGAAAGTTCATCATTGCTGCTTGCTTGGTGTTTAAAACGCTATTAGGATCTGTACAATATTTCAGACAGAACCTAGCAAAACAATAATTATAATGACTTATAGAATTAAAAAGAAAGAAAGAAAATATTTCGAGGGGGGAGGCAGAGAAAGGAGTTGAGTCAAAAGATATTTGAAAGACACATATTTTCACCTGTGTATCTATGACTACTTCGTTCGTATTCTAACGGCATCAGTTGATACATGATATCAGTTAGTCCTTGGCACGTAGGCACATGTTATTATTGCAGTACGTTACAATTTGGCTGTACATAACATCTGTAAGCAAGTTTGATAACAGTGAACCTCGAAAGATCTTCTCAAACCATGTAAGATCGAAAATTTGTGGCTTCACAGTCGATGGGAACCTTCTTTACTCTAGGTGCTGAAATTTCAGTCCCGTAGATTATTCAGGACACTAGATTATTAAAGTAGAAAGGCAGAATACTTTTGCCGATGGGGTAGTTATGGATTAAATAAAATGAAGAGAAAATACGTCTTACAAGTTGCTACTATGATGGCCCAGATTGTGACATTTGTTTTTGGTTTGGACAGTTTGTTCCTAAATCTCCACATCAACTGAGTTCTTTACAATACTATATTAAGTGAAAATGGAATCATAGTCTAATTGTTAAATAATTAACATGATCACACCGGAGTAAATCCGGCAGTAAAAGACTTTCTTTAATAAAGTTCGGTTGTTGACAATTCTATGGCTATACAGTAATCTCCAGCTCTTAAAAAAATATAAAAAGGTACTTCACAATAAGTCATATGTTCGCATTAAAATAATTTAGTATTATAAAACTTTAATTGTTTGGACCATAAAAATAATTCCGCATTTTTAATGGAATCATTATGCAACAGTCACCTGTTTGAGAAAGAACGACATCCGGCCTAATCTTGATACCGCAGAGAAAGGCAACGCGTCTGGCTGGTCTGGATGGTGGCGCTCTATGTGGCAGGTTCGTGAACTAGGACGGCAAGTACATGACGGTGAAGCTAACACAGAGAGTCTAAATTCGGTGCAATCGACTCGATGTGAAACACGGCAAGTATTTGCAGCTGCCCCAGTGTGTAACTTCTATCACGTAGTTCTGAGTAATTTCAGGTGTAGAGGCAGAGTGAATGCAATAGACACGAAATATTCAAAGCAGTTTCTTTCCTTTTTAAGGTGATTACAAGGGATACATACAGTAGTACACTGTCTAGAATATAAAAAAGCTAATCTTTTAACAATAATAAGAACTACATTTAAATACGAATTAATAAAAAAATGTCGAATGTCACACTCTTCCCCTATAAGGTGGTACAGTGAGATGCAGTAAGGCAATTTATTGGGTGTTGAAACAATCAAGGATTACATCAAAATATGTAAACCTTTTTTGGTGTTTTGTTTTATCGTGATTCCGGGCTTAGGCAAAATAATTTTACTGTATCACTTCGAAACTCAATGGATACCCATTAAGGGAAAGTAAGTTTCCACTACACTGCATACTTTTTGAAGGAAAGCTTATTTCGAACTCACGTTTTGTGTAACATATAACCTTACCTACGTCATACATTTTGTCTTTAGATTATCCATAATATGTAGTTCACGGCCAAGTTCCTCAAAAGATGTCAACTCAGGCTCTAGGGAGAACATATGACATTCTAAATCAGATGCATTGTCTTCATTTCCATTTCGATTTTTCTGAAATTCTTAGTTTCTTCGACCTTTTTCTTGATTCATTTTTCTAACGGTGCGTTAGTTTCAGTTCTGATTTACCCTTTTAACTATCTTTTATTGTAACTTATTTGTTTTGCTTTTGGTGTCATTTAATACACCCACCACTTATGTAAGTATCTTTCCTAGACTTTTGAGATGCTTCCATCTGTTTTGTTACTGATTCTGTAGGCATCAACTTAATTTTAGAAGACTGGCCCAATCCCTTATTGGTTGGGATCCATGAGCCGTGCTCATCTTGAAGAGGGGCATCAAGCATACTATTTAGTGAAGGTCTGTCTGTCACAGTGTTTGGTAGGAAGTCTTCTTCCATAAAAGTATGTCTTTCACATGGCATTATTTCAGTATTTTTGAATTCAGAATTCATAATGACAGCAGTCATTGTTTATGGATCGCAGTTCCAACGCAGGAAGCAACACTACAAATTGAAAATAACTCTCCTGTATTTGATACGATCCAAGATTCTACAGCAACATCACAGTATGGTTGAAATGGTTTCAGAACCTCAACATCAACTGGCTGAAATTTATTTCTACAGTGATGCTGGATGGTTAGTAAAATTTTATTACTCTTCTTCCACAGTTCTACGGCCACCAGTTATAGTTGACTTTTATGATTACGCTTTATAAGAAGTTGTGGATCGTGTTACGAAGAAGAAGTTTGGTTAATGAAGTGATGAATAACTTGCACAAAACATTCACTATTCATCGGTGATCATTTAGTTACCAAACCTTAAGTTCCTTTTGGTGCTTCGTATGTCATGTTGTTGTTGTTGTGGTCTTCAGTCCAGAGACTGATTTGATGCAGCTCTGTACGCTACTCTATACTGTGCAAACGTCTTCATCTCCGAATACCTACTGCAACCTACATCCTTCTGAATCTACTTAGTGTATTCATCGCTTGGTCTCCCTCTACGATTTTTACCCTTCACGCTTCCCTCTAGTACTAAATTTGTGATCCCCTGATGCCTCAGTACGTGTCCTACCAATCGAGTTCTTCTTCTAGTCAAGTTGTGCCACAAATTCCTCTCTTCCCATTCCTATTCAGTAACTCCTCATTAGTTACTTGATCTACCCATTTGATCTTCAGCATTCTTCTGTAGCGGCACGTTAGAAAGCTTCTATTCTCTTCTTGTCTAAACTTTTTACCGCCCATGTTTCGCTTCCATACATGGCTACACTCCATACAAATACTTTCAGAAAAGACTCCCTGACACTTAAATCTATACTCGATGTTAACAAATTTCTCTTCTTCAGAAACACTTTCCTTGCCATAGCCAGTCTACATTTTATATCCTCTCGACTTCGACCATCATCAGTTATGCTGCTCCCCAAATATCAAAACTCATCTACTACTTTAAGTGTCTCATGTCTTAATCTATTTTCCTCAGCATCACCTGATTTGATTCGATTACATTCCATTATTTTCGTTTTTCTTTTGTTAATGTTCATCTTATATTCTTCTTTCAAGACACTGTCCGTTCCGTTCAACTGCTGGTCCAGGTCCTTTGTCTGCCTCTGAAAGAATTACAGTGTCATCGGCGAACCTCAAAGTTTTTATTTCTTCTCCATAGATTTTAATTCCTGCTCCAAATTTTTCTTTTGTTTCCTTTACTGCTTGCTCAATATGCAGATTAAATAACATCGGCGATGGGCTACAACCCGTCTCACTCCCATCTCAACCACTGCTTCCCTTTCGTTCCTGTCGACTCTTATAACTATCTTCTGGTTTGTGTACAAATTGTAAATAGCTTTTCGCTGCCTGTAATTTACCCCTGCCACCTTCAGAATTTGAAAGAGAGTATTCCAGTCAACATTGTCAAAAGCTTTCTCTAAGTCTACAAATGCTAGAAATGTAGGTTTGCCTTTCCTTAATCTATGTTCTAAAATAAGTTGTAGGGTCAGTACTGGGTAGCGTGTTCCAACATTTCTTCGGAGGCCAAACTGATCCCAGATGTCGGCTTCTACCAGTTTTTGCAATCGTCTGTAAAGAATTCTTGTTAGTATTTTGCAGCCGTGGCTTATTAAACTGATAGTTCGGTAGTTTTCACAACTGTCAACACGTACTTTCTTTGGGATTGGAACTACTATATTCTTCTTGAGTCTGAGGGTATTTCGACTGTCTCATACATCTTGCTCACCAGATGGTAGAGTTTTGTCAGGACTGGCTCTCCCAAGGCCTTCAGTAGTTCCAATGGAATGTTGTCTACTCCGGGGGCCTTGTTTCGAGCCGGCCGGTGTGGCCGTGCGGTTCTAAGCGCTTCAGTCTGGAACCGCGTGACCGCTACGGTCGCAGGTTCGAATCCTGCCTCGGGCATGGATGTTTGTGATGTCCTTAGGTTAGTTAGGTTTAGCTAGTTCTAAGTTCTAGGGGACTAATGACCTCAGCAGTTGAGTCCCATAGTGCTCAGAGTCATTTGAACCATTTGTTTTATTTTGATTTTGTGTCACGTTGTTTTTCGAAAATTCCCTTGCATTTATCTATCAATTTAATAAGCATTCCATCTTTCTTGTGTCCGAAACTCACAATTTACGCAGGTCTCTTGGTGGGAAAGTCCAGCTTTTTCTGCACTGGTCTGAGTTGTACCACCTTGGTTAGTGTTTCTCAAATGTGCCGACCGCGCGGGGTAGCCGCACTGACTAAGGCGCCTTGCCACGTTTCGTCCCCTCCGCCCCCCCCCCCCCTTCCGCCAGAGGTTCGAGCATGGGAGTGTATGTTGTTGTCCTTAGCGTAAGTTAGTTTAAGTTAGATTAAGGAGTGTGTAAGCCTAGGGACCGATGACCTCTGCAGGTTGATCCCATACGAACTTACCACAAATTTCCTCTTTCAAGACTGCACATGCTGATACTTGGTGTATACAGGAAAAATTCTGCATTTTGCCAACTGTTGTCTTTCCACATAATTTTAATATCTTCCCTTTTTCTTATTTATAAAATGTCTCCTCACTGCTTATATAATCCATTGCCATGTGATCCTCCATCAACCAGTCGGATCCTATAATGAGCTCTTCTTGCAAATTTGGCACGACGACAGAATATGTTCAAGATATCTTCTCCCAATTCCATATCCAACGATATTTGAGTTACTGTTCAAATGGCTCTAAGCATTATGGGACTTAACATCTGAGGTCATCAGTCCCCTAGACTTAGAAATACTTAAACCTAACTAACCTAAGGACATCACACACATCCATGCCCGAGGCAGGATTCGAACCTGCGACTGTAGCAGCAGCGCGGTTCCAGACTGAAGCGCCTAGAACCGCTCGGTCACTGCGGCCGGCTGGCTTTCTGTATTCATCCACAGCGCGTTTTGTTTTGAACCCACTAACCAGTAAGTTCTGTATTTGAGCTCCTGGCTTCAGCAATTAATTATACTTTCTATCGTACACTACTATGAGGAAGGAACGGTGTTCAAAATGGCTCTGAGTACTATGGGACTTAACTTCTAAGGTCATCAGTCCTCTAGAACTTAGACCTACTGAAACCTAACTAACCTAAGGACATCACACACATCCATGCCCGAGGCACGATTCGAACCTGCGACCGTTGCAGCAACGCGGTTCCAGACTGTAGCGCCTAGAACCGCTCGGCCACTCCGGCCGGCAGGAACGGTGTTTGTAGATGCTTTAGCTTAGGTATGATTATTAAAAAGACAATAACATATGCTTACGTTAAAGACATTGATAGGTGTCTGTTGTTACTATTTTAATGAATAATACTAAATACATTGAGAAGACAAAAGTCGTCGGACGTCTTCTAATATCCTGTCGAACTTCCTTCTGTCCAGCGTAGTGCAGCAAGTCGAAGTGGGATGTACTCAACAAGTCGTTGGAAGTCCCCTGCACAAATATTTAGCCATAATACCTCTTTAGCCACCCATAATTGCAAACTTGTTGCTGGTGCAGGATTTTGTGCACGAAGTGACCTCTCGATTATCCCCCATAAATGTTCACTGCGGACTCATGTCGGACGATCAGGGTTGCCAGATCACTCGCTTGAACTGTCCAGAATGTTCCTCAAACGAGTCTTGTATAATTGTGGCCTGGTGGCATGGCGCATTGTCACCCACAAAAATTCCATCGTTCTTGAGCTGTGAGTGGTCTCCAAGTACCCGAACATAATCATTTTCAGTCAATGATCGATTCAGTTGGGCCGGAGGGTCCAGTCAATTCCATGTAAACAAAGCCCACGCCATTAAAGAGTCACCACCAGCTAGCGCAGTGCCTTGTCGTCAAATTGGGTCCATGGCTTCGTGGGGTCTGCGCCGCACTCAAAACCTACCATCAGCTCTTACGAAGTGAGATTGGGACTCAACTGACGAGGCCACGGTATTCCAGTCGTCTCGGGTCCAGCCGATATGATCACGAGCCCAGGAGAGTCTGCAGGTGGCACTCGTATTGGTAGTATACTGCTGTAGCCCACTGACGCCAAACCTCGCCGCGGCACGCCAAAGGATACGTTCGTCGTACGTCCCTCATAAATTTCTGCGGTTATTTCAAAATGTATTGCTTGTCTTTTAGCACTGACAACTCAATTCAAAAGCTGCTGCTTTCGGTAGTTAAGTGAAGGCCGTCGGCCATTGCGTTGTCTGTGGTGAGAAGCAATGCCTGAAATTTGATATTGTCGCACACTGTTGACACAGTGGATCACAGAACACTGAATTCCCTAACGATTTCCGAAATAGAATGTCCCATGAGTCTTGCTCCAACTATTATTCCGCGTTCAAAGTGTGTTAATTCCCATCGAGAGGACTTAAATACGTCAGAAATCTTTCCACGTGAGTGACTTTAGTACAAATGACAGCTCCGCCAATGCAGTGCCCTTTATACCTCATCTACGCGATACTACCGCCACCTATATTATCGCATATTGAAAGGTGTCTGTTGGATTCCTTTCATGTTAATTTCTTAAATCTGTTGCCGTTTACGGCGTAAATTCCTCTTCTAAATTTACTGTGGCGTTTCTGACTATCTGGGAGGAGACTGAGTAGTGGAACGTGTTACTTTTACACATAAACAAGAACGATCTGTCACGCTACTACACTTTAAAACACAGTTTATATGTAATTCATGTCACACAGTCTCATACGGAACCTACATCCGCTTTCTTTTGTATGCTGTATATGATAAGATACTGTCATCCCCCTTCCCTTCTGTGTGAGAGGATGAATGAGCAAATGTATTTCTAGTTGCATGCTGGATGGTAGCAGACAAGCCTGTCTGCTAGAGAACAGTAGGACCAACGTCGGAACAGGTAGCTACGCTTTCTAAAAGCAAAGAGGTTTCTATCCTTAGTATGGTCCTGTCCGTCCCATGTCATGTTGGTATAGGAAGCTGCCCCTCTGGCCACTTCCGTTTGTATCTGTGAGCCACCCTCAGGAAGGGACCACGGCAGTCTGTCCGCGGCGAGCGTCTGAAGTGGTAAGATCTCCGGCTAAGCGCGTGTCTGCTAAGTCCGTAGGACAATGGATTTCTTAAGTTCAGCCTAACTGAGAATTTAATCACCTTTATTTCAGGTTTAGCTCTAAAATATCTAATGTTATCTTAAATTGCAACGCAGTGTGATTCGAGTGTACAGTTCAGAATATCTTCCAGTAGTTGCTTTGTCACTATTTTGTGAGTAAAGTGGAACCACGTGTTGATCAGTAACTTTAACTAAGATCATCAATCTTAAATGTGAATGTACGTGAGATTATAACGTCTCGTCTTGACAATATTTTTCAATATAGCAACTTTTCTTTATGTTCAACCCACGTGGGGTGTACTTTGTGAGACCAGTACCACGTGCTTATACAATTGTTTGACCCATCAGGTTAATAGTAAGACGTTAGTAACCAGTTCGAGGTTTTTCTTTTGTAAATTGCTTTTCGATCAAATTTATTTTAATTATCGAAATTATGTGGAGTTACAGTCTTTGTGTAAACCAAGTTGACCACGTGAAGCATGTGGTGTAATCATCAAAGTAGCCCTCAGCTATTCTTTTCGGGAAGATTTCACAGAGAGTTAGTATGAATTTAGTATACCAGTGTGTGGTAATTACATGACGGACAGGATTGCGCAACGAAAATTGAATCGGTTGGTAGTGGTTAATTTCCTCTTGCATATGTTTCAACGTTCTTCGTGTGTTATTTTATGAATGCAGTGTTGTATGCAGTCTCCCAATCTTGGCTCCATATTTGATGTGTTCTGTAAGATTACAAACTCACATTTTCACAATCCTAAATAAGGCACCAGTTTAGTTATGAATCAAGTTTAATATGCTGAAATTTCAATGATCAATGTTAAAATAAATTTCCAAGTATAAACTCTGATTTATTTCTTTTTATTTAAATTCTATATATATATATATATATATATATATATATATATATATATATATATATATATATAGAAACAGTTGCTCAGTAATGCAAGGTTAACTTCGCCAGACAGCTCACAGCTTTTAACCCACTTTTATGGTCGTGAATAGCAACACCGCTTTCATAGCAAATTAAAGCAACAACATTACAATATCGCTATCCCGTGACTTTTGTACTGTTGTGTATCTGTAACTAGTGATAAAATTAAAGTGTAATGGACATACGTGATAGCTCTGCAAGTTGTACGTACTGTCGCGTCAGGGTGCAGTGGTTTAGTATTAGGAACGAGAGCGGGTACTGATAGCACGCAGGCCCTGTTGCTTGTGTTCCGCGTTGCGAGGCGGCAAAAGGAGGGGGCTGGATTTGACTGGTGCAGCAGAAAAGGCAGACCGATGGAGCAGAGCGAGTGACGGCCATCGGACAAGAATTCAGCCAGCGACTGAAGCAGCTGATGCGAGGGGGATATTTCGGAGGACGATCAGCCACTTCAGAGAGGCACGTTCAACGAACTCGATAAGCTGGGAACAGCAGATGCGAGCAGTGGATTACAGATCGTGCAGTCGCTGCAGAAACGTTACAAAGCGGCGGCGCACGAACCGGCCGAACTGGCTGCGTGTCAGGCTTACTTCATATCAACCCTGCAGCCGGTAAGCCAGCATTCTTACCGGGCCGACAGAGAGACCCAGGCCTCTTCACACTCACCCTAAAGCCGCACGGCATGCCGTGTCGCGCCGTCCTCTCGTCTGCAGTTGTCACCTGGCAACAAATGGAGCACGACCAATTATTAGCGAGGCTTGTTTTGTACAAACGTTTGAAGAGAAGGAGAAGATTGCATTGAGTTCATCTACTCAACATGAGAAGAGACGAAGTGGGTGCCTTCTTTGTTATTTTTGAGGAATTAAGGGGAGGTGAAAATAAGTTTTTTAATTATTTTCGCGTCAGCTTACGGACTTTTTGATGATCTACATGCACAAGTGAAGAGTTCCATTCAGCGCTGCAACACATCCTTCCGATTATACGTTCTGCCTACATAAATATTGGCAATTACAATCAGGTGAGTGGAAAAAACAATGGTTAATTTTATTAACAAATTTATTGTTCTAAACGATGTAAATTTTTGGAATCATCTTAAAAAATTAAAACATAGATTAAATATTGAAGACCACAATACACGAATTTTCAGAGATTTGTGAAGACGTGGAGGATCTGGAACATGACCCTGAAAGCTGCTCCAATGCTTGTTCGTAACACTGTGTGTTGTAATTGGTTGTTCCGGATAAAGATGTAAACATGAGGTGTATGCATCTGATGTACTAATGTGAGCGGCAGTATTAATTTTATCCTACGACGTTTTAATTTCAGAAACAATTTGCATAACCCTTAACTAAAACGCCACCACCCCATCGTCGTCAAATGTTTCCAGAGTTGGAATTATCCCGCTGAAGAACGACTTATGCCGATTGCATTTTCTGTGCAGTGTATTAATCAGCTCTACCTCTACAAGGTCAAGTTTCATTTTCTTATTACTGCATGATTTAGGTATTTGAAAGCTATCTACTTACTGTGTGAGCGTTTCATTACAACCATTTTCTGTATCCTGAGTATCGCCAGTGACCGAAAAAGTGTCATCAGAAAGTGTATTTCCGTAGTCGCAACATTTCCAGAGAGCTCATTGTGGCTTTCTTCAATAATTGAAGCTGTTGCCTATATACATGCGTTCTGGGTGGCTGCCTCTCATTCCCAGATTTTAGGGATGATTCATACATCCTCTCACTTCTTTGGAATCAAATCGCGAATTTCCGCCCATTTCTTCATATCATTTTAGTCTGAAACGAAAATAGTGTCTGAAGTGGTACATCAGACTACGTTTACATTACGGTACATATAATATGCATTTCATTTTTCCGGAGAACTACACAGAAATTCTACTATTACTGAAACATTTCTTTTTTTCAGATATGCGGCCTATGACTGTACGTTCATTGATCTACACTATAGTTACAGACTTGGCACTTCCACTACCAGTAAAGTAGTCAAATATGTGTGTCAAGGTATTTCGTCTGTACCTTGTAAATGTATGCCTCTATATACCAAAGTCGACTTCGAAAACACTGGAGCTATAGATGGAATGCACATTCGTATCGTCCATTCAACTAACTCAATGTTCCAAAATTACAAAGGATATTCGTGATGGCTCTGGCGGACTCAGACTATAATTTTATCTACGTAGATAGCAGCAGTTATGACAAAGAGGGCGATTCTATTATACTTAGAGAATGTTATTTGTGGAACTCATTGACGGAAAAAATGTGATAATTCCGGAAGGCAGGTGCCTTCGTAGCACAGTAAGCCCAACGGTGCTTTATTTTTTTTATTAGTGATGAAGCGTCTGGGCTGCATTAACATCTTTTACGACTATTCTCTGGACACTAAGTAACAGTTGTTAAAGAAGTGTTCAATTACCGCTTGCTAAGGGCTCGGGGTACGTAGAGTGTCCATTTGGGATAGTGACTAATAAATAGAGGATATTTCACAGAGCTATCAATTTAAAACCCGATTTTGGTCTTGAAATTGCTAATACATGTGTTGTTTTGCACAGTTTTGTTCTTAAAAAAGAAGTCCATAACTGGACTTGAAAGTATAACAAGAAATGAACGTGCACGTGTTGGAACTTCTGCCAATAATGTACGAAAAATGATGATGGACTGTTTTATGTCACCTGAGGGATCTGTGAAATAACAACCACCTGAATCTAAAATAATGTTATCGATTTAACGTAAATAATAAAGATATGCGCTTATCATAGTTGTCTCTATTCTTATTACTCATCCGTTCAAAACCTTGTTCAATTCATTGCAGACTTCGATCCACGCGTTCATCCTTTATATTCTGTCCTTACAACTACTTAAGGTCTTGTCCCATAAAATTGATCGGTCCCGGGCAAATGTTATGAGAATTTCGACATCGACTTGCGTCGTGGCGGAATAGAAATGTTTAGAACAGACTGAACCACCAAAACAAAGCAAAATGCAAGTGACCGTCAGGCGACAGTTCCCGGGTAGATGTGCAGCCCTCTATTGTCCTGTAAGCCCCACTAAAAACGCCCAGTGTTCCCCACGACAGCCGTCAACGTGATGGCACAGTGGGGGCCGGCGTCATCTCACAGTATCGGCCCGGAAGTCAGCTGTCGTTGATCGGCCGCCTCGTTTGATGGACAGATGTGTAATGTCCCGTGAGTCTTTCGCTCTCACAACCGGGTATCCGATGTCGGCTGCCGGGTAGATGTGAAATAAGCCCCACAGGGTTTACGTGTTTGCATGTGCGTGACCCCTTGGCTGCACAGTGCTACCTCCGTATGCGTTTAGCGTTCTCAGTTTAAAAACGTGCGCATAAATGCACGAAGCTTTTGGTCATAGATTAATTCTTTTCAGCAGAGTGAATTCTCCAATATTTATATTGTCAATAATTTTCACACGTATTTAATCAGTTTTGGACTGGCTACCCAAATATGGCTGCCTTTGAGACAACAGACTAATGCCGTAGCAAGGGTCTAGAAACTTTGCTTCTATTGCAACAATAAATAATTTAATACGAACATCCGCAAAATTTGTCAGCCTCATATTTCATGAACATTTGGTAAACCTTTTACTTGCAACTTTTTTCAGCTTTGAATGCAGCTTTCCATAATTATTGAAATGGCCTAAAATTAATTACTGCTGTAAAATTTTGAAATTTCATCACGTTTCTTAAATAATTTACATGTTGTAAAAACAACTGTAAAATTTTGGTGAATGGGAATGGATGAATGAGATGAGTGTACTTAAACATGTTGATATCGTCCGATGTGAACTATGGAGAAGTCATTGAAGATTGTCTTTTTATTTTTGAGTTTTTAAATTTTGTTTGGGGCCTTTAGTCTCACTTTTAAAAACTAGGGAATTAAACATTCACTATCGGGAGTTTTCTTTTTGTTTCCAAAAAAAGCTATTTTTCTTGTGGGTCTAGGAAACAATTAATAGGAGGCTGTAGGGGTACAGATATCGATCGTGTACACGATAGATGGAATCTTCTCTTACTTATCTGTGCTCTGGTGGAGTAGCATCGTTGACACGGGGATGCCACATACCAAAAGCAGGGCGAGGATTCGCGCTCGCCAATAGTTTTCGTGCGTAAGCCAGTCCAGCCTGCGTCCTCATAACGAGTGGGTCGCGGATGTGCACGCTGTGTGCGACAGTGTGTAAAAGTGCATGGACTGATGATCGTGTTTAATTTCATTATCGAAGAAAGCTTACTGAACTGAAAGTATCGAACACTAATTGCAAATTCAAGCAGAGCTGTACTAAGTGAATGACTGTAGAATGAGTGTGATCTGGCCACTTTGTGACTTATTGCTTGTACCTATAAGAACCAATAAATCGAGTGTTCATTTAAACGGGTTTTGCATCATTCCAGCTTATTCGTCGCATTTTATTATTTTACAAACAGAAGTGGTGGATGTTTTGACAGGACACGAGTCAGTAGGCACACGGTTAGAAAGTTCAGTGGTCAGACAGATGTACCTTGGGCGAAAGTCTGCCCTCGTGTGCTGCCCATAAGTTTCGACAGCAAAATAAGTCAAATATTTATTTGACCTTAAGAAGAGGCGGCTTACAACCTCAATCGCGATTGTTAAATCTGTAACTGAATCTCAGTTCTTTGGAATTTAACAGCAGTGTCTTAAGCACTGAAACTCTGTAATCGCAAATCAGGTAATCTGGTACAAAACATCATCATTATCATTACTGTCATCATAAACCAATTGATATTCACAACTACAAACACCCTTACGATTTTCTATGCGTTATGGCCTCCAGTTATACGCGTTCACATTACTATAATCACTAGCGTCTCCCTATCTCATCTATTGACCTCGACCTTAGTTCTTCGTTTTGCTTTCTCGTATGCTTTGAAGCCGGCAAAGAATCTCCCCTGCATCCATTCATCTGGTTACATGCCCCACCCACCCCCATTCCATTTTCACTACAGTAATAATCATGTCTTCCATTTACGGCTGTTACAAATCATATTACAAGTCAACTGTCTCTCGCAGTAGTTACTAACATGCATGTGATCATTTTCCGCTGGACAGAACTCACTTACTGAATGGTTTTCAAGTCACATTTAAAGTTGACGTCTTGGTGCATGAAAAAACTAAAAAGTACGATAATTACAGACTCCCCCCACAGACAAGTCAGAATCTTTGTTCTCAAAACTGTATTAAAAGCTACGCAGATAATTTTTACGTTTTCTTAAAAGTTTTGTTCATGTTCATCCTGTCTTTGTCTCAGTTGTTCTAAATTTTGTTATTTATTTATTTGCTTATTTATTAACATTACAGACTGACGCCGCCTTGGTAACTATGGTGGGTTATTTGCTTCTAAAAATTAGTAACAAGCTACAAAGACAATCTCTTCGTCTTTTTCTACCGCTTTTTTTCAGTGCTTTTATTTTTCTTGTCTTTTACATAATTACATCGTTAATTAAAAATACATGTGAAACATGAAGCACATTTTGGGAAAGGAAAATTTTTTACTACATTCTTAAGAAGAAGTAATAGACGAAAGAAAAGATTTAGATAACACTTCGAGCCTGGATCACCTGAATCACCATATTTTATTGTATAATTGTTACTGAGATTAACTCTACGCGGATTGTGTATGAGGTGTAACAGTACTATTAGTTACTACAATTACTTCCTCCATTTGCTCTCGCCTTAGCCGGGAAAGGAACCTCGGAAGGGGGACCTCGGTCCTCGTCTATCCGAAAGGCACTTCTTTTCTCTAATGTGCATTCGTGTTTGTTTAGTTAAGGCTTATGATACTACATGTGTACGTTTACATATAATACTGTAAAATTCACATGCTATACAGTTTGTACCTCTTACAGTTTACATATCACAGAATTACATGTTTGAATATAATGATCCAAAAGCTAAAGAATTACTTGTTTTAGCTTGTACAAACAGGAAAATTCGTTGTTTTATTTCTTATTCTAAATCCCATGTGTATATTACTTGCAGTATTGTTGCTGTCATGTGATCTGCTGCTGTGCCGTGTATGTATCTGTATCTGGTGATACTGGTGTGTTCACGTCATCATCTGTTTCAATATCAGTGTTTGAATCTATGTTGTCCCCTGTATCATATTATGGTGTAGGGTCTGTGTGTGGTCGTGATCTTGTTTATGGTCGTTGCTTCTTATAAGTCTTGTGTAGTGCTCTTGATATTTCACCAGTGATCCGGTTAAGCACGCTGCATTTATTTGGGTCTCTTAAAGCTCGTCCTATGGGTCAACATGTCTGAGCCTCAAACGTTCCCGAAGAAGACCCGACTTCCCTTGTCTGATGTTTCCCATTCTTTTTGCCGTGTCTCGACCTTCCAAAGAATTTTCTGGCGTTTATCAGCAATATGGTCCACTATTATGTACCTCGCTCAGTCTTCTCCGTTTCAGCCAGTATGCTGCTGTTCTGTGTCTAATGTTGTGTCAGAGGGGTTTGTTACAGGTAAAACGGGTAGGGCTTCCACGGTCCCTATGCCAACGCCCCTGACATTCTGAGCATTACAGCTCTTTTGTTCACGCCTCACGATGGTTTTGTGGATCATGAATGACGTGGATGTGCCCAGACACATGCTGTGAAGCACATAATAATCAGGGCTGCATGATAAATTCGTAGTTTCTGCCTTGGTAGTACCTAGTCAGTTGAGTTTAGCGTGGGAAGTTTGTGAATTAGTGGTGTTGCTTTTCAGTTGTAAGTCTTATGAGTCCGTTGAAAGTTAATCGTTCGTCAAGATACATACCAAGCTACCTCTCTGCAGTGTCCCTTTGATCAGTAAATATACTGTCTTGTTTGCTGCAATTGTAGCACTAGCTACTTCACAAGTAGTTGTGTGGCCTTGCTTTCTAGTTGCTATTTCGAGTTTGCAATTATTACTGCTAACAAGTCGTCAGCATAGAATACTGTACCCTTAACCCTATCATCCACGTTCAGATATAGAGGAGCGGTTCTACGACAGTATCGCAGAAAATTGGCCTGCATATTGAGTCTTGTGGGCATCCTTTCGTTATTTCCTTGATAACCTTTTGTTTTTCTGCTTGACATTGAGCTACCCTATGTTTACTGTAGTCGATAAGCTAATGTATGGGACTGTTTGGCACCTGTCTGTCGTAGCCTTGCGAACTAGGGTGGCCATCAAAGACTGTAAAAAATGGTGGCTATATCTCTTGCTATTACTACTACATATTTTTCTTGTGAGTCCTGTATTATTTCCAGCACGCGGTTAACTGCAGCGGCTTTTGAGATTTTGGATCTAAGGCCATAATGTGGACTAAGGCCGAAGAGCCTCTCGTGTGAGTGTACCCGATTACAGAGGAGCCCCTCCAATACCTTAGCCAAAGTGTTCAAGAGGCAGACGGGACTGTAAGTCTTTGGGTCTGTTGAGTCCCGATCCTCCGATTTTTTGATGATTACTACAGTCGCAGTCGCAGGTTCAAATCCTGCCTTGGGCATGGATGTGTGTGATGTCCTTAGGTTAGTTAGATTTAAGTAGTTCTAAGTCTAGGAGACTGAAGACCTCAGTAGTTTATCTACCAGAGTTTTCATAAGATTATGTGAAAAGATATTCTTCCAAGTTCCCATTTGTCTCCTGAAAGAGTAATTCAATATCCTGCGCAGGAACAGCAGTACATGGTGCAGTGTAGTCATATTGCCAGCACCCGCCGACTTTCTCCACATATCAATGTCCCACAAACACAGTTATGCCGATCATTACATGCGCAAACTTGTACCAATTTCACTTACAGCATGTCCACAATCTTGGCAACAAGACCACACGATTTAATTTTGTCTCTGGTTAAACGACAATTGTCATTTTCTTCTATTAATACTATTACTGATGAAGCCACGTTTACACGGAATGGAATCAACACACGTAATAATCTTTGGTGGTCGCAGGAAAATCCGCACGCTACAGTGAAAATCAATTTCAAAATTCGTTTTTCGATCAGTGTTTGGTGCGGAATGATCGGTAACATGTTGAAATGTCCAGTCATTTTAGAGGAGTGAATGACGAGAAGAATTACTTGCATTTTTTGGAAAATTCATCTGTTGAACACCTTGAGGGCCTTCTTTCGGCCACGCGAACTGTAGTATACTTATAGTAAGACGGAGCTCCTCCATATTTTACCAGATATTTGAGAGAGCATCTCAACCGCACTGACCCTGACCGCTGGAATGGTTGTGGTAGTTAAGTTAACTGGCCACCAAGATCGCCAGACCTTACGCCATTAGATTTTTGTTTACGGGGTTGGATGAAGTCTGAGGAATACAAACGAAAGGTGAACTGCTTGGTCACTGCATGGAAGCTTTTGCCCTTATTAGAAAACGCCCAGAGGCACACGGACAAACAACACAACATGGTTCAATTGGCTCTGAGCACTATGGGACTTAACTTATGAGGTCTTCAGTCCCCTGGAACTTAGAACTATTTAAACATAACTAACCTAAGGACATCACACACATCCATGCCCGAGTTAGGATTCGAACCTGCGACCGTAGCGGTCGCGCGGTACCAGACTGTAGCGCCTAGAACCGCTCGGCCACACTGGCCGGCAACACAACATGTTCCAAATCCACTGAAGTTGACCGTGGGATATTCAAACGCTTATTGTGAACCGTACAACAGATTTCATGTGTCATCTACGATATTTCTTAGAGGTGAACGTGCTAAAAATACGTATATTTCAGTTGATAGTTTGTAAAACGCATGTTGTAATGTTTACTAACTGTTGTAAATGTATACATGTGAAAACCTGACAATGTATTTAATAATACAGATAATAAGTAACAATGTACATTAAATGTATTGTATCTCGGAAACCATGAGGAATAGTATATATGACCATATGAAGCTTCTTGCTTCAGACGAGCATTTCTGTCATATCCCTGAATACTGGCGATTCCTGCTGGAAGACGCTGTGTATCTGGTTACACTCTTGCAAACTGTGAGGAATTTGAGGATTGATACAGAAGAGCCATAAATTGGTTGTTTCCCATCGTAACTTCATATTTGGAATTCGAGTCTTAAAACCAATATTCCGTGATTCTGCTTTGAGACAAATACTAACACTGATCAGTAATTAATACATTCTCCACCACTTGCTCAGGTGATATGATTATTGTAGTTTACTATTTAATATTTATGTTTTTATTGTATAGTATGAGTGTGTGAATGCGTGTGTCAAGGTGAAGAGCGTAAGGCACAGTGAGTCAGGGAAGTTTTATTTATCAATATCTGTTGTCACTGATTCAACAGACGTGAGAAGGGTGGTAGTGGCCTTTCGTGGGTGGTCAGATGAGTAGCAAAGAGCACCTGGAAAAATATTCTGTAAAACAAGACGAGGAGCTAGGGTACAGTTGGCAACTATTTCTATTTGATAAGACTGTAGCGAAAAACAGTCATTAATCAGTATTTATTAATGTTTTAACACTTGGTCTGCCAACAAGAGAAGTACAATGAATTCTGCTCCGTACAATATCAGTGAGTTATTGGTGGCTGTTGTGCCGTCATGTATTAGGATGGCCTGTCAATAGTTCCGATATCTGGTAGGGTACACGCCACGGTGCTTTGTCAGGCCAGAAAACGCAACAATTCGTATAACTCAATTGCCCATGACCGAAAATTCAATGTTCTTGTTTTAGTACAGGTTGGGGCAAGTGACATGGAGAACAGAGTTTCAGGGTACAAAGAAGCATAGCAGAAAAAAGGAAATACAGCACTAACCTGACTAGAGCAAATGTTGAAAGTGACCACTATAAATATCTTCGCATGTTAGGGCCCCGTTCAGCAAGCTGCCGAAGGCGGATCGAAACTGGACTGCTGGAATTACTGATGTATTATTCAGAACTGTTCTGCTACAGTTATTGAAGACTATGAGGATTGTTGCAATACACCTTAGACTTGAGGACTCCCACAGAAACTAATCAACACTGACAGATAGGGGAGACCTGGGTGGCCAGACAGGCCCGCGACTAGAGTGATCTCTGCAAACAACTTTGTCAGGTTCGAAGATTGTGTAAGTGTGGGGCAGTTGCTGTATCCTGTAACTGAAGCTCATTTCCAGTTCCGTTAACGCTACCACAAACGGTTTCAGAACATTAGCAACGTAGCGCGCCGAAGACAGTGTCTAATGACAGAAGATGGGACCAATAATGCGGCGTACAGACGCTGCACACCAAACTCCAGCCGTCTGATCATGCAGTAATGTTTCGTGGAGGTTATGAGGGTTCCACCATTGTCCACAACCTGTGATTCTGTGAGTTGACGTAGCCACTCAGATGAAAACAGGCTCCATCAGACATAAAGAACAAAAATGGTTCAAATGGGTCTGAGCACTATGGGACTTAACATCTGAGGTCATCAGTCCCCTAGAACTTAGAACTAGTTAAACCTATCTAACCTAAGGACATCACACACATCCATGCCCGAGGCAGGATTCGAACCTGCGACCGTAGCGGTCTCGCGGTTCCAGACTGACGCGCCTAGAACCGCACGGCCACAGCGGCCGGCTCATAAAGAACAGATCTACATCCAAGTCATTCATTGTTATCTTAGTGAATGGCCGCTCACAAAACTGAAGGCGCTGAGAAGCATCTGCTGGTTTCAGTGCACGAACAACAGACAGTAGGCATACATATGTAGGTCCAGGTGGAGTATTCGTCCGCATGATCGACGTGATATGCCGGTCAAAGTGGTTCAAATGGCTCTGAGCACTATGGGACTTAACATCTGAGGTCATCAGTCCCCTAGAACTTAGAACTACTTAAACCTAACTAACCTAAGAACACCACACACATCCATGCCGGAGGCAGGATTCGAACCTGCGACCGTAGCAGTCACGCGGTTCCGGACTGAAGCGCCTAGAGCCGCTCGGCCACCGCGGCCGGCGATATGCCGGACTCTTGCGACAGGAGTCGGGCTGATTTGGTAGGACTCTGAAGCATTTTCTGGTGAAATACAGCCACATTTTCTGGTGTGCCAGCACGATTCGGAATGTTTAGTGACAGATCCTGTCTGACGTCATTTTCGGACTAAGCATTGCATGGCACTCTTTGTTGGCATTTTGACACCATTAAACTTCGCAGCAAACAACTAACCACACCGTTTCCACCACTTTGTTGTCACGTAGCTTTCCACAATGAACACTCGCTGCTCCACTGAGAGTACCACCGTCTCCTTTGCACTGCTCCACTCTCAGTGACACAGGCCGCACTACTCTCTGAACCGGTGTGGATCATGTGGCGGACACACATGTGGTGTGCGCGTCATGGGGTGTGGTTACATGCAAACATTCACATCTAATCGTATCCACTAGCCCGAGTCACTTTTAATTGCCCCTCATGTATATGGCTCAGTTCAAATAACAAACGAAAAAAGCAGCCCGCTTCGTTATGATAGAGAATGGTTTATGGGATATGTGCTGTTAAGGCTCGAACGGGACGCCCAGATATACGATACTTTCAGTCGAACACAATGGTAAATGAAATGAAACTTCGCGAACTTCGACAAGTTCCTTTCAAAAATAAGGCGCGTGCTAGATGCCGCATTAAAATCTAGCACCGTGCAAGATGAAATGAATACTGCCGAGTCACTAGAGATGCGGTGAAGCGCAGGACGAAAGTGGAAAAAATGAAACGAAGCAAATAATAATAAGCATTTTCGCAGCAGGTTTTGTCGTTCTATTTTTCTGCGCTGGTGTGCCGCAGTGCGGACGGATCGCTCGCCATTTATTCTGGCCACTGAGCATTTTTAACTAGCAGTAATCGCTGCCGCTGGCGGCGATTGGCAGTTGAATGTCGGCTGGAGTGGGTGACGGGAGAGGAAAAACGATAGAGAAAGAGAGACCCGAGCGAGAGAGACAGAATGATGAGCCGTTAGGATTTATTTATCACGTGATAAGAAGGGCATTTAATTTCTATGGCCAAGTGCGTCATCTCCCCTCACTGCGTGCAGTGCATCGAGTACCAAAAACGTATTATCACTTCAGTGAACAACACATTTCCACTGCGCCTCCGAGGAAGGTAGGAAAGAACGCCTAAACGCCGCGCTGCGGGCGGTTATATTGCCCCTACAGCACTTCAGTCTTGGTGTACCGTGCAGAGGAAAGAATGGTAGAAGACTTTCTAATAAGTGTAGTTTCAAAAAAATAAATTCTCCTCAATTCAGACAGAGCCCAAGGCAATGAAGGGCGCCGGTGAACAAGATCGGCAGTCAGCCTAAGGATTCGAATCAATGTATATGAAGCGGTGTTCACAAAATTCTCAATGATTTTAATGAAATTCAGCCGTGAGGCGTCTAAGTCACGAAAAATATGTCCACAACGAGTAAATAAACTGAGTCACAGTTTTCGTTAAGTTAAAAGCTACGATGTGGCGAACTTTCTAATGTATGCAAGCGAATTTTAACGTTTGTAACCGCCATGTTATGGCACCGAATTTGTTTTCTTAAGCAAGAATATAAGCTTTTCTATGCATTTGGATATACCCATAGAAAACGACTTCATAGCTTGTGTTGCTCTTGATCAAATACACTGATAAGCCAAAACATGATGAATGCCGTGACATGGCGTTGCGGCCACGCGACGCAGTAACGAAGGTATCTAAGCGGAGCAGACTGGGGCAGGAGATCTAGCGAAGATCTGGACTTCAAATGGGAAAATATAGTGAGATAAGCAACTGTGACAAAAAGTAGATTATGATTATGCAGAGCTTGTGAACGAGCACCTCGAAAACTGCGAAGCTGGTCGAATGTTCACGTGCTACTGTCGTGAGCATCTACGGAAAGAGGTGTAGGGACAGTGAAACTATCACTAGACGTTAAATGGTAGGACGTTCACAACTCTTCAGAGAACGTGGGGTTCGGAGGCTTGTCTGCTGTGTTAAGCAGAATGAAAGGTGATCTGTGGCATCTCTGCCGAAAGAGCAGAACTCTACTGCACTTACAAGTGTATCGGAGCACACTGTTCAGCGTATATCGTTGAACATGTGTCGTCGCAGCAGACCACCCCTACGTGTTCACATCTTGACTCAACGACATTGCAGTTACGATTGCAGTGGGCACGGGACTATTGGGATTCGACCATCAATCAATGGAAACGTGTCGACTCTTCGGATGAATCACATTTTTGCTACAGTAGCTAGATGGTCGTTTCCACAAACGCCGTCATCGAGATGAACGGCGGCTAGCAACGTGCAGTGCGCCACGGATGCAGGCTGGTGGGAGCAGTTTCATGCTGTGGGAGACATTGTCCTGCCCTTTCATGGGATCTGTGGTAGTAATCGGAGACACGCTAACAGCAGCGAATCAGCACCATCCCTTCATGCTTGATGTCTTCCACAACGGGGATGTCATTATCGGCAGTATAATTATCCGTGTCTCGGATCCAGAACCGTGCTGTAGAGGTTTATGGAGCATTATAGTGAACTAGCATCGATGTCACGACGACAAAATTGGTCTGATGTTAATCCCATGGAACCCATGTAATGTGTCTACGCCGAGCGCCTGCAACATCGGCCACCCGCGGATCAGAGTAAAGCGGGTCACGGACCGGGACCTAACAGGTGTTAGCTTCGCCTCCGCGCCCCCCACCCCCTCCCCGCCGGTGTACGCAAACTCTCATCATCGGTGGCCACTAGATGGCGTCGCTTGCGCCAACAGGGCTCGAGGTATCTACGGTTCAACTTTCTTCCGCACACTGCGTGACAGGATATAGTCAGAAACGTGTCCTGGAGCCGGCGTTCTACTTAGACCGGCGCCGACGCACCAGAGGTGAACTCCCACAATCGGAGGATGGTATGGGACTTCAAGTCCCAATGGCACAGCTTCAACGTGCCGTATAATGATGTCATTATCATGCCGCTATTGTAAGATAGAAACATTTACTCCGTCACGAAGACAGTTAGACCGCTCTATACTGATGACGCTATATCATAACTAGAAAAAAAAAAAAAGACTGGGAGGAGGTATTGACTTCGAGTGAGCTGCTCCTGGTAGTGGCCGAGGCGCAGTCACGTCGACCTCTGGAAGTCCAGGGTTATTCGAGTATCTGTTTCATTGATTAACTTTTACAGCAAAGTTGTAGACCGTGCGTAGACATCTAACGCCACATAACTCCACAAACCTTCCAACGGACTGTCGGATCCAAGACACACACTATGACTGATGTACTTCGTTCGAAAGAGGGTTCAAATGGCTCTGAGCCCAATGGGACTTAACTTCTGAGGTCATCAATCCCCTAGAACTTAGAACTACTTAAACCTAACTAACCTAAGGACATCACACACATCCATGCCCGAGGCAGGATTCGAACCTGCGACCGTAGCGGTCGCGCGGTTCCAGACTGTAGCGCCTAGAACCGCTCGGCCACCCGGGCCGGCCTCGAAAGAGGGACAAAAGTGTTGGTAATTACAGATGAAGCTACCTACGGTACCATCTACGTCCATATCTACATGACTATGCTGCAATTCACGCTTAAGCGCTTGGCAGACGGTTCATCAAACCATCTTCAGACTATTTCTCTAGCATATTACTCTCGAACAGCGTGAGGGAGAAACGAAACGAACACATACATCTTTCTGTGGGAGCTCTGATTTCTCTTATTTTATTATGATGATTATTTCTCTATGTGTAGATCGGCGAAAACAAAATATTTTCGCATTCTGAGGATAAACTTGGGGATTGAATCTTCGTAAAAGGATCTCGCTGCAGTGAAACACGGCTATGTTTTAATGATTTCCACCCTAACTCGCATATCACCTCCGTGACACTCTCTCCCCTATTTCGCGATAATACAAAACGAGCTATCCTTCGTTGAAATTTTTTGATGTGACGGCATTATACACTCCTGGAAATGGAAAAAAGAACACATTGACACCGGTGTGTCAGACCCACCATAATTGCTCCGGACACTGCGAGAGGGCTGTACAAGCAATGATCACACGCACGGCACAGCGGACACACCAGGAACCGCGGTGTTGGCCGTCGAATGGCGCTAGCTGCGCAGCATTTGTGCACCGCCGCCGTCAGTGTCAGCCAGTTTGCCGTGGCATACGGAGCTCCATCGCAGTCTTTAACACTGGTAGCATGCCGCGACAGCGTGGACGTGAACCGTATGTGCAGTTGACGGACTTTGAGCGAGGGCGTATAGTGGGCATGCGGGAGGCCGGGTGGACGTACCGCCGAATTGCTCAACACGTGGGGCGTGAGGTCTCCACAGTACATCGATGTTGTCGCCAGTGGTCGGCGGAAGGTGCACGTGCCCGTCGACCTGGGACCGGACCGCAGCGACGCACGGATGCACGCCAAGACCGTAGGATCCTACGCAGTGCCGTAGGGGACCGCACCGCCACTTCCCAGCAAATTAGGGACACTGTTGCTCCTGGGGTATCGGCGAGGACCATTCGCAACCGTCTCCATGAAGCTGGGCTACGGTCCCGCACACCGTTAGGCCGTCTTCCGCTCACGCCCCAACATCGTGCAGCCCGCCTCCAGTGGTGTCGCGACAGGCGTGAATGGAGGGACGAATGGAGACGTGTCGTCTTCAGCGATGAGAGTCGCTTCTGCCTTGGTGCCAATGATGGTCGTATGCGTGTTTGGCGCCGTGCAGGTGAGCGCCACAATCAGGACTGCATACGACCGAGGCACACAGGGCCAACACCCGGCATCATGGTGTGGGGAGCGATCTCCTACACTGGCCGTACACCACTGGTGATCGTCAAGGGGACACTGAACAGCGCACGGTACATCCAAACCGTCATCGAGCCCATCGTTCTACCGTTCCTAGACCGGCAAGGGAACTTGCTGTTCCAACAGGACAATGCACGTCCGCATGTATCCCGTGCCACCCAACGTGCTCTAGAAGGTGTAAGTCAACTACCCTGGCCAGCAAGATCTCCGGATCTGTCCCCCATTGAGCATGTTTGGGACTGGATGAAGCGTCGTCTCACGCGGTCTGCACGTCCAGCACGAACGCTGGTCCAACTGAGGCGCCAGGTGGAAATGGCATGGCAAGCCGTTCCACAGGACTACATCCAGCATCTCTACGATCGTCTCCATGGGAGAATAGCAGCCTGCATTGCTGCGAAAGGTGGATATACACTGTACTATTGCCGACATTGTGCCTGCTCTGTTGCCTGTGTCTATGTGCTTGTGGTTCTGTCAGTGTGATCATGTGATGTATCTGACCCCAGGTATGTGTCAATAAAGTTTCCCCTTCCTGGGACAATGAATTCACGGTGTTCTTATTTCAATTTCCAGGAGTGTATTTGGCTGCCGGTGTATTTTGGGACCACCAGAATCTCTTTGGGTTTTCTGCCAGATTTGGAAATAGGGTTTCATTGTGTAAACTGTTAATAGAATCTCGTATTGAGGTCAGAGCTAAATTTCGAGGATCAGTAGAACGTCGCCAGTCTTGAGGTTTTGCACGCTTTTATCTGGCATGATTTTTTCGTTGCTTCCGCCACAGTGCTCTGATGTGTCTGCGTACCATGAGAGATCTGCTCCGTGTTTATTAATTTACTAGGTATAAATCTCTTATTTACCGCCAACATTATTTCTTTGCAACTAACAAACGTCTGGTCTACGCTTACATAGTTTGACGGGAATGGAGACTGTTTCTTAGGCAGAACTCAAGTGAATGTTTATTGGATGTGTATGTCTTGCATTTATTTTTGGTGGATTTGGATGTTACGCTATTTACTCTCGCTACAACGATCTTGTGGTAATTAATCCTTGCGTCAGTCATGATTCTCTTATTTTTTCAGAATTATTTGTCGAGAAGAGTTTTAATATGTTATCGCAACTATTTACATTTCGAGTGAGCTATTGAATCAATTTAGTACAATTTCGGACGATGTTTTCCGGGTACCAACAACATTAATCATATATTTTCACCATCATATCGAGGGTATGAGTAAGGTACCTGTTGGATATGACTCAAGTTTTCTCTTTACCCTTCAGCAACTATCTCATCATGAGCAGGGTTTTCGTAAAAGGAACCAGTTATTAATTTATTCCAGTTGTCAAGTATACTGACTCACAGGAGCTACTCACTTTAGTTTCACTACAAGGTAAGATACATCCAACAGCAATAAACATTCAACCACCAACTGTATTTAATCTGTCTCCGAACAGATTGATCGTTTGTAAAAATTTCGGCTGAATTTATCTCCGGCTTTGGTCATTCTTCTGTACATATGACGAAATTCTGTGTTTTCTATAAGAGCTTTGAGCTCTGGTTTTTTCCTAACACAGATACAATACCGATGGCTCCTAGGCCTACACTCGTCCTATCTTCGACCTGCACTGTTTGAGGTTGAAGCGCTTTTTGTACTTCCTCCAGACCCCCTAACCTAAAAATCAGCCCAGTCCACTCGGCGCAGCCCTCGCTGCCCGTGTAGCAATCTCCTGTGCATAATGGACCAGTGACCTATCAAAACGAAACCAACACCTTTCCAGTCTATGCCAGAAGTGAAGGAATCGACATCCCACACGTACATCTTCCACTCAGCTCAGTACCAAAGGACGACAGTCGGTCCTGTCAGTGTTGCTACAAATGGTGAGCTCCGCCTTCATCTTGCGAGAGTGATTGCTAATGTCTTCATCTATATCTACGAAGATACTCCGCAAGCTACCGTACTGTGAGTAGCGGAGGGGACCCTGTACCACAACTTGTCATTTCCTTTCCTGTTCCATTTGCAAATAGAGCGAGGGAAAAACGACCGTATGTACGCCTCCGTATGAGCCCTAATTTCTCGTATCTTATCTTGGTGGTCGTTACGCGCGATGTATGTTGGCGGCAGTAGAATCATTCGGCAGTCAGCTTCAAATACCGGTTCTCTATATTTTCCCAATAATGCTTCTCGAAAAGGACGTCGTCTTCCATCCAGGGATTCACATTTGAATTCCCGAAGCATCTCCGTAACACTTACGTGTTGTTTGAAACTACCGGTAACAAATCTAGCAGTCTGCTTCTGAATCGCTTTGAGGTCTTCCTTCAGACCGACCTGGTACGGATCCCAAACACACGAGCAATTCTCAATAACAGGTCGTCCCTAAGTCCTGTTTGCAGTCTCCATTACAGGTGAACCGTTCTTTCCTACAATTCCCCCAATAAACCGAAGTCGACCATTTGCCTTCCCTACCACAGTTTTTACGTGCTCGTTCCACCTCATATAGCTTTGCGGCGTTACGCCCATATATTTAAACGACTTGATTGTGTCAAGCAAGACACTAGTAATTCTGTATCCGAACATTACAGGTTTGTTCTTCCTACTCATCCGCATTAACTTACATTTTTCCACATTTAGGGCTACGTGCCATTCGTCACACTAACTGGAAATTGTATCTTCCTACAGTCACTCAACTTCGACATATTACATCACGGCATCATCAGAAAACAACCGAGGATTGATATCTACCCTGTCCGCCAAATAATTTATGCATATAGAGGACAACAGCGGTCCTATCACCCCTCCCTGGGCACTCCTGACAATACCCTTGTCTCTGACGAACACTGACCGTCGATGACAGCATATTGGGTACGTAGTTCAGTAGCCACCCAAAAAAATAGGGAATCTCTTACTATCCAAAGCGATAAACATAGTTATTATCAATATGAGCCAGCACCTGCAGCTGGCTGCAATCTGTGCTATTCATGATTCCTGGAATGATCCATTCCACATCTGGGACGACTCCTCATGGTACCCTTACAGAGTGCCAACCAAATGAAAGCAAACACGTAACTTAGGTGCAATATATGTATTCATTATCATTTGTGACCGAAATGTTGACCATGAACATGCTGTAAACCATAAACTGATTTCGCACAGACAATATTGCAAGTTGAATTTCATCTGAACTTACCGTACCACGCATTTTCTAATCTTAGGATATTGTCTGTGTTTCCCTGTATATCACCTCTTTTCCCACACATAAAAATTCAGAGCTGTCATGATAAGTAAGCGTGCATGCCTTTTGTGTTTCCAGTGAACTCAAATGTCGTGTGACGAACGGTCTGTAATTATCTATGCGGAATGGGTGGACCATATGTTGGTAACATGTTGATTGCCTCGTGTCAATTATGATTACTTCCACTAACTGCAGTAGCATATAGTAGGGGGCTATGCAGATTCTGGAACTAAGGAACTATTTTTTTCTTACTTAAACAGGCTGGCCACATATTCCAGCAACATTTACGTTAACCAACTATTCACCTGGGCGTTTCGTTTTATTTACTTAGTATCTAATTGTTGGCCCATAACTCTCATTTTAACTATCATAATTTATGATCCAAGTTGGCCACCAAGTAGTCCACTTGTAGTTTTGTTCACACAGATATGTGAATGCTTTTAGCCCAAACTTTATGACTATAATTTATAACGCAAGTTATGTTTAACCTTAGCGACCATAATTTGTGATAAAAAAATGTGTCTCCCCCTCCACTCATGAAGTGCGTTCCTATTGTCCCCCTCCACCATCACCATTACCACCACTCTTCAGGTACCCAGCATAAACAGATGGATCTAGCATTCATGCTCTGTATCTTGGGCTATCGACAACATGAAGCCCATCTACTTGTTTTTCGCTGATGTTCCTCAAATTTTCCATTATATTTCCGAAAATAGTTTTATTCAGAAATTTGAAGTTCTTTTTCAACCTTATATCTCGTGGTAACCCTCTGTTCGGTTTTAACATCAGTATACTCCTTCAACCAGTGTGACTGCTTGAATGAGGTAGTCAGATTCGTTCCCAAACTGAGACACTGCTGGAGGTTTTATAGTACATAATATATCCCTGTTTAGCCTCCGTTGTCTTCAGCTCTGGGATGGAATCGTTGCACAGAACTAGATGGAAAATAACTGTGAACATCATGTAAACTAGTAGGATGTGCTAAGTCTGCCCCATGTATATCCTTCACCAGAATTCACTGCACATCCTAGAATTTACTTAACCTGAAGTTGAAAGCCTCCAACAGGCAGAGATTGTTGCATGGCATTCCCATATAATTTGCTAACATCGAGATACATGATATAACTCAAATTGTCATATGCTTTGAACAGTGGACGTTACATTTCAGATGTGTTACGACCCGTGGCTCTACCCTTCATTCGATCCCTGCGAAACCCTCCATTTCAGCAGGATAATGCACGACCGCACGTTGCAGGTCCTGTGCGGGCCTTTCTGGATACAGAAAATGTTCGACTGCTGCCCTGGCCAGCACATTCTCCAGATCTCTCACCAATTGAAAACGTTTGGTCAATGGTGGCCGAGCAACTGGCTCGTCACAGTACGCTAGTCACTACTCTTGATGAACTGTGGTATCGTGTTGAAGCTGCATGGGAAGCTGTACCTGTACACGCCATCCAAGCTCTGTTTGACTCAATGCCCAGGCGTATCAAGGCCGTTATTACGGCCAGAGGTGGTTGTTCTGGGTACTGATTTCTCAGGATCTATGCGCGCAAATTGCGTGAAAATGTAATCACATGTCAGTTCTAGTATAATATATTTGTCCAATGAATACCCGTTTATCATCTGCATTTCTTCTTGGTGTAGCAATTGTAATGGCCGGTAGTGTATTAATGTGAATACTTCACCAGCCACATTTCAACGTCTATTAAATGGGGAATTCCGTTGATCAAAACCAAGAATATTTAATTCTATTTCGATGATATAATTATCTTTTTAAGAACTACAGAAGGTCATGTTAAACGGCTGGAAGATTAGGGGTAGCAGATCCTACACTCAGTATAGAGAAATGCCATTTTGCTCAGTTACAAGTAAATCTTCGGCATATTATCAGTCAAGTCGGAGTGAGGACAGATCCTTGACTTACTTGCATCGTCTGTGTTTTTCAGATACCACAACTGCTAAACAGTGATAGTCATTTATTGGATTACTTAATTATTATCGTATGTTCGTGAAGGGATTCATTGAAATTTCACAGCTATAGACTAAGTTGCTGTGGAAAGAAGTTAATTTTCATAGACATCGTAGTGTCAAAAAGCATTTGACAAACTCAAGGAAATATTAAAATCAGATCCTCTATTAATATTCCCTGACTTTGAGTAGTAATTCATGCTTTCATGTGACATCAGAAACAATGCTTTGGGTTGTATTTTGAGTCAGAATGTTGACGGGAAAGAACATCCGGTGGCATCTGCCACCAGTCAACTGAATAAGGCTGAGGCTAATTATTCAACAACTGAAAAAGAAATGTCAGTAGTTCCATACAGAATCTCATATTTTCGTTGTTATTCATATAGTAGAAAATTCAAAGTGATAACAGACCACGTGTCTTAATGCTCATTATGGCTGAAAGATCCATCAAGTCAATTACCAGGATGGGACATAAGATGAAGTGATGCCGATTATGACGTAACTGATAAATTGGGAGTGATACATATGTATGCTGATACCCTAAATAGGAAGATAGCAGTTTTAGAAATAGTGGACAGAAGCTAGGCAGTTTGGATAAAGGCACAATCAGCTGATTGTGTCAATTCTTTCAAATGTAACCTCAGTTTGAAAAGTAAGAAGTCTTGCTATGCAGATCTACAAAGTATGGACCTTGTGTTGTAGTTCCTGCAGCACTTAGAAGCGAAACATTATGAGAAGCGCACGACCATGTTTTATCAGATCATGGAGGGAAAAGAACAACTGATAGATGTGAAGTTGGTTTGGAGGAAAACATGCCGCAGTGGTGTAGAACAATATGTAAGAAACTGCATATAGTGTGTGCAAAGAGCTGATTCGATTCATCAGAAAATTCAGTTACAGTTATCAGCTGATAAATACACTCCTGGAAATGGAAAAAAGAACACATTGACACCGGTGTGTCAGACCCACCATACTTGCTCCGGACACTGCGAGAGGGCTGTACAAGCAATGATCACACGCACGGCACAGCGGACACACCAGGAACCGCGGTGTTGGCCGTCGAATGGCGCTAGCTGCGCAGCATTTGTGCACCGCCGCCGTCAGTGTCAGCCAGTTTGCCGTGGCATACGGAGCTCCATCGCAGTCTTTAACACTGGTAGCATGCCGCGACAGCGTGGAGGTGAACCGTATGTGCAGTTGACGGACTTTGAGCGAGGGCGTATAGTGGGCATGCGGGAGGCCGTGTGGACGTACCGCCGAATTGCTCAACACGTGGGGCGTGAGGTCTCCACAGTACATCGATGTTGTCGCCAGTGGTCGGCGGAAGGTGCACGTGCCCGTCGACCTGGGACCGGACCGCAGCGACGCACGGATGCACGCCAAGACCGTAGGATCCTACGCAGTGCCGTAGGGGACCGCACCGCCACTTCCCAGCAAATTAGGGACACTGTTGCTCCTGGGGTATCGGCGAGGACCATTCGCAACCGTCTCCATGAAGCTGGGCTACGGTCCCGCACACCGTTAGGCCGTCTTCCGCTCACGCCCCAACATCGCGCAGCCCGCCACCAGTGGTGTCGCGACAGGCGTGAATGAAGGGACGAATGGAGACGTGTCGTCTTCAGCGATGAGAGTCGCTTCTGCCTTGGTGCCAATGATGGTCGTATGCGTGTTTGGCGCCGTGCAGGTGAGCGTCACAATCAGGACTGCATACGACCGAGGCACACAGGGCCAACACCCGGCATCATGGTGTGGGGAGCGATCTCCTACACTGGCCGTACACCTCTGGTGATCGTCGAGGGGACACTGAATAGTGCACGGTACATCCAAACCGTCATCGAACCCATCGTTCTACCATTCCTAGACCGGCAAGGGAACTTGCTGTTCCAACAGGACAATGCACGTCCGCATGTATCCCGTGCCACCCAACGTGCTCTAGAAGGTGCAATTCAACTACCCTGGCCAGCAAGATCTCCGGATCTGTCCCCCATTGAGCATGTTTGGGACTGGATGAAGCGTCGTCTCACGCGGTCTGCACGTCCAGCACGAACGCTGGTCCAACTGAGGCGCCAGGTGGAAATGGCATGGCAAGCCGTTCCACAGGACTACATCCAGCATCTCTACGATCGTCTCCATGGGAGAATAGCAGCCTGCATTGCTGCGAAAGGTGGATATACACTGTACTAATGCCGACATTGTGCATGCTCTATTGCCTGTGTCTATGTGCCTGTGGTTCTGTCAGTGTGATCATGTGATGTATCTGACCCCAGGAATGTGTCAATAAAGTTTCCCCTTCCTGGGACAATGAATTCACGGTGTTCTTATTTCAATTTCCAGGAGTGTAATTTTCAGTACTAGGATTAAATGTCTTAAGACATTTTAATAGAACACCACTTTGGAATAAATATGTCCATATGATATTAGATGATTCTTCACAATATTTAGTTATGGTAGCCATTCCAGATCAAAAGATGACTAGGGTGGCACAGGCAATGGTAAACAACCGGATACTGGAATCTGGCATGCCAGAAACCATTATTATAGACCAAGGAACTAACTCTGTATATGAACTAATGAAACACTTATGTCGCTTTTTGAATATTAAGAAGTTACATACCAACCCATCCCACCTTCAGATGAATAACTGACAGAATGAGTTCACCGTACATTATCCAAAACATTAAGCCATTACATGAATGTACAGCGTTCAAATTGGGACTTATGCTTAAGTTTTGTATTCAGTGCATATAATTCAAAAGTTCATAGCAGAAGTGGAGTTTGACCGTACGAAGTAATACAGGAGTGGAAAATGTTGTCGCCCTTTGACACAGTTCAGCTTAAACTGGATCTTCATGTGAACCAGTGAATAATTTTACGAAGAAACAGAACGAAATTTGGCATAAGGTAATGCTTGCAAATAAAAAAAACTTAAGAGAAATACGAGCAAATTGGGAAACAGACAAGTAAACTGCACAATTCAGAGTAGGACAGTGGATATCATTAACTAATTCACACACACCAAAAAGAAAAACGAAGAATCGTTTAACGACATGTCGTGGATCTTACCAATCTGTCGAATGACTTCGCCAGTCGATGTAAAGTAACAGTTGCTAACTAGAATATGTACAGTCCATGTGAGTAGAGTTGAAGCGGCAACGTGTGGGTATCACCATGAAAATTATCTAAATAATAACAATATGACTGACGTACTCTGTTTCTGATTGGAAACCTGAGTTATGATTAAAAATGAACTGTCATAAAGAAACTTGTACTGTCGTAATGTGAAACACAAGCTGCACTGTAAAAGTAATTAATTGTCGTAATGAAAAGGGAAGTGTTTCATACTGTAAAAGATAGCAGTCTGACTGTAAGAATTATGAACAGTATAAACTGCCTGAATAATTAACTTGGACATGAAACCTAGAGTATATGGATTTGCAAAATTTGATCACAAAAACAGAGTCTGAGTAACATAAGTTGGCCCAGATTGAATAAATAAAACAAATCGTAATCTTTTTTCCTTAACTCTATCCTGCGCAAATCAGGATAACGCGTTGCGGTAGTGCTCTGTCTTGTGCGCCGCTATGCTAAAGCTGCAAATTACTGTATCTACACAGAAACACTCGAGAGGTGCAACGAGTTTTCTGTTAATTGAAAATCGAACTGTTTATCGAACATACTTGATTGGATAATCCATTAAAAGGAATTGTAAGAGAAATGTTGGTAAGAAAATGAAATATCACATAAATGACAACACGATGTTTTTTTGCATATTGAGAAAAAGTGCTTAAGGCAGATTTTTAAATTTAATCAACTTCTCAACATCCAAGAAATACACTTTCCTCTCTCAAATCTAACAAATTTCAGTACAATAACCAAGTTAGTTCGATGACGCAGCAATAACGAAAGAAAAGTAACATCATTATTGTATTTACCTGACATTCCACAAGATTTCTTCCTTCACAAATCAGTTTCATAATCATGTCGACTGAACAAAATGATAAATTGAGACATTAAATTTGAATCATAATATTGTCATAGCTTCTTTACTAACACTGCTTACAACATCGCTGCTCACTCACAATCGATTCAGATACGAAAAAATTCAGATACCAAAATTATACATGGCACCTATCAACCTACCACTTACATGTCAGTCGTGCAGTGAGCCGACTTTACTGTCACATCCACGCACTTCGTTCAGGATGTAGCCTATAGTGACGATATGGTAACGAGAACTGATAACTACACTTGCCCAAAATGTAAATGAAAAAGTGACAAAAATGAAATCAGATCGCAGTGGCCATTAACCGGCGATCGCGATAATTGTACAAAGTTCCACCCGAACACCGATGCCGGAGGGTGTACATTCCTCGGTGACGAGCGCGTAGTCCGATCGCGTGAGTGCGGGAGAACAGTGGACGCGTGTCCAGAACTAAACGAACCTTTTGCTTGTGCTCGCGGGGAGACGCGTATTTCGCGGACTCGACGACGCGAAAGCGGAAACGCACGGGAAGCACCAAACAAACTACCGCACGCGTTTGTGGGGAGCTCGCGTTAAGCTCTACCAACATGGTCCGCGGACTGAAGTTACAGACTCGAAATACGCGTCTGTACTGCAGGGCGGCTCAGTTCGCACTGCCCGCTGCTTTTCCAGGTGACGTGCGTCCGTGCGCGCCACACATGCCCCAACTTTGCCTATCGGGAGGTACGCACACCGAGGGGCATCTGACGCAGCTAACGTCGGTCGGTCGTGAGCTGTTCTGGTCCTTTCATGTGGCACGGCTGCCACAGAGTAAAACCGTTTAGAGATGAGAGTGATGCGTTGCCATAGATTCCTTCAATCATCACGGAAATTACCAAGGGAAATGGAACATCAGGTGTTCTATTAATGAGTTATAGAAGGGCAGTCGCATTTACATTCAATATTTGGGCAATTAGGAATGATATGCGAAGAGTACAGGATAGGTTAACAGCATTACAAAAAGAAGCAGTAAAAAGAATGATTATTGTAAGGTATGCAGAACGAGTGTGAGGAATTAAAACTCTCCTTTGGGAAATTGAGGACTCAGTTGCAACAATTAACAGAAATATTACCACAAACGTTAATTCGTAAGAAACGAGGTGGGTTAGATGCTAGAGGGAAACTGTTAAAAATGTATTTTTAATCGCGGGTAATGAGGATACCAATAATTTAAAAAGCGCAATTGGAAATGTGCAAGTTTTAGAGGAATATACAAAAGCAAATTTAGACTGGTACACAATACAGTTTGGATACATGGGGTAAGGAATTTTCAGTGTTACTAAAATGGTATGGACATTAACGATAGCATATGAGCTAAACACCACGAATTTTTTAAATAGTGTAGAGAAAACACAAACCTGGTTAGGCAAACTAGATGTGCAAGTGGTATGACAGTAGCTACATTGCTATGAACCTTAGCAGATAGATTAGACGACACAAGAATCGAGGACAAATCTTTGCATGAAGCAGTACATCACGCTACTCATGGGCAACTGAATGTCACGTTACTAAATCCAAGACAGAGGTGATGGTATTACACAAAGCACAAAGAGACGTCCCAGAGGGACTTCAATATGTCATGCCTGTCAGAAGTAAGAATATAACTTTATTTTCTCATATACTTGAGGCAGGTATGGATACTGATGGAGCTACTTTGTACATTAAAACACAATTTCCAGTAATAGATATAAACGCACAATACCAGTGTGAGACAGTACACCCATATCCAGCTGAATGAACCACAATTGGGAAATGAATACTAAAGCAAACTCATGTAGTTTTATTAGCTTCTATATGGAAAAATTCTCATGTAGTCATGTCTGTAGCAAATTTGAAAGATTGTATTAAATGAAAAAGTTTTTGTCCATCAGGAGTGATACAAAAGAGCAAGCAGCCTTGTGTAATGCAGTTGTTTTTATAGACATTGGAAGGAGTAGAGTGCGAGAAAAAAGACTTAGCTTCTCAGCCAAAATGCCGGAAAGTTGGAGATCACTGGCTTTACTACATATATACACCTGAAATAGTAATTAGCAGTTGCTACGAAAATGGTAAACCAATGGGGATAGTGAAAATAGAGTTACAGGGCAAGGATTGTTAATTAATGGAATTAGGTGTGAAGTAGCCAGGCGACAATTTCAACTTCCATCTACCGTAATGGACATGATAGTGATCAATGGGTCTTCTAAAACTTAGTATTGTCCAGAGGAACCACCACATATATTACCTAATCAAAACCTAGCTTCTACTAACGATTCCTTAGATCCCATTTTGCTACAATTCGTAGACGAATTAATTACTTCAGAAAAAGAACAAATTTCAGTAAGTCGAGTATTGCAACACGTGGAACAGTATCACGAGAAACGTAGACAAATTATAGTAACTTTCAGTGTAGTATTTATTGCTCAACTTACTTTAGTATAAAGCGTGAGATATCTCATTCAGATGAGACAATCATCTATCAGATACCTATGGAATTGATACGAACTAGTAACCAGTAATGCAAGTGGAAAGTGTCAATAATATATGTAATGAGGACGGAATGACAAAACAGGTTAATGGAGCTAACTAAGACACAATAGTTAGGGGAGAAACATCTCAGAAAAAAGTTATAGAGGAAATTTTAAAAGACAAAGCAGGTGTGGACAAAATAGCAGTAAGTGAAAATGAAAAAATTAACGAGTTAGTTAAAGAGGAGGGATGTGTTAGAGTACAGAATAGTAAGGGATAGAAAATTAGAAATTTTTGTACAAACTCAATCGCAATGTCACAGGAAATATCAAATTAAGCCAGAGACAGAAGATGAAGCAGGTAGCATATTGGAATGTCGCACGTGGATCAAGCCTTCCACACATTACGACACCATCTGCGAAGTGAGAACTACACATTCAGCATAAGGAGGACTGCAGCAGAAGACCAAAGGAAAATAAGATAGCAAGTGATCAAAAAGTCAGTATAAATTTGAAAACTGAATAAATCATGTAATAATGTAGATAGAGAGCTACAAATAGACACACATGCCTGGAATGACATGGGGTTTTATTAGAACCAAAAAAATACAAAAGTTCAAAAAATGTCCGACAGATGGCGCTTCATCTGATCAGAATAAGAATAATTTGCATAACAAAGTAAGACAAAGCAAAGATGATGTTCTTTACAGGAAATGTTCGATATGTCTACCATCATTCCTCAACAATAGCTGTAGTCGAGGAATAATGTTATGAACAGCACTGTAAAGCATGTCAGGAGTTATGGTGAGGCATTGGCGTCGGGTGTTGTCGTTCAGCGTCCCTAGAGATGTCGGTCGATCACGATACACTTGTGACTTCAGGTAACCTCAAAGCCAATAATCGCACGGACTGAGGTCTGGAGACCAGGGAGGCCAAGCATGACGAAAGTGGAAGCTGAGCACACGATCATCGCCAAATGACGCGCGCAAGAGATCTTTCACGCGTCTATCTATATGGGGTGGTTGTAATAAAACCCCATGTCATAACAAGCATTTGTGTCAATTTTTACCTCTCTAGCTACGTTATTCCGTGGTTTATTAAGTTTTCAAATTTATACTGACTTTTTGATCATCTGGTACTTCATTAGCTCATAACACATGCTGCAAGAAACTCTAGCCTTACCGAAGAATCTGCAGCTAGGACATGATACGGTAGTTAACAGCTTGTTAAGTGAATATAGCGGAATAAGGAGGTCACCAGCAGTCATTACGAACTCAACTCCACGTCTTGGCCGCTCATTAGTTCCATTTGAACACTGAAGTTTTCCTTTCGTCAGTTTGATATTGGGACTGATGTGATTCACAGCATTAGCACTCGATTATATAATTACGATACTGTAGTGATTTTATGTCCTAGATGCACTGGCATAGTTTATGAACTAGCCGAAGATCCACTCGAGCTGATGTTCTTCACCTGATGAACATCACGCTACTCTACGCCTACCATCCTTGATGGAGGAGACTAACACCACGTCACAGCATGCTACCAGGACTGAACGTCAATGAAAAAGTCAGCAATAGGGCCTCTGGCGTCGACGTCCCTGTCCAACAACCTGATGCCCTCAGGTACTGAAACCTACCAGGCCAGTAGGGAGGAGATCAACCTACTGCACGACTACCGAGACCACGTACATTGCTGATGGGTCATCAAGGGTTATCGTAGAATTTAGAGTGTAACCGAGGATAATCCGACAGCCAGCACGGGACCAAACTTAGCAGAGTCGCCGTCCGTCAGCCAGCAATCTACTGTGGCGATGAAGTCGCTTACACCATCGCCTAGGTGTGCAGGTGCTGAGCTGATTAAACAGATGTCAGCTAGAATCCACTACACAGCTGAATTAACCTACAGCCGAGGCTGGTGCGGGAGAGCAAAGAATTGTAAACGCAGTGAATAAATGATTGAACTTTAATAGTGTTTTTCTACCGTCGAAGACGCTTCACTGGTTCTCAGCAGCTATCCTGATCTCACACAGGAGTGTCTCTGCTCGGCCTCTCTGGAGGATAATGAGTGGCCATGGAACATTCTGTGCACAGACGAAACTCATTTCGATCGCGAAGGACATGTCAATGCCCAGATCTGCAGAATATGAGCAAAGTAAAGCCCGCTCGCACATCAGCTGCTGCTGATTCATTTTGCAAAGGTAACTGTGTGAAGCGGGTTGATGGCGTCATTTGTCGTAGGGCCATATTTTTTCTAGGAGATTGGTGCTCTGGGTCCTGTTACCTGTACCGTCACTCGTACACGCTATGAGAGTCGTTTGTGCACGAACATCACTCCATCCCTTCAACAATGTGGATGTGTGGGTAGGATCATTTTTTATGCAAGAGGACGCTCCTCTGCTCATTGTACACCCAGTGAATCAGCTGCTGCAGACGCATTCTAGAATTATCATACATAATTTCCCTACAGTCTCGTCGTCTAGATCACCCGATCCTAATCTATGTGGACAGCACATTGAACAAGTCTTGCGCTAGTCTCATGACAATTAAAAAGCAGTTTCATTGCTGCTTTTTATGCGGTTTTTTTGAACAGAACAAGTAAAAACCGATGTCATTGTTGATTTTTATGCGATTTTTGCCCCAGGACAGTTAAAAACCTGTGTCTTTGGTGCTTTTTGTGCATTTTTTGGCCCCAGGAAATTAAAACTGATTTTACCCATCCGGTGTAGTAGGACTTTGCCATGGTGGTTGCGCTTAACTAGCTAACAGTGCCACAATTGTTGAGTGCCAAATTTGTTTGGACATGCATGAATTAACGTGCAACTACATCACAGCTGTCGTATTGTGGTTCATCTGTCGTTTACAGCCGAACCCACTTATATTACGACGCTTATAGCACCATCCTGTGGGGAAATTTTCGTAAAATACACTCCTGGAAATTGAAATAAGAACACCGTGAATTCATTGTCCCAGGAAGGGGAAACTTTATTGACACATTCCTGGGGTCAGATACATCACATGATCACACTGACAGAACCGCAGGCACATAGACACAGGCAACAGAGCATGCACAATGTCGGCACTAGTACAGTGTATATCCACCTTTCGCAGCAATGCAGGCTGCTATTCTCCCATGGAGACGATCGTAGAGATGCTGGATGTAGTCCTGTGGAATGGCTTGCCATGCCATTTCCACCTGGCGCCTCAGTTGGACCAGCGTTCGTGCTGGACGTGCAGACCGCGTGAGACGACGCTTCATCCAGTCCCAAACATGCTCAATGGGGGACAGATCCGGAGATCTTGCTGGCCAGGGTAGTTGACTTACACCTTCTAGAGCACGTTGGGTGGCACGGGATACATGCGGACGTGCATTGTCCTGTTGGAACAGCAAGTTCCCTTGCCGGTCTAGGAATGGTAGAACGATGGGTTCGATGACGGTTTGGATGTACCGTGCACTATTCAGTGTCCCCTCGACGATCACCAGTGGTGTACGGCCAGTGTAGGAGATCGCTCCCCACACCATGATGCCGGGTGTTGGCCCTGTGTGCCTCGGTCGTATGCAGTCCTGATTGTGGCGCTCACCTGCACGGCGCCAAACACGCATACGACCATCATTGGCACCATGGCAGAAGCGACTCTCATCGCTGAAGACGACACGTCTCCATTCGTCCCTCCATTCACGCCTGTCGCGACACCACTGGAGGCGGGCTGCACGATGTTGGGGCGTGAGCGGAAGACGGCCTAACGGTGTGCGGGACCGTAGCCCAGCTTCATGGAGACGGTTGCGAATGGTCCTCGCCGATACCCCAGGAGCAACAGTGTCCCTAATTTGCTGGGCAGTGGCGGTGCGTTCCCCTACGGCACTGCGTAGGATCCTACGGTCTTGGCGTGCATCCGTGCGTCGCTGCGGTCCGGTCCCAGGTCGACGGGCACGTGCACCTTCCGCCGACCACTGGCGACAACATCGATGTACTGTGGAGACCTCACGCCCCACGTGTTGAGCAATTCGGCGGTACGTCCACCCGGCCTCCCGCATGCCCACTATACGCCCTCGCTCAAAGTCCGTCAACTGCACATACGGTTCACCTCCACGCTGTCGCGGCATGCTACCAGTGTTAAAGACTGCGATGGAGCTCCGTATGCCACGGCAAACTGGCTGACACTGACGGCGGCGGTGCACAAATGCTGCGCAGCTAGCGCCATTCGACGGCCAACACCGCGGTTCCTGGTGTGTCCGCTGTGCCGTGCGTGTGATCATTGCTTGTACAGCCCTCTCGCAGTGTCCGGAGCAAGTATGGTGGGTCTGACACACCGGTGTCAATGTGTTCTTTTTTCCATTTCCAGGAGTGTATTATTGGTTATATGACGTTCCCCCCTTTTTTGATAGTAGTCTGTTGAAATTTGGCGCCATTCTAAGTAGTGGTTGGTTTTTTTTCAGCATTTTGAAACTGTAACTTTAATTATAATCACCCTGTATATTGTATTGTTATCCAACCTAGTATATATTTCTTTTTTCGTGTCACATATTAAAAACACCTCTATTGTCAATGAAGGGTGATACCTCTAGCTCTAATACCGTATCACCAACGTTAAAGAAAGTGTATATTGAAACTACACTACTGGCCATTGAAATTACTACACCACGAAGATGACGAGCTACAGACGCGAAATTTAACCGACAGGAAGAAGATGCTGTGATATGGAAATGATTAGCTTTTCAGAGCATTCACACAAGATTGGCGCCGGTGGTGACACCTAAAACCTGCTGACATGAGACAAGTTTCCAACCGATTTCTCATACACAAACAGCAGTTGACCGGCGTTGCCTGGTGAATCGTTGTTGTGATGCCTCGTGTAAGGAGGAGAAATGCGTACCATCACGTTTCCGACTTTGATAAAGGTCGGAATGTAGCCTATCGCGATTGCGGTTTATCATATCGCGACACTGCTGCTCGCGTTGGTCGAGATCCAACGACTGTAAGCAGAATATGGAATCGGTGGGTTCAGGAGGGTAATACGGAACGCCATGCTGGATCCCAACGGCCTCGTATCACTAGCAGTCGAGATGACAGGCATCTTATCCGCATAGCTGTAACAGATCGTGCAGCTACGTCTCGATCCCTGAGTCAACAGATGGGGACGTTTGCAAGACAACAACCACCTGCACGAACAGTTCGACGACGTTTGCAGCAGCATGGACTATCAGCTCGGAGACTATGGCTGCGGTTACTCTTGACGCTGCATGAGAGACTGGAGCGCCTGCGATGGTGTACTCAACGACGAACCTGGGTGCACGAATGGCAAAACGTCATTTTTTCGGATGAATCCAGGTTCTGTTTACAGCACCATAATGGTCGCATCCGTGTTTGGTGACATCGCGGGAACGCACATTGGAAGCGCGTATTAGTCATCGCCATACTGGCGTATCACCCGGCGTGATGGTATGGGGTGCCATTGGTTACACGTCTCGGTCACTTCTTGTTCGTATTGACGGCACTGTGAACAGTGGACGTTACATTTCAGATCCGTTACGACCCGTGGCTCTACCCTTTATTCGATCCCTGCGAAACCCTACATTTCGCCAGGATAATGCACGACCGCATGTTGCAGGTCTTGTACGGGCCTTTCTGGATATAGAAAACGTTTGACTGCTGCCCTGGACAGCACATTCTCCACATCTCTTACCAATTGAAAACGTCTGGTCAATGGTGGCCGAGCAACTGGCTCGTCACAATACGCCAGGCGCTACTCTTGATGAACTGTGGTATCGTGTTGAAGCTGCATGGGCAGCTGTACCTGTACACGCCATCCAAGCTTTGTTTGACTCAATGCGCAGGCGTATCAATGCCGTTATTACGGCCAGAGGTGGTTGTTCTGGGTACTGATTTCTCAGGATCTCTGCACCCAAATTGCGTGAAAATGTAATCACATGTCAGTTATATTATAATATATTTGTCCAATGAATAGCCGTTTATCATAAGCATTTCTTCTTGGTGCAGCAGTTTTAATGGCCAGTAGTGTCGTACAGTTATATCAAGAAGACTGATGACTATAAAAAATCTCTTTTGAAACAATAATATGAATGAATAACATTTTTTACAATAGAGGAATGGAGACTTATTAGTGGTAGTGTAAAAAACAGGTTTTAACCATTATTACTAAATCTACGTCTACATCCATATACGCACTCTTTAAGCCGCCGTATGGTGCGTGACAGAAGCTATCCTGCACCACTACTAGTCATTTCCTTTCCTCTTACACTCGCAAACAGAGCGAGGGAAGAACGGCTGTCGGTATGCCTCCGTACGAGTCCTAATCTATATAATCTTATCTTCATGGTCCTTAAGCGAAATTTATGCTGGGGGCAGTAGAACCGTTCTATAGTCAGCCTCAAAACTGGTTCCTTAAATATTCTCCGTAGTGTTCCTCGAAAAGAGAACACGCCTTCCATCCAGTGTTTGCCAGTTGAGTTTCCGAAGCATCTCCGTAATACTTTCACCAATTTTGTACTGGAGGGAAGTGTAGGGGGTAAAACGTCTTAAAGGGAGGCCAAGAGATGAAAACAGCAGGCATATTCAGAAGCATGTAGGTTGCAGTAGTTATTCGGAAATGAAGAGGCTCGCACAGGGAGCAGTAGCATGGAGAACTGCATCAAATCAGACTTAGGATTGAAGAGCACTACAATAGCAACGTTTGGAGGAGGTTTAAAGGTTTTTAAAGCCTTCCGTAACTATTAGTATCTCCATGCTCGGGTGATGAGTGTTTAAAACCTTGATAAAAAGAGTGGTATGTTTCTTCCAGTTTTATACATTTTGATGAGGAGCATCAACGGTTTGTGGTATGCATCCGCCGTTTGAATTTCACCGGTCGTCTCGTGGGACATAGTCTTCGATTTTCACTCTGTGGTAGTGGATGTATTTCACGTAGTAAATAGTGTCGGACTCGGTGATTTTGGGCAAAGTAACAGTGAACACTAGTAATGGATTGGGGCTGGAAGAAAGTGAAGAACTAAGAGGAATGGTGACCTTGCGATATTTTCGCGGCGTTTCTTCGAAAACAGAAATATTATGAAGAATCATAAAGTTAAATGTGTTTTCCGTCAGCCGACAAAACTCAGAGTTATTTTTGGCTCAATATAAGACAACATTGGTTTGAGAAGTGTGGTGTCACCGCCAGACACCACACTTGTTAGGTGGTAGCCTTTAAATCGGCCACGGTCCGTTAGTATTCGTCGGACCCACGTGTCGCCACTATCAGTGATTGCAGACCGTCCGCTGCCACACGGCAGGTATAGTCTAGAGAGACTCATTAGCACTCGCCCCAGTTGTACAGCCGACTATGCTAGCGATGGTTCACTGTCTACATACGCTCTCATTTGCAGAGACGACAGTTTAGCATAGCCTTCAGCTACGTCATTTGCTACGACCTAGCAAGGCACCATATTCAGTTAGTATAAGTCCTATGTGAACAGATAATATTGTGACTCATGTACCATCAAGAGCGACGTTCATCATTAATGTATTAAAGTTAAGTATTAAGCTAATTACGTCCGCTTTCTGAATTCTAATTCCTTGTCATGTTCCAGACCTCACGTCAGTATAGTCCTTCCCTCTTCACGCCAGCCTGCGTGAGCTAAAACGCGTGCATTTCGGCCTCCACTAGTAACTTGGTGTTGGCTCTTCTGCCAACACAACAAGAAGCCCAGGTGTCTGTAAGATTCTCTGTAGCTGCAGCACGTCATACGTTGGACAAACTTGTCACACAGTCGAAGACACACATCGACGACACCAACATCTGGACCAGTCATAGAGATCTGTAGTGGCCTAGCGTTGTCCCCGTATTGGCCATTATATGGACTACAAAAATACCAAAATCCTTTCGTCGACGACTTCGCATTGGGACAGTGCTATTAAAAAAGTAGTGGAAATTCGCAACTTGACAGATCTGTTGAACAGAGACACAGAATGTCAACTTAGCACAGCACTGGGTCCTGCGATGACTATGTTAAAATCACAGCGACCACTAATGGGAACTAATGGTCACATAGTGGATGGCGCCACTTCTGCGACGACATGGATATTCGGAAGGCAACGGCTGTAATGGGCATAGACAGCACGGACACGCGGACACGTGTATCAGCGTGCGGCTCCCGACATAAGGCGCTGAGGCGGCTGACAGCGGCGCACTGTATGAACGGCAGCCTTTACGCGTGCGGCGAAGTTCTTAGTTCACTGTCCGACAGGCGGCGTAAGTGTTCTTCCCGTTACCGATAAAAAATTCTTTACTATTGGTCACTGAAGTTGACGCTTCATTCCTGCTCGTTTTATGCTTAGAATGGCCTAAAAAGGAAGTTCGGTCACACTTCAGCAGAGTGTTCGTCGCACCTGAAGATGTCGCTCACTTGCGATGATGACACCCGATGGCTCACCCAGGATCCATGGTTACATTTCATTAGATGTCTGATACCAGGAACCTGTAATCCTGCCACCGAGAGCTTCAAGGGCCAACACATTCCGCCATGCTTCCTTTTCTCTTGTCTGAATCTCCATCTCCCTTCTATCCTGTTTTCGTCGTCCGTAATTTGACTATCAGATGTTTTCTTTCTTTCTGCGCTTTCCATCCTGCGAATAGAATTCACTAGGCGTCTTCTTAATTTCATCAGCCATGGCCCTCAACCTTTCAGAGAGCACAAACAAATATAAAGCTTAGCGGCTCGCACGATACTTAGCTGCTTCATGCTCGCTAGTTGCCTCACTGTCTGCTGGCCGTGTGTTATCCACGTGGTATTTCTGTGGATCTCGAGCTGGTTCCTCCGATGCATCGCTCTGTGCTAGTCTTCTCCAGAAACTTCCTCGAAAGGATAGCTCCCACTCGCGACGGAAAGACAGTGGTATGCAACATAAAAAACGCTAGTAACTTTCATATGACGTGTCACTGGTAAGTAACATAGCTTGGTGAAACTTGAGCCATACGTAGAAAGATTTGCTACACTATCGTACAGAAGGTAACTGAAAGATATAGAACAGAAATGACACTATTGAATCTTCCTGGCAGATTAACTCTGTGTGCCGGACCAAGACTCGACCTCGGGACCTTGGCCTTTCCCGGGTAAATGCTATACAGACTCAGCCACCCAAGCACGACTCACGACCAGTCCTCACAGCTTTAATTCCACCAGTACCACGTCTCCGACGTTCCGAACTTCACAGAAGCTCTTCTGCGAACCTTGCAGAACTAGCACTCCTGGAAGAAAGGATATTGCAGAGACATGGCTTAGCCACAGCCTGGGGGATGTTTCCAGAGTGAGATTTTCACTCTGCGGCGGAGTGTGCGCTGGTATGAAACTTCCTGGCAGATTAAAACTGTGTTCCGGACCGAGACTCGAACTCGGTTCGCAGAAGAGCTTCTGTGAAGTTTGGAAGGTAGAAGACGAAGTACTGGCGGAATTAAAGCTGTGAGGACGGGTCGTGAGTCGTGCCTGGGTGGCTCAGTTGGCAGAGCACTTGCCCGCGAAAGGCAAAGGTCCCGAGTTCGAGTCTCGGTCCGGCACACGGTTTTAATCTGCCAGGAAGTTTCATATCAGCACACACTCCGCTACAGAGTGAAAATCTCATTCTAATGACACTGTTATTCAAAAACAATAATTACAGTGAACTCACTGCGATTTATAATGGTCCTCTGGACACTACATAAGCTGAGACATAGGTTATAATGCGGTGTGTGATAACTATAGAGAGCAGTACGTGCTATGCAACCCGTTCTCATGCTCCCCACAAGATTGATAAGGAGTTCTTGTGGTAGCGCGTCCATTCCTCCACCAACGCGGTTGGTGGCTGCTATAGGATCGTTGGTACACGTGGACCTCCTGCAATACGTCTGCCAAAATCATCCCAACGCTTGCTTGGTGACGTTTAAGTCGGGGGAACGGGAAGGCCAATACATTCCTCAAATATCCGCTCGTTCCTAAAGCTCATCCATCTGCGGTGTTCGATACGGACACGCCTTACCATCTGTAAGAATGAAGACGGAGCCAAATGCACCCATTAAAACTCGCACATGGAGAGCAGTTGATGCTGAGCGATGAGTGTACAATGTTCAGATTTTTGTAACTCAGTGTGTCAATGCAGCATTAAGCCTCTCCACATCATAACATACGGACCACCAAAACAATCATGTTCGGCAGTGTTCCTAGACGCATTACGTGTTACCACCTCTCACCATACGACGGTAGGTCCAGACTCACTACTCAGACTGAATCTCCTCTCATTTGAGGAGAGAATCAGACCTCACTCCTCGTTGGTACAGCCCATATGCTCTTGGCACCATCGGAAATGGTGCCGCCGATGTGCAGGTGTCAACGGAACAAATCGTAATCATCGTCGACAGCCGCCATGCAGTCAACTGTGCAGTGTGAGACTGCGTGGCTAGAAGTTATGTTAAATGTAGTTGCAATTGAAACCGTTGTTGGACGTGGATCTCTTGGCTGCCTTGTGCACAGTTGTAGTTGACGGCTGTCGACCAACTCCTCCCCTTCGAGGAGCAGCGACTGTCATTTGGAAAACTCCCCATGCACATGAAACAATACCAGACCCCTGGGCTACACATATTACACTTCACCCTTCTTCCAGTTTCCCGATAGTCCCTCCTTGTGAGAAGTCATCGAAACGTTGTCTCTGGGTCATGTTGTAATGAAGAACGCCATCACATTACAACGTAACTGCTCGCTGACTGACTCAGACTGTCTTTTCCTCTTCCTTCAATTGCTTGGTGTTGCGGGCTGAGCCACAATTGGCGTGATAGTTACGCTGACCTCATGCCATGTCCAACTCTCTGTGCACGACTGGGAGACCTCTGGCAACACGCTCCGTCGCTTCTACTATTTCAACCAAGTACTTAATATGCCACGTTACTTCGTTTATCTCGTCCTTAAGTTTTGCAGTTCTGTGTATATTGGATCTAACGTCAGGAAATAGACTTGACCTCTGTTATATTTTAATGAGGAACCTGAAACATATAGCTCTGTGCATGCAGAGAAACTGTGGGTCAAGTTTGGAAGAATAGTTTTAACCATTGAGTACGTACGTACCTAGTAGAACAGTTCGTGGTTGAAGGGACCTTCCATAGCATGCAGTGTCGGTAAAGGTCTAAAGAAGTAGCGGATACAGCACAGCAGATGGGAAACAGCGTATAGAGCCGTAGATAGAGGAGCACTAAACTACAAACGTTTGTCTGTGAAAAGGGCTATGCAGAAAACCTTCACTGACTAAGTATCAGAATCTTATCGAACAGTTACAAAATTCACAGATATTTTAGGCTTACGCAAAGGGTAGTAATGGCACCAAAGCTGGTGCCCAGACATTCAAGGATCGCAGGAACTGATAATAAGGGTAGCGAAGGAAAGGCACAAATTCTGAATTCCGTTTTAAGAACCCAGGAGTTTGGACACAGTTCAGTCCTTGCACTTATGCAAAGATCAGTGATATTCTAAAGTCATATCGCATGGGACAATGTCTATATTGGTGATTCAATAGTATTGACTCATAGAACAAAGTCGTTTTCAAGAGTATGGCAGAAACGATCATTCGAAGCAAAAAAGTCTAGTAAACATGGTTTCTAAAACACATACATTAAGATCTATGAGCACTTGTTCAGTAGAAGAGATGTGTTTCGCACTAGCCAAGATGAACAAGTACTTACAGCTGTTAAAGTATGCGTTTTAGAGCACATTCTTACTAGACTTTTGGCTTGGAACGATCGAACGTGTCATGTTCCTGATCACGACTTTTTCCTATGGGCCAAGACTCATGAATCACCTGTGTAGACTTTGTCTTGTGGGGCATGAATCACCTTGTGCGTGTTAGAGTCAGTGATGTTTAGAAATAAGTAAAATCGCTAAAACTGAACAAAGCTCTAGCCGCAATGCAATTCCAGTCACATTCTGTATATAAAATTTGCGGGGTGAATTAGCCCTTCTTTTAACATAACACACTGTAGAACTCCCTCTCCTCCAACCCCCCCCCCCCTCCAAAAAAAAGGACTGTGCCAAATAGTTGGAAGAAAGTTTCACCATTCTAGAATAAAGGTAGCAGAAGTAATACATAAACTGCCTTCTGCCTTTGTAGAACATAAGAAAATATTTCGAGTTCAAGTGTAATGAGGTACATATCTCGAATAGAGTGATCTCATCCGTGCAAACCAGCACGAATTCCGAACACACTGCTCATGCAAAACCCAGATCGCGTTTTTCTCACGTGGTATTCTGCAATCCATAGATCAAAGATGAAGACAGGTATATGCCCTGTTTCTCTATTTCAGATTATTATCAAAAATATAATCTTATGGGGTATCAAGCGAAATTTGTGACTGAATTTTTCTTGGTAGAGAGGATACGTTATGTTATCATGGATAGAGGATCTTTAGAGACGTAGAAGCAATTTCAGGCGTATTAAGCCTGTTGGGACCGCTGCTGTTCATGCCCTATGTTACTGACCTTGCAGATAATGTTGACAGTACCTCAGAAATCCGTGCGTGGTACTGTACAGTTACCTAGAATAAAATAGGGTAGAGTATTGCGCTTGGAACGCTTTTCAGAGTTTCATATCTAGCCACTGCAGTACACTTTCTTATTAAATTCTGGAATGACAGCATGCACTTTCTGTGTGCTACAATCTTTTTCTGAAAGTACAATAACAGGATTTTTCCAAATGTGAAAAATTGTTCCAAGGCACAACACGGTCATGTACCAGGAGCAAATATTCTATTCCAATTTAATACTGTTGTAATAGAAACAATCTTCTCAATGCTGCATTTAATAATCTTTATGTTGTATTATTAATCTACTACATTCCAATAATCAGTAAGTGAAGTCAAATTAAGAAAAAAGGATGTTGTCAGATACCAGTTACAGTTTAAAATAGAAGCTATTGGCGACAAACACAAATTTCCGTTTTCAAGGCAGCGAAAACGTTAAGACATTTACAAAACTCAGATAGTTTTCAGTTATCATGTTTTCCTTGGTAGGCCTTTTTCCGTTGAGGCTACAAGATGGTGCACGACCGACGAAGTGTAACTTAACCATCCACATGTTATGGAACTAAAACAAACGAACATCGTCCGAACAGGCCTCGAAGACCCAATAGTACCAACCGGCCGCCATGTCATCCTCAGTCCTGAGGCTTCACCGGAAGCGGATACGGAGGGCCGTGTGGCCAGCACACCGCTCTTCCGGGCGTTGTCAGTTTTAGTGACCGGCGCCGCCACATCTCAGTCAATAGCTCCACAATTGGCCTCACAAGGGCTCTTGCAAACAGAGCCCGACAGACCCTGATGGTGACCCATTCAAGAGCTAGCCAAGCCCGACGGTGCTTAACTTCGGTCATCTGACGGGAACTGGTGTTACCACTGCGGCAAGGCCATTGGCACATGTTATGCAATTAGTTTTTCAGATATACTGAATATTAAGCACTATAAAACTCTATAACTGAAGAATTAACATATCCTCCTAATAGCATTAATATATTATACAGAATTTAAATGCGTGGAACTTGTAATATTTACAAACTCTACACAAAGCGGATCCTCATGTCTCAGAACAGAAAAAAGAGTATAAAACGCAGGAAACTGTTTATGGCGGTTTCTAGTGTATATACTTTCGTATGATTCTAAAATCAGTCACTAGTTTTGTAGCCGGCCGGTGTGGCCGTGCGGTTCTAAGCGCGTCAGTTTGGAACCGCGTGACCGCTACGGTCGCAGGTTCGAATCCTGCCTCGGGCATGGATGTGTGTGATGTCCTTAGGTTAGTTAGGTTTACGTAGTTCTAAGTTCTAGGGGACTGATGACCTCAGATGTTAAGTCCCATAGTGCTCAGAGCCATTTGAACCAACTAGTTTTATACGTCCTCCAGATAACATCACGTGTTTCTAGATACTGTGTCCTCTAGGTATAACACTCTCCTATACCGTCTGAGAAAAGTTGCACAATTATTCAGTAAGATGTTGATTAGATTTAAAAAAAAAAATGGAAGTGAGCGTTTGGCGTCATTGGCCGAGAGGCCCCTTCCGGGGCAGGTCCGGCCGCCTTGGTGCAGGTCTCATTACATTCGACGCCATATTGGGCGACCTGCGCGCCGGATGGGGATGAAATGATGATGAAGACAGCACAACACCCACTCCCTGAGCAGAGAAAATCCCCGACCCAGCCGGGAATCGAACCCGGGCTCGCAGGTCGGCAATCCATCACGCTGACCACTTTTTTTTGTCACGCTGACCACTTTCTTTCTTTCTTTTTTCTTTTTAAGGAAGGTAGGAGAAACAGAAACCTTTATTATTCACAAAATAAACATAGTACGTCCTGGAAGCAACCTCGCTGCCGTCCTATCATGCAGCATGAAATAACAACAAAAGTAAAGTGGGGCTAACTCCGGCGCCCTAAAGAAAAGTATTTATAGATATGAAAACAAAATTTGAAGTACATCCATTGGGTAACTGTGCAAGCGTTAGTTTTTCCTAGGTCGCATACTCGCATAGTGTCCTTAGCTGATCACTTTACTTGGACGTTTTCACAACACAGCCCCGCCGCTCGTCTTCGCGCACCCGGCACACCCCAAGTATATGGAAGGTCCGCAAAAACCGTTACTAGGAAATTGGCATACCAATCCTTGTACTTTTGTAGCCGTAATAGTTTTATGTGTCCATCTTGCAAGTATTGCCAGTAATCCAGGACGTTCAGTACGTTCTGACGTGTGTCTCTATAGATGTAATGGACCGTCATACCTGTGATCCACGCCACTGCGTTCGTCTTATGACGCGGAAAATACGTTTCCTCTGGAAAAAATAGTATGTCAGAAGAGACTGCTGTATAGATAGTACGCCGTATGAACGCTACTATCTTTCTTGCGATAGTCCAGACAGTCAATGCCTCGCCGCAGACCAGCCGATGGTCGTCCGTATCCAGCACGCCGCATTGCTGACACAAGGGCGAATCCGCCAAATGTATTGCGTACTTTTTATCATTCGTAGGGTATTTCCGGTTCACGACAATGTAACATGTTGATCTGACTGACGTAGGTAGGTGGGGGTGGTGGACCGTGCGCCACACCACGTGCCAATTAACAACTGGATGTTTCCGTTCCACCCTATTCTGCCGAAGAAGCAGATGGTACACGTCCTTCGATGTCGACTGTCGGGTCGTCGGTAAACGCTCTCGAACGTCACTGTGTTCCACGATGAACGTGCGCACATACGTTAACGGGGACGATATATGGCCGACGCTGCCTGGAGGAAGATGCGATGTTGGTACTAGTTCTTCGGTGATCGACCCCGTAGGCGAGTGATTCCTGTTGCGCCACCGTTTGAGCATAGTATTAATATATGTGGCACGCGCCTTCTCGTGCACGTTCACTAAACCAACGCCCCCGTCTCGCGCTGGGAGGGTAAGCGTGTTGTACTGTACCTTAAACAGCTGTCCCAGGCATACATAGTACCCAAAAGCCGCCTGAATCCTCACAGCCATCGTGCGCGTCAAGGGGAGAAGATGTGTCAGGTGGCACATCATGGGCGCGAGATAAAGGTTGACGAGCATATCCATTGACCGTAGGGCGTTTAGTCGTACTGCCGTGCGGACTCTGAGTAACAGCCTTCGGTAGTTGTCCGCAGCCGTTCCCGCTGTCTCCTAATGAAAGGCGATACCCAAACAGCGGAGGGTTTGCACCGCAGGTAAGGGTCCTTCCGTTCCTGGTTCCAGTCCACGCCCCACATGCATGAATTGTGATTTCCGGTACTTGACCACACTTGCAGCTACCATCCCATACGCCTGTATCCAATCCAGTGCTGTTTGAGTCTCCCCCTCATTCCGTACGAGGAATACAATGTCATCCGCGTATGCTCTGCATTTGAATGATAAATGCCGTAGGGAGATCCCAGTAAGACGGCGGCGAAGACCTGCGAGGCACGGTTCTAAGGCGATCGCATAAAGGAGGATCGACAAGGTGCAACCCTGTCTCACTGATCTTAAGATCTTAAAAAACTCAGTTCTCCCTCCGTTGACCACCATCGCTAATCTGGCGCCATGCAACAGCCGCACCACAGCAGTGGTTAATAATGGCGAGACACCCATCCTGTTCATCACGGCCGCGAGGTACACAAGATCCACACGATCAAAAGCATGATCGAAATCTACTGCAACCATCGCCCCCCCCCTCCCCCCCCCCGGAGGCGGCATGCAGCCGCGAGGGCGACGACGTCACGATAGTCTCCCAAGGCTGTGTGGATATTACTGATGCCGCCAAGACAAGTCTGATCGGCATGTATTCGATTCTCCAGCGACTTTTTGATACGACTGTCCAGGATGCGCATGAAGATCTTGTAGTCACTATTGAGGAGGGTCAAGGGGCGATAATCACAAGGCCGTTTGCACCACGGGGCTTTGGTATCGGTATCATGAGCCCTTCCGTGAATTGAATGTGAACCGGTACTTCTTGCCGCAGAAGCTCATTAAACATGCATAGCCACATCGGTGTCATAATGCTCACAAAGGCACGGTAAAATTCCAACGGGAATCCGTCTGGACCTGGGGACTTGTTGCAGGCACCTCGTGTAATCGCTTCCTCCAGCTCTTCACTCGTAATTTCAGATAACCCGTCCGCTTCCCCGTCTACACTCGTCGCGTCTGGGATCTCTTCCAGGACGTTCCACAACTTCCTCTGACCCTCCCCGTTGCTCGCATAGAATCTGCTAAAATGATACGTGAACACCTGTGCTATGCCCCTTTGTGTTGTAAAACGACGGCCTCCGCCGAGATCGATTTCATGTATTAAATTCCTTCGTCTTCTTCGTCTTTCCTTTATCACATAATTCATCGAGGGAACCTCGTTGGGCAGGAAATCCTGCGACCTCGCGCGTATCATCGTACCTGCTATCCTCAGCGTCGCAAGTTGTACCAGCTTCGCCTTAACTCGGTGGACGGCCGTCTGTCGTTCTGGTGTAGGTGGTTGAGCTAACAGTTCCCGGAGAGCCGTAAAGTAAAACTCAGTGGTCGTGCGCTGCCATTGAGAAACCTTCTTCCCGTAACCTATTAACGATCTCCGTAAAGCTGGCTTCGCGCACTCGATCCACCACTGTAGGACAGAACCGAAAGAATTTCGTCGACGGAGGCAGCCATGCCACGCATCCTCCACCATGAATCGGCATTCTGTATCTTGCAGGTGGGAGACGTTCATTTTCCAATTACCCCACCGTCTCCATACCTGCTGTCTATCAAGGTTAACCGTACAAATATATGCCTCGTGGTCTGTTAACGCTGTCGGCCATATTTCTGCGTCCACCGTCGACATAGCTAACGCCCTTGAAACGTAGATCCGATCCAAACGGCTCGCGGAGTGGCTAGTAAAGATGTATATCCTGATTGGTTGCGATACTTCAGGTCCCATGTATCGACTAATTCCATCCCGATGACCAGCTCCCTAAGTTCTTGGCTAGTAGTATAGTTAGGTTGTTGGTCCTTTCTGTCGAGCACACAATCAAAATCTCCGCCGAGTATGCAACCATCGTATCGTCCCTGGAACAGTGGTGTAACCTCACGGGCGTAAAAATCTGCTCTGTCCCTCCTCTTATCCGAGCCTGACGGTGCGTATATGTTGATCAAACGTATTCCACCTATGGTCACGGCCGTACCACTGGCAGAAGGCAAATACTCTACTTCGTCTGCACGTATCCCTTCCTTTAATAGTATAGCTGTGCCAACGCCTCTCTCGTCACACGGGGAACAGTAAATGTCGTAACTGTAAAAGTCCGAAGGGGGAAGTACACGAACTTCCTGTAATAGTGCTATGTCCAAATCCGCAGCCTTTATCATGTCACTGAGCATCTTGATGTTTACCGGCGTCCCAATGCTATTGATGTTAACAGACCCTATCCGATAAGCTTGTTGCATGGTTGTCAACGTAGATAGGGTACCGTACGGTCGCTATTTCTTCCGTACATAGGCTGCTGTCGTACTAGCGTCCCCCGCCGTCCCCTCATATGGTCTGCCGTTATTCCGTGCACTCTTCCGGTCTTACACCGGGAGAGTGCGTGGGGGCAGTTCCTCCGGCATCGTCCGTTCCCCACGGGGGTGGGTCTTCTGACCAGTCCCCTAGTGTTCCATCGTTGTCGTGCGGTGCAGGCGCCGTAGCCTTCTTAGTAGCCTGTTGCCGTCGATCGAACTCCGTCGCTGTGTCTGGAGCATCGTCAGGAGTAGGTCGTGTCGCCGTCCCGCTGGCCATCGTTGCATCCACGCTAGGCAGTTCTTCTGTATCCATGGTCGTCTGCTCTGTACCCGTAAACGTCTCAGAATTGCCTGCTAGATCAGAGTGGTCGTTCTCCAACGTGAGGCGGCGCTTCTTCCGGCGTTTTGGTGATCGCTGTTTACGTTGCCGGGCCTCGGAATCAGAGGTCAGCATGGTCTCCAGTTGTTCGTGGGAGACGTCGGAATCGTGCTCCGTCTTATTATCGACGTGTGCAAGTGCCTTATATGAAGGAGCCGCGAGCGGCACAAAAGAGAGGACGTTCTGTGACTGCTGCAGGCGGTCCAGCGCAACGTCGTCTTTCCGTGGCTCGCCACGATCTGCCGCTGTCTGTGTGTTCTGGTACGCGTCCGTCTCGCGGCCCACGTCATCGCGTATTGCGGTGACATAAGTCATGCGGAGCACAGTCGGATGTGGCGTGAGGGGTGGATCATCCCGTGGCAGCTGTAATAACCTTCGTTGAGCACACTCAGAACGTACGTGTCCCTCCTTCCCACACCCAGAGCACGTCCTTGGTTGTTCGTCGTAGACAATCGCCCTACAACCAGCGATGTACAAGTATGACGGAGCGTGTTTTTGGTGTTCGATCCGTATTTGTCTGACGCCATTGAGGACAGGATGTGGTGTCACCGCCAGACACCACACTTGCTAGGTGGTAGCTTTAAATCGGCCGCGGTCCATTAGTACATCTCGGACCCGCGTGTCGCCACTGTGTGATCGCAGACCGAGCGCCACCACAAGGCAGGTCTCGAGATACGGAATAGCACTCGCCCCAGTTGTACGGACGACGTAGCTAGCGACTATACTGACGAAGCCTCGTTCCTTTGCCGAGCCAATAGTTAGAATAGCCTTCAGCTAAGTCAATGGCTACGACCTAGCAAGGCGCCATTAGTAACATTGCATGTATCTAAAGAGTCTCACTTGTATCGCCACAATCTCCAGATGTACCAAAAGGATGGATTAAAGTTAAGTATCCCAGAAGCTACGTACTTTTCTTTATAGCATTCATTACGTATCCTGTTTCAGACCTCAAGCCATCCTGCTTTAGCTTAGCGCGTGCCTTTCGGCTTCCTCTCATTGTGTCTACGCTGTCTTGTCTAGACACTACACAGGATACGTCTTGAAACTCGCCCACTTTTCAGCCACGTGGGATAGGACCGTTCCGTAAGGACGCAGGGTGTCTGTCACCAATTCTTCTGGCACTTCGAAGGGAAGCTCAAAGACGCGGATCGTTCGGAGGCCCATGACGGCGTGTTCTACTGTTACCGCTCCAACATTCCCGTCCGAATGACAGAAACGAAGCCCTTGTCGGTGTCGGAGTAGTAGCTCGTCACATGCCGACTTATGAGCTTGACATAGACCACGCTGATGACTATAGATAAGTGTATTGCAACTAGAACGACAGGTTCGATTTTTACCTCTTCCGGTAAATAACGTTCGATCTCGTAAGCATTCGGTCGAGCATATTCGTTAACAAAACTAAATTTCAGTGTCAATTTGCGGAACGACAGGGCCATGATTCGTTCTATGTATACCGCAGCACACCACTAGTCGGGGCGGGCTAGATTTCAGAGTGGTACGAGGATTGAAATCTAGCTTCAAATGTTCAGGAAAGCAAAACTGTGCGCCTCACAAAAACAATAAAAAATAGAATTTTGATTCCTGTGACTTCGGCATCAGTGAGTCGCCTGGAATCAATCAACGCGTACAAATACCTGAGTGCAGCAACTTGTAGGGATATGAAGTGGAACAATCACATAAGCTCAGTCTTACGTAAAGCATTTGGCAGACTTCTGTTCATTGCTAGGATACTAAGAAAACGCAATGATCCTGTAAATGAGATTTCTTACAAAACAGTTGACAGAGACATCCTAGACCATTGCTTAAATAGGACTAACAGGGGATATTGTAAACATTCAAAGAAGAGCAGTACGAAGGGTCACAGGTTTGTCTGAAGCACGCGAGAGCTTCACGGATATACTGAAAAAACTTTAATAACAGAAGCTTGAAAATAAATGCAAACTATTCCTTTAAAACCTAAGTATCAAATTTAGTAAGCATTTTAGGAATACACTACGACTTCTATACGTCGCACCCATAGGGAACCCCGGAGACAAGATTACGCTAATTGTAGTGCTCACAAAGGCATTTAACTACTACAGAGGGAAGTACCCTGTGCCATGCACTTCACAGTGGTTTGCAGAGCAATGATGTAGAAGTAGATTACACGATAGGGGTCAATCACAAGAGACATTCAGAACGGTAAAATGTATAGGGTGTTTCATATGGATTGATTTAAAGCAGAACGACTGTACAGGCAGTCGTGAGAAAAGCTGATGACAGATATATTCATAGAAGAATCCTAAGGAAATGAAATTCACACACAGCTTTCGTTTGACTAATTATAGAGCGTAATGTGTTGGTCTGGGACACTTACACTACTGGCCATTAAAATTGCTACACCAAGAAGAAATGAGGATAATAAACGGGTATTCATTGGACAAATATATTATACTAGAATTGACACGTGATTACATTTTCACGAAGTTTGGGTGCATGGTTCCTGAGAAATCAGTACCCAGAACAACCACCTCTGGCCGTAATAGCGGCCTTGATACGCCTGGTCATTGAGTCAAACAGAGTTTGGATGACTTGTACAGGTACAGCTGCCCATGCAGGTTCAACGCGATACCACAGTTCATCAAGAGTAGCGACTGGCGTATTGTGACGAGCCAGTTGCTCGGCCACCATTGACCAAACGTTTTCAATTGGTGAGAGATCTGGAGAATTTGCTGTCCAGGGCAGCAGTCGAACATTTTCTGTATCCAGAAAGGCCCTTACAGGATATGCAACATGCAGTCGTGCATTATCCTGGCGAAATGTAGGGTTTCGCAGGGATCGAATAAAGGGTAGAGCCACGGGTCTAACACATCTGAAATGTAACGTCCACTGTTTAAAGTGCCGTCAATGCGAACAAGAGGTGACCGAGACGTGTAACCAATGGCACCCCATACCATCACGTCGGGTGATTCGCCAGTATGGCGATGACGAATACACGCTTCCAATGTGCGTTCACCGCGATGTCGCCAAACACGAATGCGACCATCATAATGCTGTAAACAGAACCTGGATTCATCCGAAAAAATGACGTTTTGCCATTCGTGCACCCACGTCGTTAATGAATTCTGATATTGATTGACCACGTTGCTCCTGAACATGGGTACAGGGTGTTCACCAATGTGCTGTCTCATTGAGAGAGAGAGAGAGAGAGAGAGAGACAGAGAGAGAGAGAGAGAGAGAGAGAGAGAGAGAGAGAGAGAGAGAGAAAACAGCAAGTGGGCGATAATGCTGGCATTAATTTATGTGTTGTTAGAACTTTCGGGTAATGGCAGCGATCCTACTATAACAACTTGGCTATGGAAACTTTACGAGGTAAGCATCGCAACACGGTGCAACAGGTCGTGAAACTTATCAGATACGTGCGTCGGCTGAGTCATGAAGCGCATCTGCATTCCCCGCTAACTGTTTAGCAGTGATTCTAGTTTGATCGTTACGGGCAACAATCAAGTTAACAGGCTAAACGCCGCAGCAAATTTGAACACGATGCGCCAGCGTTAACATTTGATTACATGCCTGCTGTTCACCATTAAACCGCGTAACACATTCGTACTTCCGTGTCCTAACAAGTTTGTTAAAAATAAAGAATGATTTTTTTGTAGCAAATAAATACATTCTGGGAGAGTTCGAATATGCAACGTACATTATACACTGGATTTTACTGCGAGTTGCCCATAAAATCAAAATAAATATTTTGATAGAAAACTGGAATTCAGCTTCCCTGATATTCACCTCATCCTTCTGGAGTCGTTGTCGTCGTTTAGAGAATAATTATTTTCAGAGAAAGGTCAACATCGTGGAAGTTAAAATTGTTTCTGTGTTGAATCACACGAGATTTTATTTCTCCATTACTTAGCGTCCGTTATTATATGTTCAACTATTGGCAAATATGTTCAATTTAACGCTCATACATCCTTTCCCGGTTGAACTCGGACTCTAACTGGTTCACTGCAAAGCCACATTGCGACAGCTTACAAATGGTACTCTCTAACAATTTAATGTTTTACAATTCATTAATTGAAAAGAATAGTTTTTTCACAATAACAAATATCTTTACATCATAGTCTGCTTAAGTGATTACTTATATACTTTCATGTTCAGGTAAATTTAATTTCTGGTTAATTAAAAGTAAACTAGTAAAAATAGTTTTGCGAGAAAATTTTGAAACTGATCAAATTTCAGTTATATTCTTTTACAGATCATACTGAGCCGTAATACATTCAGAATTGTAGAAAAAAATAGTTGTATTGTTACTTTACATCATTTCGTTGAAACATGATGTTTCGAAATTTGTGAGCAACTGCCGATGAAAAGCTAGTGTTTGCATAATACAAACGTTTATAATACAAATGTTTTATTGTGTGGCCGGCCGGAGTAGCTGAGCGGTTCTAGGCGCTACAGTCTGGAGCTGCGTGCCGCTACGGTCGCAGGTCCGAATCCTGCCTCAGGCATGGATGTGTGTGATGTCCTTAGGTTAGTTAGGTTTAAGTAGTTCTAAGTTCCAGGGGACTGATGACCTCAGAAGTTAAGTCCCATAGTGCTCAGAGCCATTTTTTTTATTGTGTGTGAAAATATGTTACGATCGTTGAGCTAATGTAGGAATTTTTTAACAAGAACATTCAGACACAAATGACATTTAAAGTGATGGAAATATTACCTTCCTTGCCAAGCGTATATATAAAAAGTTATTATTGATGTACTGTGATGTAAAAGCTTTGTACTCTGAACAATTATTACTTAAATATTCGAAGCGAAATATTGTATTAGCATAACTTTGGTGGTAAACAAATAACCTATCTGTGAATATATAACAATAATATAATGGAATATATTAATAAAGAATGTCATGGCAGTCAGAAACTGGAGACATAAGATTTCATTCCCGATAAGTAATTTGTAACAAACATAAAAAGTTACCATGAAATAAATCTTCCCATGAAAATAAGTAAGGTACAAAGACCAGTTTCATTACTCTACGTTCAAAGTTATAAATTTTTTTCTGTCCACGTTACCCTCTTCTATTTGTAAATAAAATTTGTGACTGAACATACCGCTCCGCAATACTTAACCCTTAGATTTGTTCACATGGGTTTATGTCAGACTCACAGTGACTACGCCAATAAACTGACTGGCCGCTGTGTTACTGTAAACAGTCTCTCCCTTACACCATTAGGGCAATAGGTAAGTGAACATGAGTTTATCGTGTGAAAAAATATGTTATGATCGTTGAACTAAATCAGTTACAAGTGGAGAAAAGTGAATTAGCGAGTGAATTGCAAGTTGTACACTGTCGGGAAAAAAATTAGTTTCAGCGTCGTGCGTCAACAGATAGCTTAGTGACATAGCTAGCAGAGCGGCATCTGTGTTTACATTTGAATAGAGAAAGCTCACAGAAAATAATAATAATAATAATAATAATTTTGAGTCTGACTTGTGAAACGAGCAGGCAACCATTTCACGAAGACGCACCCGTACTTCCTACAGCCAACTGACCGAGTTTCAAGGGGATCAAACTGTGGCCTTCCGAGTGACAGGACGGCCCTTTCGGAGAATTGCCACACGAGTTGGACGTGCAGCGTCAGTTGTGCAAAGATGCTGGTATCAGTGGTCACGTGAACATTCTCACAGCCGTAACAGAGGTTCTGGCATCCACTCAGCACAGATACCCGCCAGTATCGTCGTATTGTAAGGGCAGCAGTGGCAGATAGTACAATTACCACAACCCATTTAAGAATACTTGTGAGCCCAGAAGGGTCAACACGAACTGTTGCGAACCGGTTTTTAGCACTGGCGCTACGGGGACGTACACGCCTTCCTCTTACGTCACAGAATGGACGTGCACGGCTCGATTGCCGCGGTCTTGATGAAAGATTCTGCTTACATACAAGTGATAGTTGTTTGCGCGTACGGCCTGCCGCTGTGGCCGAGCGGTTCTAGGCGCTTCAGTCCGGAACCGCGCTGCTGCTAAGGTCGCAGGTTCGGATCCTGGGTGTGGTGTCCTTAGGTTTGTTAGGTTTAAGTAGTTCAAAGTCTAGGGGACTGATGACCTCAAATGTTAAGTCCCATAGTGCTTAGAGCCATTTGAACCTTTTTTTTTTTGTTGCGCGTACGACGTAGATCTGTTGAGCGCTGTCTCGTACACTGCATTCGTCTAAGACACACTGATCCCACCCCAGGCCTCATGGTTTAGGGTACGTTAAGCTGCAACTGTCGTTCACCTTTGGTGTTTCTTGAAGGGACAGTAGTAACCAGCGCTCAGTACAAGGAGAATGTTGTTAGACTCTTTCTTGCAACAGGAAGTTCAGGTGTTGTTCCAACACGATAATGCTCGTCCACACACTGGCCATCAATTTTAACGTGCTCTGAAAGATGTACAGAAACTTCCTTGGCCAACCCAATCTCCGCAATTGTCCCTAATCGAGCAGGAATGGGATATGGTGAGACAAGAAGGGCCTCGTGCGACTCGTCTACCAACAACTGTTACAGAACTACGTGAACAGGTGGAGCGGCGTGGCATGAAGTATCCAGGACAGTGTTCGCCATCTGTACGATCGACTGGATGCCAGAGTCAGCGCTGCATTGCCGCCCGTGGAGGCTACACCACGTACTAATGTGGGTGTTTCAGTATGGGTAGATACATGGTAGCTTAAAACCACCTGCGTAGTTGATCTGTAAATGTAATCATTTCATGTACTCCAAACGCACTTTTGCAACAATAAGTCTTGAGTGATTTGAAAACCTCTAAATGGGTGTACTAATTTTTTTTACGACAGTGTGTATTAAGAATACTGGGCGAACATTGAAAAATCTACCGAGAAATAAGTTACTTGAAGAATAAATAATTTGGCCACAATGTGATTAAAACTAAAAAATGCTGTCTAAAATCTCGACAGAATTAATTATATTTACGTTATTATTAATCTGATTACTCATGAGATGCGTGCACACCGCTGAGCCAAAATATTATGCCGCCTGAGCCGATGCGGCCACGTGACGTTGTAGGGACAGCATATAAGCAGAGCAGATACGTGCAGCACGGCCCTCCTACATAGAACCACTCTCACACAGGACGAGGAAGTGTTAGTGGGAGAGGAGCTGGTCGAGTTTAGTGACGTCACAGTGCGGAATTCCATGTTCCACAACATTCTGTAGCGCACAAGAATGAATAAGAAAGTCAGTTTTTCTCTTTGCGCAGAAGGCCGCGACCAATAAGATTCAAGCTAGCGTTCTACGTCACAAACATAACATGGGAGACGCCATATTCGATTTAGTCATTTTTAGCTGATGCCAATATTTCCAATATTTAGTAGGTTTTATATTATAACTTAACGTCCTATAAACATACGCTGTTTCATAGCACCATCACATAGAGTATCTCACGGAAATCATTATTGGTACGATTTGTTGTAAGAAAATGACATAAAACGTCACATTGGTGGTTGAAGAAGTTTCGTATTTGGTTGTCTTTTTGTTATGACCTGCGTGTAATGAAAGTATGCAGTTTCAGTGAAATGGCATTTCGAGGATTTATCAAAAATGCGTCATTCTTGGCACCGTTTATTATACCTAAATGTCAGTTACCGGATTATAGGCAGTTAAAATCTTCAGGATACGGCAACATAACAGACGTGGGCGTACGTCACGAAAATTCGCTTAATGCAGCGGATAGAAGAGTGGAATTACGAATACACATGTAGCTGGTTTGCGTCATGCCATGTTCTGGGGTTCTTTCACTAGTTTGATGGTTCTCTAATATTCGATGGTATGTACATAAAATAGTGCTCTTTCTCAGGAGTGAGTTTTGCTCTGAGCGCTGTGGGACTTAACATCTGAGGCCATCAGTCCCCTAGACTTAGAACTACTTAAACGTAACTAACCTAAGGACATCACGCACATCCATGCCCGAGGCAGGATTCGAACCTGCGACCGTAGCAGCAGCGCGGTTCCAGACTGAAACGCCTAGAACCGCTCGGCCACACCAACCGGCAGGAGTGAGTTTGTTCGATTTTGTAAACACGTCGGTGAACTTGGACCAATGAACTGCAAGACTGCTTTTGCGCCACTGCTTGATTTCGATCGCAAATCAGTATTTATTTATTGATCAATAAAGCTTTCCAGGTTGTGGGCTACCTAATTCTTTTATAAATATAGTGTATGATTCTGAGCACAAATGTTCATGTATGACAGAACACACACACACACACACACACGTATATGAAACACAGAACATTTAGCAACAATGGCAGTTTAAAATATACTTCATCAAGTAGTGCAAGCTCTCTTATAGGTACAGTCTTCTGTTTCACACGTTCTAAAAATTTTGCTACTTAATAGAAGCAATGATACAGTAAGAACGTCCCCAATGTTTTACTGGGAAGAGAGAATGATGAAATATAAGTATCTTTTATTTTATGTGGATGACTGTTGTAAATTTGTATCCCACTATTTGTAGTGGAAATTTTAGAAGCTGGTGTGCTTACTAAATGGATGGATATTGGAGTAGAGATTTACGTCACTACAGACAAATCAACGTCTGAGATGTGGACAAGGGAGGAAATGAACGTTGCTGTAGAGTTAACGTATAAATTTTACATACGTCCATTTTCGTAAAGAAACTGTGTCATTTGCACGCCACATACAGCCGACAATTGCTGCTGAAGAGCGCTGCAGTCGCAAATCATTGTGAGGTATATGTTCCGTGTCAATGCACCAGCTCATTTCTGAACGTGCACCAACCGCTATGGCATGCTTAATGATGAGAAACATGCTCCATCTGAAGACATTTTAAGAGCAGGGAGTCAGAAGTACAAATGCAAGAGGATCTGCGATTTATTTTAGTGACGATACGGGGCGTCAATGGGGAGATTTGTTGACATAAACGACTTTGACGAAGGGCACCTTGATATCGCCTGACTCCTGGATAAGAGCATCCAGCAAAAGTGGAAGCTGCTCGATTGTTTCCGTGCTACTATCGTGAGGACACACGGAAAGTGGTTGAAGGACGGTGAAACAACGTGCAGGTGACAAGTTTTCAAATGTGCACACCGTCATTTGACTGTATTGTTCCTTATATAATTATGTAATTAAATAAGGAGCAATACAGTCAAATGGCGGTGGGTTCATTTAATAATGACTGTTGCCTAGCCAGGCATTTGTGGTTGTGTTTAAGTTGTCGTAATTAAATGAAGAACAATGCAGTCAAATGGAGGTGTGTTGATCCAAACATTATTGTATGACTGTTGCTCAGCAACATAAAAAACTGTTTAGGCGACAAGTTTTTGGACGTCAACGCATTACAGAACGTGAAGGTCGGAGGCTTAACGACTCTGTAAAGTTGGATAGAAGACGAACTGTGTCAGACCTGACGATAGAGTACAATGCTGGTAGAAGCACCAAGGTTTCGCAGCACGTAATTGAACACGAGCCTCCTCAGTACACTATGTGCATGTGTTCTCACTTCGATTTCACGACTGCTGTGTCACTGGACCATCGAGATTGTACCGTGGATCAATGGAAACGTGTTGCCTGGCCGGTTGAGTCATGTTTCTTGTTACAGACGGTAGACGGTTGGGTGATGACAAGTCATCATTCAGGCGAGTACACCGTGCCACGGATGTAGTCTGGTGCAGACAGTATTATGCCGGGTTTCCATGAGACTCTAATAGTAATTCAAGGCATCATGACGCCAGTAGATTATATGCAGTATTGTGGTTCATCTTCATCCTTTCATGCTTGATATCTTCCCTGACAGTAATGGCATCTTCCAGCAGGATAACTGTTCGTGTCACAAGGTCAGAATCGCTATAAACTGGTTTCAGGAGCCTGATAGTGAATTCATGTCGACGTCTTGGCCACCATGTCCGCCTGATCTGAACTCAACAGTACACATCTGGGACGCTATTGGGGGCCAGCTCCCAGTCCTCAGATCACCGGCCTTTAATTAATGGGGATTGTGTGACCTTTGCGCAGACATCTGGTGCCGAGGCCCAAGGAACACAAGCAGCTGCTTGGTATGCCGAATACAGCAGTGACCCAGAGGCAGCCAGGTGCAAAATTTCTATGCAGGGTCTGTCGTAATTAGTATCGAAAAAAGACACACTCATAAGTCTATGATGGGCGGGTGTCCTTTTTGTGGAAAAATGACCTCGAACTGCCGGTACCACATATATCCATGCGCTTACCAAGCACTTTTCTAATCTACAGGTTGGTTAGTAAGTTGCTCCCTAGCTTTGAATGTCCGTAAAATTTTTATTAGTGAACATCTGCACACGGAACAAGTTGTAGTCGGTTCTCAGGACCATGAGAAAATGTGTACTACAATTGTTGTTGTTGTGGTCTTCAGTCCTGAGACTGGTTTGATGCAGCTCTCCATGCTACTCTATCCTGTGCAAGCTTTTTCATCTCCCAGTACCTACTGCAACCTACATCCTTCTGAATCTGCTTAGTGTATTCATCTCTTGGTCTCCCCCTACGATTTTTACCCTCCACGCTGCCCTCCAATACTAAATTGGTGATCCCTTGATGCCTCAGAACATGTCCTACCAACCGATCCCTTCTTCTGGTCAAGTTGTGCCACAAACTTCTCTTCTCCCCAATCCTATTCAATACTTCCTCATTAGTTATGTGATCTACCCATCTAATCTTCAGCATTCTTCTGTAGCACCACATTTCGAAAGCTTCTATTCTCTTCTTGTCCAAACTATTTATCGTCCATGTTTCACTTCCATACATGGCTACACTCCATACGAATACTTTCAGAAATGACTTCCTGACACTTAAATCAATACTCGATGTTAACAAATTTCTCTTCTTCAGAAACGCTTTCCTTGCCATTGCCAGCCTACATTTTATATCCTCTCTACTTCGACCATCATCAGTTATTTTGCTCCCCAAATAGCAAAACTCCTTTACTACTTTAAGTGCCTCATTTCCTAATCTAATTCCCTCAGCATCACCCGACTTAATTAGACTACATTCCATTATCCTTGTTTTGCTTTTGTTGATGTTCATCTTATATCCTCCTTTCAAGACACTGTCCATTCCATTCAACTGCTCTTCCAAGTCCTTTGCTGTCTCTGACAGAATTACAATGTCATCAGCGAACCTCAAAGTTTTTATTTCTTCTCCATGAATTTTAATACCTACTCCGAATTTTTCTTTTGTTTCCTTTACTGCTTGCTCAATATACAGATTGAACAACATCGGGGAGAGGCTACAACCCTGTCTTACTCCCTTCCCAACCACTGCTTCCCTTTCATGTCCCTCGACTCTTATAACTGCCATCTGGTTTCTGTACAAATTGTAAATAGCCTTTCGCTCCCTGTATTTTACCCCTGCCACCTTCAGAATTTGAAAGAGAATATTCCAGTCAACATTGTCAAAAGCTTTCTCTAAGTCTACAAATGCTAGAAACGTAGGTTTGCCTTTCCTTAATCTTTCTTCTAAGATAAGTCGTAAGGTCAGTATTGCCTCACGTGTTCCAGTGTTTCTACGGAATCCAAATTGATCTTCCCCGAGGTTGGCTTCTACTAGTTTTTCCATTCGTCTGTAAAGAATTCGTGTTAGTATTTTGCAGCTGTGACTTATTAAGCTGATAGTTCGGTAATTTTCACATCTGTCAACACCTGCTTTCTTTGGGATTGGAATTATTATATTCTTCTTGAAGTCTGAGGGTATTTCGCCTGTTTCATGCATCTTGCTCACCAGATGGTAGAGTTTTGTCAGGACTGGCTCTCCCACGGCCGTCAGTAGTTCCAATGGAATATTGTCTACTCCGGGGGCCTTGTTTCGACTCAGGTCTTTCAGTGCTCTGTCAAACTCTTCACGCAGTATCGTATCTCCCATTTCATCTTCATCTACATCCTCTTCCATTTCCATAATATTGTCCTCAAGTACATCGCCCTTGTATAGACCCTCTATATACTCCTTCCACCTTTCTGCTTTCCCTTCTTTGCTTAGAACTGGGTTTCCATCTGAGCTCTTGATATTCATACAAGTTGTTCTCTTATCTCCAAAGGTCTCTTTAATTTTCCTGTAGGCGGTATCTATCTTACCCCTAGTGAGATAGGCCTCTACATCCTTACATTTGTCCTCTAGCCATCCCTGCTTAGCCATTTTGCACTTCCTGTCGATCTCATTTTTGAGACGTTTGTATTCCTTTTTGCCTGTTTCTCTTACTGCATTTTTATATTTTCTCCTTTCATCAATTAAATTCAATATTTCTTCTGTTACCCAAGGATTTCTACTAGCCCTCGTCTTTTTACCTACTTGATCCTCTGCTGCCTTCACTACTTCATCCCTCAAAGCTACCCATTCTTCTTCTACTGTATTTATTTCCCCCATTCCTGTCAACTGCTCCCTTGTGCTCTCCCTGAATCTCTGTACAGCCTCTGGTTCTTTTAGTTTATCCAGGTCCCATCTCCTTAAATTCCCACCTTTCTGCAGTTTCTTCAGTTTTAATCTACAGGTCATAACCAATAGATTGTGGTCAGAGTCCACATCTGCCCCTGGAAATGTCTTACAATTTAAAACCTGGTTCCTAAATCTCTGTCTTACCATTATATAATCTATCTGATACCTTTTAGTATCTCCAGGGTTCTTCCATGTATACAACCTTCTTTCATGATTCTTAAACCAAGTGTTAGTTATGATTATGTTGTGCTCTGTGCACAATTCTACCAGGCGGCTTCCTCTTTCATTTCTGTCCCCCAATCCATATTCACCTACTATGTTTCCTTCTCTCCCTTTTCCTACACTCGAATTCCAGTCACCCATGACTATTAAATTTTCGTCTCCCTTCACAATCTGAACAATTTCTTTTATTTCATCATACATTTCTTCAATTTCTTCGTCATCTGCAGAGCTAGTTGGCATATAAACTTGTACTACTGTAGTAGGTGTGGGCTTCGTATCTATCTTGGCCACAATAATGCGTTCACTATGCTGTTTGTAGTAGCTTACCCGCATTCCTATTTTCCTATTCATTATTAAACCTACTCCTGCATTACCCCTATTTGATTTTGTGTTTATAACCCTGTAGTCGCCTGACCAGAAGTCTTGTTCCTCCTGCCACCGAACTTCACTAATTCCCACTATATCTAACTTCAACCTATCCATTTCCCTTTTTAAATTTTCTAACCTACCTGCCCGATTAAGGGATCTGACATTCCACGCTCCGATCCGTAGAACGCCAGTTTTCTTTCTCCTGATAACGACATCCTCTTGAGTAGTCCCCGCCCGGAGATCCGAATGGGGGACTATTTTACCTCCGGAATATTTTACCCAAGAGGACGCCATCATCATGTAATCATACAGTAAAGCTGCATGCCCTCGGGAAAAATTACGGCTGTAGTTTCCCCTTGCTTTCAGCCGTTCGCAGTACCAGCACAGCAAGGCCGTTTTGGTTATTGTTACAAGGCCAGATCAGTCAATCATCCAGACTGTTGCCCTTGAAACTACTGAAAAGGCTGCTGCCCCTCTTCAGGAATACAATACAATTCCATATAAGCTCCTGCTTTGTCGACCTGAACATAATGGGGTTGCCAGAGTTTCCACCTTTAACACAACACGCACCGTGTGCCTGCTGATCCCACTCTCAGGAGCTGCCTCGCGTGTTGATTTACCAGGAATGCGCTTGAAGAAGACCCTTACTCCCTCTACATTTTCTGGAGATCACTCCACTAAGGTCTTCCTCCTCGTGGTTGTCAACAACTGGCCCACTTGTCAGTAGCTTGACGTAACAATTGCTAATGGTTTTAGCATTAAGTGTGGCTTAAGTACTATGAACACCCTTCCACCATCGATGAACAAGGGTTGCAGGTAGCCACACTTTACAATGCGAAGCGACCTTGTCGCGCTCTTGTGAAGTCAAATTTTCTGCCATCTCGTCATTCAACGTAAGAAGATGTTACGGACAGTCAAAGTATTCCCAGGGATCATGTAGCAGAATACAACTATGGTCGTTAATAAATATCAACACTCACAAGAGTTGCGGCACTTAAAACTAGGAGGCGACTTGTTATCCACCCTGTACCTCACGCAGAATCGCAACTGTACTGCATTCCAAAGGTGGACTGACCCACTGCTAAGCAAGTAACATAATGTTATGGCCCACAGCTAAGCAAGTAGGATAATGTTATGGCTAGTCAGTGCAGCTCTGGTAGTTCGTCAGTAGTTGGTGGATAGGCTTCATTACTCTGACGGTAACGTACCAGGAAGATGAATTAAATAAATTAAACGCACAAAGCAAGACAAGTTATGGGGTGTGCTGTCAAGAAGCAAATGTTTTAATACGAGAATAAACGCACGATAATTAACAGAACTCGCAGTCGTCGCTTTTTATGTGTGAGCACGAGTGTTACACAAACCATTCCTTCAGGACGTCAGTGTCCTGGATCGCAGTGTCTTGTATTTCCGCCAGACACATAGATGTTTGGCAAATATTCGGTGCACAGCACCACTAGGGGCTATTTCTCGAGCCTCTTCAAGGCATCACCAGAGGGAGATCACGTGGGTCGTGCCATTTTTCTATAAGCCCTATAAATAGTCAAAGTCCCTGTCGAAATATTCTTCACACTGATTACTTCTCAATTAGTTGTGCATTACTCTGGATCCAGTTTGGGCTACTTATCTTGGACCTGTCCCTGGGCGCAATATTGCTTTCACGATGATGAATTATTTCTGTATATCTGACGCTACTGCTATATCTCTAGGACTGGCATGTGATAGTTGTCTACCAAACCTGGACTTGTCGCGACTTCGCTCATTCTGTCACTCCAGTTTGATTTAGGGGAAGGTTGGTCATAATGGCAAGTGCGGACATAACGGCCATTTGAATCTGAGAGTCACTACAGCACTGCAATCCCACAATAACTGCACAAAAGTGACACTCAAAATCCTCGTCAGCCATGCGTAGTTATCCAAAGGAGTCAGGATATTCTCTCACAATCGCGTTTTGTGTGGTTCAGAGATAAGTTCTCACTTCATCTGACAACCTCAGATTACATAACACGTTATGTTTTTCTAACCCAGCTGTTGCGCCACGCATGCGTTAGAATCGATATCTGCCTCTCGCTAAACCTCTCTGCTCTTCGTACCCCGGCGACCGGTTGGTGGGCGCCTCATGTACGCTCCCTTTGGGCTCCAAGATTTCCTTGCTGTTCTGCATACTAACTGGCCTTTCTCAACGGGAACTGATGTCCTGTCCACCTTGTTATATGTGGCTGTGGAAATTGAAGAATTATTAATGCCTTTTGCGTTTGTGGTAGCAGGCCGCGTCCTCACAGTCGGCAAGTTTCTTATCCCTGCTGCCTTGGTATGTGAATGCCGAGCTACCAGTATTTAATATACAGTTAAGAACTGGAGTATAAAGAAAAAGGATGAGAACATAATGTAACGTGTGCCTAAAGTGGTGGTTGTAACTTATTTTTTTCAGTGTTGCCTCGCTGTAGGCACATAACTTAAGTTCTCGCGCGTACCGCTGTGCAGCTTTGAGTAACAACCGCTATTTCGGATTCCCGAAGTGGATCACTGTTCCGAGCTACCAGCACGTGCCAGAGTTATTTTGAGCTTGCTTATAAAAGTTAAACAGAATTTAGATTTCAAGGCTAAGTGTTTTTACGTAAGTCTCAGTTCGGTATTTATTTACTGAAGAATAATTTATCTTTTAAAGTGCATGCTTCCTTCCAAATACACACGTGTAATCACGAAAGGTTAAACTTGTAAGGTGTTTATTCTCTTTAAATATGCATGTGTTATATTGCCACCGTATTTAAACATTTCCGAGTAGCAGTTATAACGTGAAAGAGTGTAGTATTTATTTCTATTTTTGTCGCCTTAGTTGGCTCAAAATGGCCCTGAGCACTATGGGACTTTAAACATCTGATGTCATCAGTCTTCTATACTTAGAACTACTTAAACCTAACTAAGCTAAGGACATCACACACAACCATTCCTGAGGAAGGATTCGAACCTGCGACCGTTGCAGCAGCGCGGTTCGAGACTGAAGCGCCTAGAACCGCTCGGCCACACGGGTCGGCTCGCCTTGCTGATTTGTGGGTACATTTTACCCTGTGTGTTTCAGATTAACTAATGAGCTGAATGAAGGGATAGAGCGTTGTCTTCGTTAAGCTCTAGATGGTCACCTTACGCCAACACCAAAATGGTAACACGTGTATTTGTTTCATGTTCTTGGATTGTAATTAATAGCGTCATTTTACTGTTTAAATATTGTCAAAAGCGATTCTATTATTGTTTATCGTATTTAAACATAGATACTTGTGCTAAACTTTAGAAATTTCTTTAAGTGGACTTTGGCATCTGCTAAATACTATATTGTGGCTTTTATAGTTCTTTCGTAATGTTAAAATGCTGCTCACGCAAATAAATGTTGTTCAAAGTGTTTTATTTTTGGCTGAGATAATGGAAACTGATTAATAATTGCTGCTTGAATAATTGGAAAAAATGATTGAAAAGAATAGTTGAAAGAAACTGGAAAGTAATCTGTGAATATGTACACAATCCTGGGTGACTCTAACTGATACCAATATCAACAGACCTTCAATATCAATACAGTCAAGGTCAATATTCATAATTTGCATTACGTACTGCTTCACATTAGTTCTATTGTGCGTAATCTTGATTACTGTAAACAGTCACTCCCTAACACCATTGGGGTAATAGGTAACTTGTTAATTTACCTTTGGCGTTATGTATATCCCATACAGTTATATATAGTTTACATGTATAAAAAGAAAAGAACTAAAAAATAGTATGATTCAGTACAATTGCCCCCCACTGTGCACTGACGTGATACGGAGGTGCACAGTGTCGGAACTTATTTCCCTTTTTGAGGGTTGATAATTCTGGCCGTTGTGGGCGTAGCCTTTATTTTCGGCCATTGGAGTTATTGTGAATGGGTATCAATTTATATGGGCATGTCAGCTTCTTTTAACATACACATACATAATTTTTCTCTCCTAACAATGTATTTGCTGTAACAGCATAGCACCATTGTTGTCTGCACAGTAGAGATGGGCAAACTGAAACACGTAACTGTTTCGAAACAAATGAAACAGTACAATGTAATGTTTCGATACGCTGTTTCGAAACAGTGAAACAGTTTGTGTTTTGTAATTTAATAAACCTACACATTTTATGATCTTCAATGTCTACTGTATAACTATGTCCATACAAACACAAATGAAGTGCGAGAGCGCTAATCATATCGCAGAAAGTATGAAACTATCACTTAGGCGTCTTGGCAGTTTCATATTTCATGCAGCAAATGCGCTGCTTTCGTGTCGTGTGACTTAAGCAGATGACAGAAGAACCACCACGAACGGAACTGGAGGTGGGAGCAAACTGCAGAAACAACGGATATGCTACTGGGATTTCCACATTCCGTTACTATGGGTAATATACCCATCCTGCTAATTTCCATGCACACAAAGGGAATCATTGCGGATAATAGGCACAGTGACTATAGACTCACAAATAATGCCAAATAATTCGAATAAATAACAAAATATAACAGAAAAAAATTTGTCTTTCAAGGTGTTTCGAACCGTTACTATAAATTCACAATGCTTCCCAGTCCTTCCTTTTCACCATTACACTATCAGTGATATGTCAAACAGATTGCTTGCAATTATACCTACATCAAATTTGTATATATGTCTAATAACTGTCACTCTACGCCTTTTTTTATTCAAAATGTTGTAGGCTTACTTGCGTTTCTTAATATGATTACTGTACATGAACAGAGAAGCGTATGTTATAAAAAAGTGTAATTTAACTGAATGATTTTCACATATTTATTATTTTGAATGTGAATAGTATGAGTTGTTTTATTGTTTGGTTAGTGTTTATAAAGCAGATGTTACGCCATTTCGGAATAGGACAGTCAGCTAGAAACGAAGCTTTATTTTCGAATATCTTAAGCTTCATGCTATTACTGGTCAAAAAGATTTCGACACACTTGAAAATGTTTCACGAAGTGGTATGTTGTGTTTCAGTACCTGTGCCGAGCCCGGACCTCGTCCGACACAGAGCGGAATGAAACATCACTGTTTCGATACAATTAGTCCGTTCCAAGCACAGGTGGACTGAAACAGCCTTATTTTGAAACAACGATACAGTTTCTGTGTCTGTCTCGAGATCGAATCTGGTCCGGTTATCCGAGACAGGGGTGGAATGAAACACCACTGTTTCGAAACAGTGAACCACAGCCGTTCTGAAATACTGAAACAGTTCCACGTATCGATATACACTGTATCGAAACATAGAAACAGTGGCCAAGCCTACTGCACAGTGTTAACCTTACGAAGCATGCGTGCGCAACGCAACGTCCGTTATCGTCCCAGTTCGCGCTCACATGTTCAATACGAGGCCAGAATGTCTGTGTCATGCGTTTACAGTAGCTTTCACTGCACAAATTCGTGAAGCTAGTGTTCAGCGGTGTGATCCTTTGTGAAATCTTCAGTGCGGTGACATCTGTTTTCCGTATCAGCGGCCCTACGAATTTATTTCACCTCGTCGCTCTCACTTATTCAGTGGGGAGACCAGTCGTACATCTGACATCCGTTGACAAGGTAAGTTCCTTGCCACTTTTACGACTTTGACGAGCACAGAAAATCCCTATACGCGAAGTATTGCCATTTTGCGTTTATCGGCCGCACACACATATAGTGTTTTATCACGTGTACACTTGACACTTTGCAGCCAGGTTTCGTGTGTTTTTGAGCCTCTTTCACACAGTTGCATTATTTAAGGTTTCTGTAGTGTCCTTTCCACATACTGTTCACATAACATAATAAAAGTAATCGACTCTCACTGTAGCTACGTTTCGACCACTCGATTGTTTGGTAGTGCTCAACCTTACTTCAGCATCGTGATATGTGATGTACTGAAACTGCTTTCTTCTTCACATACTTTCACACTACCACATTCATCCGTATCATAAAGTTATAACTATATTCACTTGCGGTGCTGTCCTTTCTGATGTTTATATGGTACCCAACACTCTACAAGCATTTATCTTTCTTCACTTTAGGACGTGTCGCTGCATCATTCCCTGGAAGAAAAAATACTAACTTGAAACTAAATCTTCATAGATAAGTTTATAGTGGCTCGGTGGCTACTAATACCTTTTTCATATATTTAACCATGTATTCATTCACTTCAGTGTGCAGTCGTGCTATCAAAAAACTTATTTAATGTCGTGTGTGCGTCTCTACTTACCTCAAATCTGAAAGATAAAGTGTATTAGAGGCGTGGTGCGACCTCTTATTCAATTTGCCAATTATACTGTACTCGCTTGTTTACCTGGGGTAAGACTTTTCTTGTATAATTATTGCGATCACTTTCATTACTTAAATTCGTAAATATTGTACATATATAGATATAATGGATATAATAGCGTAGCTTAAGTAAATATCTCGTAGATTAAGGTCCTTTTCAGATGTATATAGTCCCCTAGCTTATCACTCTGTGTGTGTATTGTGTAAATAGTCGTAATCGTTGTACAGACTCTCTCTTAATTTCCTATGTCCCTGTTTATTCAATAAGCTTTACAAATGATAGTGTAGTCTGTAGCTCATCAGGTTTGTTTGTTTTGGGGGCTCCAACATTCCCAGCTGTGCCTGTGTAGCGCGCACGCACTTGCGGTTTGTTGACTAGTTTGCTCCCCAATGCACTCACGCTGCGTCGCTCTGATGCCACTTATGTCACGACAAGTTGTGTATTGCATTGCGCTACCGTCTGTTTCACAAGTTCATTTATTTGTTTACAAGTGGGTTACGTGCAAAGTGAAGCGTGATATTTAGAGTATTGTCGTCTCTAGACACATAAATGTAAAATTCTTCCTTGTTACAAACATTCCTCTTATCCTTCACACTTGACATACAAGAAAAAATAAACGATCTCTAGTCTTTGTGTGGGTAAGGGCCCTTCTCTTTACCAGAGTTCGTGTGTACCAATCTGTATGCTCCCAGGTAGCGGATTTTAGTAATTATGTGTGGTCCGGTGTACAGTAGTCGCCACTTACGGTTCAGTTTTCCAACTTTTGCGGATTTGGGATGTGTTTTAAGTAATAACTTTTGCCCTTTATAAAATTGTGTTGTACGTTTCAGCTTTCTGTCATAAATTCCTTTCCTACATCTAGCCCAGGTTTCAAGGTTTATTACTGCTTGTCATATTTTATCCTCTAGCGACAATTACGGTATCGATATTTTGGACAAAGATTTCTGCCACTCGTCTACTTGTTTGAAATTGAACATAAGTTCATTTGGTGTAAATCCATTTGATGTACGGGAAACGTTGTTTACAACTTGTAATAAGGGAGTGACATTTTCAATCCACTTCGTATGTTTATGACGTATATAGGTCCTCACAAACCTGTTGAATTCCTTAAACACCCTTTCTATGGGGGATGCTTCGTGATGAAATTTGGATACTAAAATGTGTTTGATATGGTTGGAATCTACAAACTCTTTCCATTTACGTCCAACAAAATATGAAAATATGAGGCATTATCTGTTAACATGACTTCTGGTTTTCCTACTCTTGCAAACTAATCCTCTTTGATTTATTTTATAATTGAACTGGCTGTAATGTTTTGGCCGGCCGGGATGGCCGAGCTGTTCTAGGCGCTTCAGTCTGGAACCGCGCGACCGCTACGGTCGCAGGTTCGAATCCTGCCTCGGGCATGGAAGTGTGTGATGTCCTTAGGTTAGTTAGGTTTAAGTAGTTCTAAGTTCTACGGGACTGATGACCTCAGATGTTAAGCCCCATAGTGCTCAGAGCCATTTGTGTTATTTTGTACAGCAAACATGCACTTTACTCCCCCCAGACCTCTGGGATAGGGTCCAGCCACATCTAACGATAGCTTTTCTAGTTTTTTAAGCCATAATGGGATGTAGTTCAATCTGTTTGGAGAAGTTAGAATGTTTTGGTTTCTGGCAGACAACACATTTTCTTACCACCTACAGTACTCTTCGTCTAAGGTTGGGGAAAGAACAATATTTACCTATTTTGTCAGTGCACTTTGCAGTGCCATAATGACCCCAAGAATTGTGTGTGCATAAGATAAAATCATCCACATATTCCTCTGGCAAACATACGCGCCATTGTTCTTGTTCGGGGTGGTTCCTATGGAACAGAACACCTTTGTGAATAGTGAAAAACCTTTCTAACTTTTCATCATCGTTTTAAGTAAGTTTTGCCCTTACCTTACTCTAGCGTGTGCCTTCCTGCTGTAATTGCTCAATGTGTTTAAACATTGGCAGAATGTTTTGTCTTCCATCAACATAGATTTTATTTCACCTTTCTGCAACATAAATTTTATTTCACCTTTCTGCTCTAAAAGATCGTTAGATTCCTCTAAAACTTGTGGTAACCGATAATGACAATCAGCTATTATGTTCTGATTTCCTTTTATGTACACTGTTACAAAATCGAATTCTTGAAGATACATACACCACTTGGCTATCCATCGGTGTAGCAATTCTCAAGTTAACAAAAACGATAGGGACTGACAGTCACAGTATTGTGTGTATTAAACTGGGAACCCAGAAACGTTCCCCGCTGTAGCCCTCAGTGGTTCACAACCCCATAACAGGCCACAGCAGTCGACCCACCTCGCCGCCGCCCCCCACTGAACCCAGTGTTATTGTGCGGTCTGGCCGCAAGTGGACCATCCCCACCACCGCCCTCCCCCCTCCACCCTCCCCCCCCTCCTCACCCACCCCCGGGAACGTCCCATACAAATGTAACCCCGAATGTTTGCGTGGAACAGTGTTCGCCCAACAATAGCTCATATAGTGTAACTGAGGCGGAATAAGGGGAACCAGCCCGCCTTCGCCGAGGTAGACGGAAAACCGCCTTAAAAACCATCCACAGGCTGGCCGGCACGCCGACCTCGATACTAATCCGCCGGGTGGATTCGTGCCGAGGACTGGCATGCCTTCCCGGCTCGGGAAGCAGCGCGTTAGACCGCGCGGCTAGGCGGGCGAGCTTGGTCACAGTATACTTTTGTGTTTTACCCCAAAGCAAATATTCAGATTTTTTAAGAACCAAATTACAGCCAAAGCCTCCGACTCCGTAACTGAATATGAACGATCAAGTTCAGATTAGGTGCGGCTGGCGAAGCTAATTACTTTACGGAGACTTTTCCCTCTTCTTGTACCATTTGAAAAAGGCATGCACCCAGACATTGATAAGATGCGTCAATGCATAGACAAAAATCATTCTTCATGTCTGGTTGAGATAAAATATTAGCATTTAATAAGGCTTACTTGACGTCCTCCAAATCAGTTTAAGATTGATTTCTCATAACCAAGGCCTGTTTTTCCGGAGAATATTGAGCACAGAATTACTGTTCGTAAGTTGGTTAGGGGTGAATTTCCTGAAAAATGAGACTAGGCCTAAATATGCCTTTAATTGCCTCTTGTTTTGAGGAACAGGACAGTTACTAAGGGCATTAAGTTTTTTAGCATCTGGCAGTATGCCTTCCGAAGAGATTATGTGTCCTAAAGGTTTACCTTTTATTGTCCGAAATTAGATTTGATGAGACTTGCTGTTACTCCATGTTCGGAAAAGCAGCTCATTACCTGTTCAATTAACATTAAGTGTTCTACCCAAGTGGGTGTGGCGAATAAAAGGTCGTCCAAGTATAACGTTACCTTACTCACAAGTTCGGGCCCTAGCACTTTGTCCAGAGCAGAGATAAATACATCTGCACTTACGTTCAATTCAAACGGTAATACTTGAAATTCGAAGCTCCTGCTCCCACATACGAAGGCGGTACACCTCCGACTTTCTTCATGTAGTTTTATTTGCGAATATGAGGACCGGAGGTCGACCACAGTAAGAAATTTAGTATCATGTAATTTCATAAGCTGTTCCTCTAAATTAGCTGAACGTGTGAGAACTGGTACAATAATCTTATTAATGTTACGTGCATCGAGATCAAGCGCACCTTACCATCTGGCTTACTCACGGCCAAAATGGGATTACAATAAAGGAAAAATGATGGTTGCATTATCCCCCATTCAAACAGCCTGTTAATCTCTTTTCTTACTGCTTCCCTCTTTGACCGTGGTACAGGGTATGAAGTAGAAGAAAACGTTTCGTGAGGATGTACTTCCATTTTGTGCACAAAATCCTTAATGATATCTGGTCTTTTTGTCATGTACATGTATATAAGCAAGTATCGGTTCCCTAAGTTCCGCTTACTGTTCTTGATACATGCACTTTACTTACCTTCGTGTATGGTGTTTGATTACGCCAGTTAGTATCCTGTGAGGCTCCCGACTGAAATTCTCTTTGCCTTAGTGTGTTATTCGTCATATGTGCGTTACTTTGCTGGCCGAATTCCGCTGTCTGTGGATTATTCAGTTGTCTGGTATTGTTTTGTGTTTGCCAAGCGATCGGCTGATTATTACCGGTAGCTTGTGTCTGTACATATTGTACGGGCTGGCCGTATGCTACTTGCCCTTTATAGTTGTTTTAAACTTTTGCCTATTTCTTTTATATCCACCCTTGAATTTACGGCTTTTCCCATTGCATCCGTGTTGTATATCCGTAAATCTCTGTGGCACTATCTGCGTATTAACAGGTTTTGGTTGTACTGGTCTCTCTCTCTCTTCGTATACCAAATCTATTGATTTCAGTACAGGTATAAAATATTCGGTGTAATGGTAATGAGCTTTTCTAATGTGGGCAGGAAGACGGCTCTTGAAAATTTTCAGTACGTCTGCTTGAGATCCGGGTTCGTCCAGTACCTGGTTTTATTCAATATATTTCAAATATCCGCTTAAGCTTCCATGTTTGCTATTGAATGGAGCTGGGTTGAAAACTTCGCTTCTGAGCCTCTCTTGTACAGCCTCAGACTGTTCATAGTAGTGGCAACATTCCGCCATGTCCTTAGCCCATAGAAGTACGTCACCTTATGTGTATGAAATAACAAATCTAATTTTCTGAGCTTCGGTCCAGGTACGAGATAAAACATTTTGAAACCACGGAGTTTGTTCTTTTCCCTTCGGAGGTAAATACCGGAAACTGACGATGCCTACGTAATCCTTCATCTGCAAGTAATGTCGACAAACACTCCGCGCTGTCAGTGACAGACGTGTTTATATTCGCTTGTGGCGCAGCCATGGCAACTGCGTTTGCTCGACAGTTACAGCTGCTGGCAAGTGTTGCTGCATTCTACACCCTTTGCTATTTTTCTTCGACTGGCTAACCACGTATTGTGGAAAACTAGTGACAGGATCTAACTTCTCTAAAAGCATGGGTTTGTTTCCTGTCAAGTCTTGTTTTGTGATGTCAGTAGTTTTAGCAATACTGCCTCGTAACCTTTCCTCTGCTTCCTTTAAACCTGAATCAGTTTTAGCTAGAAATTGACCTTATTTCACCTTTAGAGCTTCTTTAACTGTAACTACATAAATTTTGCACTCTGACACTGCTTTTTCGGGGAGGGTGCTGCCCTTACCCAACATTCCAGCTTCGCTTTTTCAGTTATTTCCTTTATATCTGCTCATATGTTATTTTTCTGTTTTTTGGAAAATTTTGACTCTAAACTTGTCTGCTCTTAGACTTAACTTTTGTACTTCTGTAGGTAAGTTTTTGCAAACGTCTTGCAGCTCGCTGACTGCATTCGTCACATTTTTTACCGACGTTTCCACTAGGGATTGCCGGACGTTGTGGCCGAGCGGTTCTAGGCGCTTCAGTCCGGAACCGCGCTGCTGCAACGGTCGCAGGTTCCAATCCTGCCTCGGGCATGGATGTGTATGATGTCCTTAGGTTAGTAAGGTTTAAGTAGTTCTATGTCTAGTGGACTGATGACCTCAGATGTTAAGTCCCACAGTGCTCGGAGCCATTTGAAGCACTTGGGATTGCCTATCCTGAATTTGGGAATATGCTTCACCGAGGTTTTGTAACTCGCCTGCTAATTGTGCCTGTTTATCGTCTACGGATGATACTCTTCCCGTTAACGTATTTATATTTCGGGATATGTCGGTAGTTATTTTTTGTGTTAGTTATTTACCTAGCTCTGTCAACTTCCCGGATAGTTCGTCAGATAATTCAGTGCGTATAGTTTTTGCTCATCTCACTGAACGGTTAGCTAATACTATTCTTCAAATCGTCAAATGCCCGATTTTGCTCTCTAAACTGTTGTACTATACCCTTAAGTTGGTGCGTTACATTTTCCTGATATTGCTGTTGTGTTATTTGTTGCATGAGTTGTGTCAAATTGTGTGTCTCACTAGTATTTACATTGTTTTTACGAACTCTTTCCTCTTCTTGCGTTTGTGATGTCGTGAGCAAGTAATCAAAGGAATTTTCGCTGTCGCTCCCTTCACTTTCACTATTTGTAAAAATGTTTCCCGGTGAGAACAGGGAAATTGTCTCATCGAGGGTCATAAAAGTGACATCATGATTACTTATATTACCAGTGACATCATTTTTTGGTAGTGGGACGCTAAACTCGATGTTTTGGTTGCCATCGGCCAGTTCACGATTGGCGCGTTACCTTCAACTGTTGCCAAGCTTGGATTTCCGACACCTTGGCATATTGCATTTTGCAACGAATTTTCAACAATGGCCATTTTCTTTGACTCCATTGTGAATAGCTTTTAAGAAAGTTTGGAAGGTAGGAGACGAGGTACTGGCAGAAGTAAAGCTGTGAGTACAGGGCGTGAGTCGTGCTTCGGTAGCTCAGTTGGTAGAGCACTTGCCCGCGAAAGGCAAAGGTCCCGAGTTGGAGTCTCGGTCGGGCACACAGTTTTAATCTGCCAGGAAGTTTCAGTTTTTAGGAAAATTATGAATAATTATTTTTTCCAAAACGAAAATTTGTCTATATCAATGCTTTTCAGTTAAAGCAGATTTAGCTGCATATCCACTAACGAACTTGATTATTATATGACTCATAGAACTTCAGTGACTTATCCTGCACTTCAATGATGACTTTGTACAAATTTTTTCTCTTTAATATAGACAAGCACTTTCCGTAAAGGATATTAATTGGCAGGAAAAGAGATAATCTACTGCGAAAGAGACGGCGTCAAGCGCAGCCATATAGGCATACAGCTAGAAGCTTCCTACCTTTACCATTGAAATCAGCATTCCCGGCTCGTCTCGTTTGTAGGCAGAATTTAATTTTACTTTGCTCCTTCAATGTTTTTTTTACGCTCAGTCTCGCAGACGCGGTAAAAAATACAACGAAAGTTTCATTAGTTTCTTGTAACAGTAATATGAATCATTTATCTCAAACTTTTTTTATCTCAACAATTGAAAGGTCTATTCATATTTCTCTCGGCGCCGTCCTTAGACGGTCGCCATTGACTAGTGGCATATTTGTGGGGACATAATGCAAACTGATTAATAACTGCTGCTGGAGCAATTGGAAAAAATTGATAGGAAAGAATAGTCGAAAGAAACTGGAAAGTAATTTATGAATCTGTACACAATCCTGGGTGACTTCAACTGATACCAGTATCAACAGACCTTCAATATTAATACACTCAAGGTCAATATTCATAATTTTCATTACGTACTGCTTCATATTAATTCCATTGTGCGTAATCTTGATTATAACATTGCCGATGCAGGATCGCTCCTCCGCTGCTCGCGTAAATTCCTCTTGTCTGCTCCAAACCTCCTGATGCAGGATCTCGGCCGCGGGCGAAATGTTGAACAGACAGGGATGCACGTCTCATATATGAGAATTAATTTTAACTTTCTAACGACTGAAACTTCCTGGCAGATTAAAACTGTGTACCGGACCGAGACTCGAACTCGGGACCTTTGCCTTTCGCGGGCAAGTGCTCTACCAACTGAGCTACCCAAGCACGACTCACGCCCCGTCCTCACAGCTTTACTTCTGCCAGTACCTCGTCTCCTACCTTCCAAACTTTACAGTAGCTCTCCTGCGAACCTTGCAGAACTAGCACACCTGAAAGAAAGGAAATTGCGGAGACATGGCTTAGCCACAGCCTTGGGGATGTTTCCAGAACGACTTTTTATAACAGGGTTAATGTACGGTTGAGATACACATTTTTTAACAATGCTGGTATGACGCATCCAAGCATACGTCCGCACCCTACCACTTATGGAAACAAACAGGTGAAGATACAGGAATTAAAAAATTGAAGAGCGTATTTCTTCTTTTGTCTCATGCAAATGTATCAAAACATTACCCTTGCCACAAAACAACTCGTTAATTTACCTTCCCGTTTCGATATTCCTTTATCGGAGGCTGTCGCCAACTAACAACTTCTGTGGAATGATGTCTGAGTAGGCACCATACGCCCATCGGTGTGATCATTCACTGGGAACTGAAACTTTTTTCCTTCCGTTTTTACTATTTTTTGTGATAAATAATTGAATGTAACTATAATTAATAATTCATGATGATTCATGATAAATAAATAATTTCTCAATAATAAATAATAATAACAAATAAATTTATTTTTCCCATAAATCACTGGTGTGCACATACAAGTACAAGGGAGATAGCGAATCGTGGGATCCATTTAAGATGGGGAGCGTAATGCAGACAGTGAAGGGAAGGCCTAGCTTCCGGAATTGCTGCTACTGCCTATCGAATTCCTAGGAATATGTCAAGGAGGAGAGTTTCCAGGAAAAATTTATGTATTATTGACAACAATAAGTTATTAGCAGGTTTTCAGTCAGTTCTTACCTCTAAACAAGAAAAAGTAATTTCCGGCCGTCTCCTGAAAGCACGACGTTTTGGGTCTGCAATGTGCAGTATTTGAACTGGGCGAGAGGAATAATCTTCCTCATTAGTTTAATAAGCAGACCAGAATGACTGAAATGGGGTAGATAGCTGGATTCCGGAAAAGCTGTCCAATATCGAAGTTGAGGTCAAGTGCCCAGGATATGCAATGTGGACCCACGAACACGCGCAGCTATTAATGACAACGAAAGTTATCTGTGTGAAAAGTAAAATTTTTTTTATCCGCGTACTTTTTCTCTGTAGTAATAATGAATTTTTCTTGGAGAAATGATCATTATATTACGTAATTAATATTTTACCCTCAACATGTGATTTGAACTGTATTTCCTCTCCGCAGATTTTTTAAAAGTTAAATCTGGTGTTCTCAGTTCATTCACTCCTTTTTGGATGTGTCGCTTTTGTGCCCTACCTAGTCAGGCACAATGGCCACGTCGTTGTTTTTTGGGTTATCGATTACTTAGGTAGATCCCTCTTGTCCAATAAGAACGAAAAACTATCGGACATATATGAGGACAGCCTGACTATAAATGCTGCGAGTTTGGAGCTTCTAAGTCGAATGTATCTTACATTAAAAAAAAATCACCAAACCTTCACGTAGCCTTTACTCCTGCCCCTCCTCTACTCCTCCACGTTCAAGAAAACAGGTACTAAACTGTGGTTGGGTAAGAAACGTGGGACACCAGTGTGAGTCTGCCGGTACGTGATAACTGGCGTCAAATGGTTCAAATAGCTCTAAGCACTATGGGACTTAACATCTGAGGTCATCAGTCTCCTAGATTTAGAACTATTTAAATCTAACTAACCTAAGGGCATCACACACATCCACGCCCTAGGCAGGATTCGAACCTGCGACCGTAGCAGCCTCGTGGTTCCGGACTGAAGCGCCTACAACCACTTGCCCACAGAGGCCGACCGATAACAGACGTCAGTCGTATCACTCGTCTATCTTTTATCTGCAGGAGGTGAAGACTACCATACTGGAACAGTATGGACACGAGAGCTCTATAGTTCTCCAGAAGGAAGAAAGGAAGTAAGGAAGAGTACGGTTTAAAGTCCAGTCAACGACGAAGTCATTAGAGACGTAGTGAAATTTCGGTCAGGCAAAGGGTGGGAGGGAAATAGGCCTTGCCCTTGCGAAGGAACCAGCCCCGCATTCCTCTTAAGCAATTTAGGGAAATCACAGAAAACCTAAACATGGACGGCCGGACAGGGATTTCAAGCGCTGTGCTCTGACTATGAGCCTGTATATCATCGTTTCGCTATTTCGCGTCCTAGTGAGCTTACACCCAACGAAAAAATTATAGCGAATATGGCAGCATCCAGATGAGTAGGCGGTCTTCGAGTGTCATATCACTAAAAAACACCTATGAAGAATTCGTTTCTACCGTAACGAATGTGGTACTGACGTAAATCTGGTTTCCATGACAGTAACTGACCATAAGCTGTACACATGTTGACAGGCGCTAAGTGCCGATCCATAGTCTGTAGCATAAAGCTGATAGGTGCCTGTTGATGAGCACTTACATTTCTTCACAATTTGTTTTTGTCTTTTGTGTATCACGAGGCTGATTTTGCTGTAATCATCAAGGTCTTGCTCTAATCAGCTTCTTTGATTAGTTGTTTTGGTCTCCACCAATGTGTTCGAGGGCACGAAACATGTGGTTCGTTTTCATTTTAAAGAAATTCGTGAGAATTCGCCATCACTGTTGGTCACTTTTGGTCTGGAACTGATTCATGTAGAATAAGAGGCACTTTCTGCTGTGTTTCTGCTGTTGAGAGGGAAGCTAAATTTGACAGACCGAGGCCTACACCGTTGAGTAGATATTACAAATATTATAATGCACAAGGAGCAGGTGGGATCTAATCCGTTTATTAATTTGAAGGTTAATTTTTCGTAGTGAGTTTAGTCTGACAATATTTGTCAGTATTACGTTGCTCGTAGGATTAGATCCGCGTATTTCTGAACATTGTAACAGACGGTTCGAAGTTGCTGTCACGACATACTTGGGAGCTGATTACTGCATTCACTGATTGCTTGGATCAATTCCGTGCTGTCCTAAAATCATTGATGTTGAATTTCATCGAGTGTAAGTTTTGATTTTCAAAAATCCACAGTGGCCTATTTCAGATGATATTGCAATGGTTTGTGAAGTTGAATCTGAGATGAAAGGTCCCCAAGGGATTTGCCAATCTTTTCTGTTGCTTTTGAGGCCAGTACAGTTCTTTTAAACCTGCGTCTCATGAACTTATTTCTTATGATGTAATTTTTTGTAATTAACGTTTTGAGTGTGCCAACCTGCACGGCCCCTATCTTGTCAAGTATGAAAATGAAATAAGCTAGTTACATTTATAAGATTTTCTGTTCAACTCCAGAGCTGCCACTGAGTATTAGGAATAATGAGTAGAAGTTATCTGCATGCAAATTAGGTTTCAGGTGCTTGTATGGGGTAGGTTGTTACATGCTGAGTTGTTGTCTGCTGTTACGAGAGACCGCCGGCCGCGTTGGTCTAGCGGTTCTAGGCGCTCAGTCCGGAACCGCGCGACTGCTACGGTTGCAGGTTCGAATCCTGCCTCGGGCATGGATGTGTGTGATGTCCTTAGGTTAGTTAGGTTTAAGTAGTTCTAAGTTCTAGGGACTGATGACCTCAGATGTTAAGTCCTATAGTGCTCAGGGCCATTTGAACCATTTTGTTACGAGAGATCATGTTCTGTTGTCTCACCGATTAGCGCTACAGTAGATCACTCTGTTAACTAAATATTTTCCTGGGTTCTGATTTCATGCGTACACAAACGTGTAGACTACCCCAGTGCACAGCTGGCTGTTATGAACGGAAGGCCAACACATGTACAAAGTAATATGTCACATTTACGAACTTATTGAGTTTTGTATTAATCACACGTGAAAGATATGCAGACCCTCATTTCTTCCGTTGCGCTAAACTCATGAAAGTGTGTGCTGTATGGCTAATTCCTACACTTATTTTCGAATCAGACCTTATTATACAATTTATCTTCTTGAGAATTGAAAGTTATTTTCTATGAAGCTTCATGGCTTATTTTCGACGATCTATGCGAGTAATCTGGGAATCTCTTAACACATAAGCAGCTTTCAGTATTACACGACCCTGGAAACGTAAGAAGACGTTGAATCACAGCTTATAGTTAATTTTTGATACATTATCTGGGCTCTAAGATGGGGCGTAATTTGTAAATAACCAATGATGTTCCCATTGTACGAAGTATCTTTACGTGACATCGGAATTCGGTGCTTATATTAACCTCAACATCTACATCTACTCTGATGAGCCAAAACATCTGTCTGGTTAATAGCTAGCTGGTCTACCTGTATTACACAGTGGTATGGTTTTGAAAAGTCTTTGCTAGGTTTCCGGACGTATATGGCACCAAGTGTCTACGACCACGTCACACAATTGTCGTGACTTACTGGTCGGTGACTTGTGTGTGTGGAGCTGATTCCCAGATGTATTCAGTTTGGTTCAGATCAGGTGAATCTGGTGCCCAAGACATCATGTGAGTTCACCGTCATGCTCCTAAAATCACTGCAGTACGATTATAGCCTTATGACATGTACAATTATCCTGCTGGAAGATGACAGTACCGCTGGGGAAGACAGCAAGCATAAAGGGATAGAGGTGAGGCTCAATAATGTTCACGTAGTCAACAGCCGTCATGGTGCTTTCGATTGCTGTTGCAGTTCCCATGAAACCCCAGGTAAATGTTCTCCGTATCATAACACTGTCCTCACCGGCATGCATCAGAGGCGCGGTTCAAGTTTAAAGGGTGATGGCGTACACGGACACAGTCAGTCAACTTGATGATTTTAACGACCAAGCGACACCTTTCCACTGATCCACGGGCCAGTCTCGATGATCCCTTACCCATTGTAATCATAACTGACAATGACGTTGGGTCCATAAAGGATCACGTAACGGTCATCTTCCGCAGGGCGCCATGTTCAAGAACGTACTTCGAGCTTTCTGTTCCGACACAGTTATTCCTGCACTAGCATCGTACTCTGCCGTCAGATCTGCCACGGATCACCATCTATCCCTCCTCAGAGACCGGGCAAGCCTCATCTGCGATGAGGCGTGGGAGTCCAGCATCCTGTCACCCACTCGTAGTCTCACCATCCTTCAGCACCTTCCACGGATGCTCTCGACATTGGCACGCGAACAGTCAAGCAGCTTCTCTGTTTCGGAGATGCTTACGCCTATGAGCTGGGCCATAATTTGCTCTTTGAGGAAGTCGCTTATATCAGTGTCGCTAGATAGATTCCCCATTTGTCTGTGTAAACGGTAAATTTCGTTTTTTACTATCGTCGTTTTGCAGTTTTAATGTCAACAGTGAAAAATGATTGTTGATGGTCTGTCTTTCTTGTTCAAATCACAAAGTTTCGGATCGATGTCGGAAGAGCAGCCTTCAAATTTCGAGAAAACAGCTATATTACTAGAGCGCCTGCCTTAGCTGAATCCCTCATTAGGGTCAAAAGATAGCCATTCGCTCTTAAATAACCTTCCATTGTAATTCTGAAATATTGTCAGGCTGATTCTAATTAGATAACTCGTACAGTTAAGCAACTTCATAGTTTAGAACTCGAATGCCGCTTGGTAGATTGCATTTCTGTTTGAAGGAAGAAGAGTTTCGTTCTTTTGTATACAAAGTTATTTTCTTATGTCAGTCTGAAATTACTCTGCAGCTGCTTTCTTTATAACTTTTCTAGTTACCGAGAAGTTATTCTATTGCGCTCATTTCCTGGCGATGTCGGAAATAGGTTTTGCATAGTAAATACCTTCCTGCAGCGTCTTTATTTGCATTCTATGACAACTACGTCATCCGCTTTTACTCTCTGAGGTACCGCAGGATAAGTACGTTTGACAGATTATCACAAAAAGTGAACAGAGCGGAAGGTGAACAGTGTACAATAACATAGCGCCCACACGCCATTTAAGTCAATTTACAAATGTACTAAACTGTACTTTTGCCAATCAGTTCATAACACATGTAACATGTTTTACGAAACAGCAAGACAGCATTGATAAAGATCGCTTTCAATGTGGAATAAATCAGTTGTCTAAGGATGTTGCTTACCTCTGCACAAGGTTGATTAATAGAGCACCGCCACTAAGTAGAACTATGTTCTATGTCTTTATTTTCATTTATCTGAAGTACATTCCTTTCCCTTCCACACTGGACTGTTCTCCAATTCATCTTCCCGAAATGATCCTTATTTCCCAAAATTTGGAGGTTTGGAGTTTCCCATACTGGCGCTATGGCACACATCTTTTACGGAAAGTTATTCAACAATGGAATGGAATTCCTCTATGGAAACATCACGGCCTCTTTAACACCATCAGCCCATCGCTGAAAATTTTCTCTCTTCGAAGACTTTTGTCTCGAAAAGTAATGTCAAGTCTCTTTATCCTAAAGAACTTTTCTCTTTTCGAAGTCTTTTGTCTCGAAAAGTAATGTTGTCAAGTCTCTTTATCGTGTACCGTAGTTCATTACAGTTACTATGCCGACTACGTATTGAGATATGACGACAAATGTTAAGTATGTCGCACTAACTATTAATATTTTTGGCCATATATAGTCTGAAAATATTGGCATCTGATATGCACTGTGAGACTATAATAACTGTAGTCGGGTAAACATTATGGTTTCAGAAGAACCCTTAAGTCTTAGTTACTTTATGATATTACGAAAAATCACAAGAATTTTTCCCATATGAGATACAATGAGTGCAATTCCTTCTCGTAAAAACTTTCACTAACTCTGGATTTTGTATGCTAATGCGAATAGATTATAATTTTTAACTTCCAAATTTGTCTAATCAGAATTTGGTGCTAATTTATTAATGTGTAGCTAGCTGCCCTAGCAGCGTAGCCAATTGCGCAAAATAAGAACAATTTTATATTTTACTGGATAAAAATATCTGTGCGGCTGGTCCCGGCGGAGGTTCGAGTCTTCCCTCGTGCATGAGTGTGTGCGTTTGTCCTTAGGATAATTTAGATTAAGTAGTGTGTAAGCTTAGGGACTGATGGCCTTAGCAGTTAAGTCCCATAAGATTTCACACACACGTTTGATAAAAATGTAAAACCGATTAACTTCTTTTACATTTGACTTCGCGCATTTAATCATGCTGCTTGATCTTTATGTCATTTAAATCTTTGCAAAATCTGCAGAGACAAACACGTGAAGATTGGCAACTGATAGGTTTCATCCAGCATATTTATTAGACTAACAGGCGTGGAGCCGAATCCCAAAAGGATCTGATAAATCCAATACCTCTCTACAATTCAGAAACTACGCTTCCTACTCATAAAAATAAATAAGTAAATAGAACAAAAATCAGAACAGATTCCACAAGGATCCACCAGTTTTAATCTAACAAACAAAAAGAAACTTCTTCTCTTTTCAGACGTTGCCTTCTAAATGGCATTAAACCCTCCCAATATTGCTTTACACAATATTTTGCAAATTACACTCAAACACCCACGTCTTCGTTAGAGAGCCAAATCACACCCCTTCTCTTATCTTACCGTGAATTAGCATAAAACTCCTGAATATTATACATCACCGTTTTCTATGTGCTTGCTCCGGCTTAACTGTCTCCATAAAACAAACATAGACTCTCAAATTGACAAAGGAGTGGCGATTTGACTGCTTACAATAGTTATAATGATAACAACCTCTGATTCTAGGGGTCGGATCGTAGCCGAGCGATGAGGTTGGTGGCCAGAGCATTGGTGGTCCAGGTTATGCTGGTAGTTGGCTCTGCTTACCCCCCAGGTCTCTCAAGTGGCATACTATATATACAACATGACAATTACAACCACAATTGATGTAAAATGTAAGATGCAAATTTGCCCTTTACACAATTCTCTGTAAAAATATATATGTTTAATCGGCGGCTCGACAGTCTGATGGGTGTAAAAAAGTAGGTATTACCTACCTAGATCTGCAGACCGAAGTAGTATCTCAACCTTTTGAGGTTATAGCATGCTATTTAAAGTCAGAAACAGAACCGAGTATTCTTCTCTCCATGACTTCTACCTTACCATTTAAGACCATTATATACAGTTAACTAATCCACTAAAATCTTGAACTAACCCTCCATCGGCAACTAACATGGAAACTTCACCTACCGACCGTCCAACAGAAAACCAACGATAGACTAAAACCATTAACAGTCTGAATTTAGAGTTTACATCTCTCTAATATTTTCTGCATCTACAAAACCCTTATGTGACCCATCTTCTGCTACATAAATGTTGCATGGATATCCGCCCCTCCCAATTTCTACAAGTCCCTCCAGATTCACCACCAAAGTTCTACAAGTCCTTCCAAATTTTCGAACGTCATGCACTCTGTTTCGCTTTCGGAACGCGTATACCTTCCCCCACATGGATACGCTACTATCTCATCAAATTCCCACCCCTCCCCACCCACATCGAACACCTCTGCATCTCCTATATTACCTGCAAAGTATATTTCAACAATCACATTGTCTCCCCTCTGATCACCAACCCTGGTACGCTGCCACGCCTTTACAAAGACGTCCTACCATCCCTACATCTACACACACTCCATGTCCTGTCCCACCGCAACTTCAATCACTTCCGTGTCCCAGACAATCAGATCTGCCCCGATATTTATCCACCGTACCAACTTTAACTCTTCCCCACTCCACATCATGGCTCCTCTCTCCCTAGTCATCTCCATTCACCCTCATCCCTTCCCACTTGTTATCACTATCAAACCCACCCATAAAACCCCTTCCCATCCTATATATTTCTGAACTTCAGTCTTTCCAATATCCACCCCAACACCGACCCTCAACTCCATAGTTTCCATACATGTCAACCCTATGGAACATATTCTCTCGCCCCAAAATACTTTCCTCCCAGTGCAGGTCGTTCAAATTTTAAGTGAAAATCCAATGCTTCAGTGCTTTTTCCCTGGAATAATTTCACCATTCTGTAATATGTTTTTCAAATGTTTGTATTTGAGTTTTTTGCATGTCTATCTCAGATTTTTAAAATTTAAGATAGTAGATCAGCCCTCGCGTTGTTCATCTCATCCTTGTTATATTTTTAAAAATACTCTCGGCTAAAGAGAGGAATATTGTATTGCTGAAGCCCCCTCCACAACCCCTCCCCATCCCTCTACTTCCCCCCCCCCCGCCTGGCTCACATAGGGCGAGGGGGATGAAACTAACAACAAAAGCAAGTATTTCGATCTCAAAGGCTCTACACCAGGTCCGCATGTGAGCGATACCATGACTGAACATTGCATTATGTGGGTACTGGTTTAGTTCCTTTAACCATTTCTTTCCTTCTTTTTTCATTGGTTTTCTGATGATTTGAGAATGGCGCCACCAGTTCCTCTCCTGTGCCAAACTCTCATCTCAGAGTAGTGCTTGCACTCAGCATCCTCAATTATTTGTTGGATATATCCAACCTCTGTCTCCCCTTGCACATTTTAGACTTTACAGCTCCCTCAATTATCATGGAATTTAGCCCTTGATGTCTTAACATATGTCCTATCGTCGTGACCAACGTTCTTGTAATGTTTTCCACATATTCGTTTCCTCACCGATTCTTTGGAGAATAAACTCATTTTCAAGTTATCATACCATGTAATTTTCAACATTCTGCTGTAGCACCACATCTCAAACGGTTCACTTCTTACCTTTTCTGGTTTTTTCGCAATCCAAGATTTACTTCCATACAACTGTGCTCCATACGTACATTATCTTGAACTCTTTTACAAATGAAGGCGATATCTGACACTATTACACTTGTGTTGACCGGAAATTCTCTCTTTCACTGTGTTAATCTGTTTCTTATGTCATCCTTACTTCGTCCGGCATGTATTATTTTGCTTCCAAGGTTATAGAATTGCTTCAATTCGTGTACTTCGTGGTCCTCAATTTTGAAGTGAGTTTATATCTACTCTCATTTTTACTACTCGTCATTACCTTCATCATTCTTCAGTTTACTCGCAATCGATAGTGTGTGCTCATAAGACCGCTCATTCAGTTCAACAGGTAGCGCAATTTTTCATCACGTACATTGAGGAAAGCAATTTCTCAGCGAATTTAACAATTCATAGCCTTTCACTCTGAATCTTAATACCACTCCTGAACCTATCTTTCATTTCCGTCATTGTTTCTTCGATATATAGCATGAAGAGTACAGCAGAAACAATACATTCCTGTCTTATAATATTTCTAATCCGAGCGCTTCATTCTTGATGTTCCAGTCAAATTTTACGCTCTTGATTATTGTGCATATTATATTTTATCTGGCTTCCCCCTAAGCTTACACTTATTATCCTGCGAATAACTAACTTCTTGTACCATTTTAAATTGTCGAATGCTTTTTCCAGGTCGACAAATCCCATGAACGTGTCTTTATTTTTCTTAAGTCTTGTTACCATCATCAAGCCCATCGTCAGAGCTGCCATTCTGGCGCCTTCCTTCATCATCATCATCATCATTAGCCGGTGTACCGCTACGGTCGCAGGTTCGAATCCTGCTTCGGGCATGGATGTGTGTGATGTCCTTAGGTTAGTTAGGTTTAAGTATTTCTAAGTTCTAGGGGACTGATGACCTCAGAAGTTAAGTCCCATAGTGCTCAGAGCTATTTGAACCATTTCTTCATCTGCAGCGACCTATAGCTTTTCATAATTTAATGTAAAGAGGCAGGCCACTTACCTTCTTCGCTTGTTCCAACCAGCTACTTGCGGCTCTTCCTCGTGGTCCTCTGCCTTCAGTTTTGCCTTGCAAGATGATGTTTTCTAAATTATCCCCTTCTCTTCACAAAATGTGCCCAAGGAACTGAAAGTATGTTTGGCTGACACGCAAAGTTCTTCTTATAGAAATGCATTGGAACCATCAAACGCGTAACATATTCTGCAAACACCACATCTCGAAGGCGTCAATTCAACTCTTTTTACTAATTTTTACACTCCAGGTCTCGCAGCCATAAAAGAACGCAGCGAACAGCACTGATTTCGCTAAGCGCGTCCGTTCTGCCAGATTTTAGTTCCGTATAATCAAACTTATCATCGCCTAAAAAACCCTCAATTTCCTTTTGGATTCTTCTATATATTATTGTTGTCGACAACTTGGATGCATGAGTTGTTAAGCAGATTATGTAGTAGTTCTCGCATTTATCTGTCTTTGCTATCTTCGGGATTTCATGGATGATATTTTTCCGAAAGTCTGATACTGCTCACTCATACATTCTGTTGCTTGGTTTCCACTTGCCCCAATGGGTTTAGAAAATTTGAAGGAATGTTATCCATCCCTTCTGCCTTATTTGACCGTAAGTGTTCCAAAGCTGTGTTTGACTCTAATATTGGATCCCCTACGTCTTTCAAATCGACTCCCACATCTTTGTGCGTCACGTCATGGGACATTTCTTCCACTATTAATTATTAGGGTGGGACTGGTAACTCAGTGAGAATTACGCTAATGACGAATGCAGTTAGAGATAGCTAGGTTGCTGAAGAAAGAGCGGTCCTGCAGGTCACAAGGAATGTTGACGTGTCACGTTACTTGTGCGTCATCAGGTTTCTTACTGGCTACCTGGTGACAGTCGAGCCCCGGACGGTAAGGCGTGCAGTATCAGTTCATGTGATTACGGTCAGACTGTCGAAGCCGACTAGAACCATTCGCATTAAATGTATTCGCAATTTCGAACAATGACAACCATCAGCTGTAGATTGGAATGACGGCAATGAAAATTTGTGCTGGACCAGGACTCGAATCTGGATTTCCCGCTTATCGCAAGCGGTCGCCTTACCATTCGGCTATCCGTGCACGACTGACGGCCAGACCCAAACTTCCATATGTTGTCAACCATACGTCTACTACCTGGAGTCGCACAGCTATTATATATATTCCCGTACAGGTCAGACGTTTTACTTGGAAGTCGCTTGCCCGCTATCGGCAGAGAAATACGATATTGCAGTGCCTGTGTTATTCTGATTACGATGCAAAGTTCCTTTAGACATGCAAGCATGTCCAAAGGAACATAACAGATGTACGAGTCCAGGTCGTAGATGCATGGTTGACGGCATACAGAAATTCGGGTCTGGTCCTGAGTCGTGCACGGGTAGCCAAAAGGTGAGGCGTCCGCTAGCGATAAGCAGAAAATCTGGGATCGAGTATTCGTCCAGAACACATTTTTATTGCCGTCATTCCATTCTAAAGCTGATGGTTGCCATTATTAGCCATTGCGAACACATTTAATGTATTTCATTACGGCTTTAGTCGCCGCAGTGCCTGTTCCTTTGGACGTGCATGCATGTCCAAGGAAATTTTGCATAGTAAGCGGAATAACAAAGGCATTGCAGTATCGTATAGAACCATTCGCGGTGCAGGCGCCAGCCCGTGTCTGTGACTCAAGCCCTGGCCGTGCCACGCCAGACTGTGTAGCTGATTACAGCCAGCCGGCCTAGTCCGGCCAAGTTCATGCGCCCAAACTCAGCACGCTGTCCTTAACAAAAAGAAATTGCATGCGTGAAGATAATTTAAAGGAGTACCACTAGGGAGCGTTATATCGCAGCTGCTATTTACAGTTAAATCACTGACCTAGTGATAACGTCAAAGACTCCACCAGGCTGTTTGCAGGTGTTGCAAAAAATGGTTCAAATGGCTCTGAGCACTATGGGACTTATCAACTGAGGTCATCAGTCCCCTAGAACTTAGAACTACTTAAACCTAACTAACCTAAGGACATCACACGCATCTATGCCCGAGGCAGGATTCGAACCTGCGACCGTAGCAGTCGCGCGGCTCCGGACTGAGCGCCTAGAATCGCACGGCCACCGCGGCCGGCTGCAGGTGTTGCAGCTTTCCATAAGAAGATAGCAGTGTCAGAAGTTTGCTAACTGTAGGAGGACCTGCACAGGATCCACGATTGGCGAAGGGACTGGAAATTTACCATGAACGTAAATAAATGTAAAGTATTGCTCATAAATAGGTGAAGGAAGCTACTGTTCCAGTACAGTGCCGACGACAAATCACTGCAGACATTAGCTGCAGTAAAATACCTTGGGCCAACAGATGCAACCTAAAGTGGACTGAACACAGACAGCAAAAAATGATGCCAAACTGAAATTCATGGCATGTACTATGGAAAATGTAACTCTGCCACGAAAGAAGTGGCTTACTTGCTCGATTCTTGAGCATCGTTGAACTGCCTCAGATCCTTACCGGGAAGACTTAATTTAAGCGACAGAAAAGACTCAATTAAGAGACAGAGCGAGGTGGTGCAGTGGTTAACACACTGGACTCACATTCGGGAGGGTGACGGTTCAAACCCGCGTCCAGCCATCCATAATTAGGTCGCTCCAGCCAAATGTCAAGATGGTTCCTTTGTAAGGCCACAGTCGCTTTCCTTCCTGACACAATCTGAGCTTGTCCTCCGTCTGTAATGACCTCGCCGGCCGGGGTGGCCGAGCAGTTCTAGGCGCTACAGTCTGGAACCGAGCGACCGCTACGGTCGCAGGTTCGAATCCTGCCTCGGGCATGGATGTGTGTGATGTCCTTAGCTTAGTTAGGTTATGTAGTTCTAAGTTCTAGGGGACTGATGACCTTAGAAGTTAAGTCCCATAGTGCTCAGAGCCATTTTTTTGTAATGACCTCTATGTCAACGGGACGTTAAACCCAGTCTTCTTCATTCTAAGGAAGAACGGCGCGTTTTGGCACGGGATTTTTTCATTTGTGCGACATTATCAGAACCTTCAATTACGGATGCTGCAAGAGAGGCATTATGGTCCAATGAGAGGTTTAGTCATAAAATTTAGATAGGTTACGTGATAACTGTCTGCAGCTCGTGGTCTCGCGATAGCGTTCTCGCTTCCCGAGGAAGAGGTCCCAGTTCGATTTCCGGCTGGCTCAGGGATTTTCATCTGCCCCGAGATGACTGGGTGTAGTTGTGACGTCTTCATGATCATTTTCACCCCAATTACAGTCGGAGGAAGGCAACGGCAAACCCCCTCCTCCTAGTACGGCGGTGCGGGTCTCCCGCATCGTTTCCCTAAGCATGGGGCTTATATATATATATATATATATATATATATATATATATGCCCCATGCTTAGGGATTTTTTTCATTTGTGCGACATTATCAGAACCTTATATATATATATATATATATATATATATATATATATATATATATATATATATATATATATATATTGATACTCCGCAAGCCACCCAACGGTGTGTGGCGGAGGGCACTTTACGTGTCACTGTCATTACCTCCCTTTCCTGTTCCAGTCGCGTATGGTTCGCGGGAAGAACGACTGTCTGAAAGCCTCCGTGCGCGCTCTAATCTCTCTAATTTTACATTCGTGATCTCCTCGGGAGGTATAAGTAGGGGGAAGCAATATATTCGATACCTCATCCAGAAACGCACCCTCTCGAAACCTGGCGAGCAAGCTACACCGCGATGCAGAGCGCCTCTCTTGCAGAGTCTGCCACTTGAGTTTATTAAACATCTCCGTAACGCTATCACGGTTACCAAATAACCCTGTGACGAAACGCGCCGCTCTTCTTTGGATCTTCTCTATCTCCTCCGTCAAACCGATCTGGTACGGATCCCACACTGATGAGCAATACTCAAGTATAGGTCGAACGAGTGTTTTGTAAGCCACCTCCTTTGTTGATGGACTACATTTTCTAAGCACTCTCCCAATGAATCTCAACCTGGTACCCGCCTTACCAACAATTAATTTTATATGATCATTCCACTTCAAATCGTTCCGCACGCATACTCCCAGATATTTTACAGAAGTAACTGCTACCAGTGTTTGTTCCGCTATCGTATAATCATACAATAAAGGATCCTTCTTTCTATGTATTCGCAATACATTACATTTGTCTATGTTAAGGGTCAGTTGCCACTCCCTGCACCAAGTGCCTATCCGCTGCAGATCTTCCTGCATTTCGCTACAATTTTCTAATGCTGCAACTTCTCTGTATACTACAGCATCATCCGCGAAAAGCCGCATGGAACTTCCGACACTATCTACTAAGTCATTTATATATATTGCGAAAAGCAATGGTCCCATAACACTCCCCTGTGGCCCGCATCTCGTGGTCGTGCGGTAGCGTTCTCGCTTCCCACGCCCGGGTTCCCGGGTTCGATTCCCGGCGGGGTCAGGGATTTTCTCTGCCTCGTGATGGCTGGGTGTTGTGTGATGTCCTTAGGTTAGTTAGGTTTAAGTAGTTCTAAGTTCTAGGGGACTGATGACCACAGCTGTTAAGTCCCATAGTGCTCAGAGCCATTTGAACCACTCCCCTGTGGCACGCCAGAGGTTACTTTAACGTCTGTAGACGTCTCTCCATTGATAACAACATGCTGTGTTCTGTTTGCTAAAAACTCTTCAATCCAGCCACACAGCTGGTCTGATATTCCGTAGGCTCTTACTTTGTTTATCAGGCGACAGTGCGGAACTGTATCGAACGCCTTCCGGAAGTCAAGAAAAATAGCATCTACCTGGGAGCCTGTATCTAATATTTTCTGGGTCTCATGAACAAATAAGGCGAGTTGGGTCTCACACGATCGCTGTTTCCGGATTCCATGTTGATTCCTACATAGTAGATTCTGGGTTTCCAGAAATGACATGATACGCGAGCAAAAAACATGTTCTAAAATTCTACAAGAGATCGACGTAAGAGATATAGGTCTATAGTTTTGCGTATCTGCTCGACAACCCTTCTTGAAGACTGGGACTATCTGTGCTCTTTTCCAATCATTTAGAACCCTCCGTTCCTCTAGAGACTTGCGGTACACGGCTGTTAGAAGGGGGGCAAGTTCTTTCGCGTACTCTGTGTAGAATCGAATTGGTATCCCGTCAGGTCCAGTGGACTTTCCTCTATTGAGTGATTCCAGTTGCTTTTCTATTCCTTGGACACTTATTTCGATGTCAGCCATTTTTTCGTTTGTGCGAGGATTTAGAGAAGGAACTGCAGTGCGGTCTTCCTCTGTGAAACAGCTTTGGAAAAAGGTGTTAAGTATTTCAGCTTTACGCGTGTCATCCTCTGTTTCAATGCCATCATCATCCCGTAGTGTCTGGATATGCTGTTTCGAGCCACTTACTGATTTAACGTAAGACCAGAACTTCCTAAGATTTTCTGTCAAGTCGGTACATAGAATTTCACTTTCGAATTCAATGAACGCTTCACGCATAGCCCTCCTTACGCTAACTTTGACATCGTTTAGCTTCTGTTTGTCTGAGAGGTTTTGGCTGCGTTTAAACTTGGAGTGGAGCTCTCTTTGCTTTCGCAGTAGTTTCCTAACTTTGTTGTTGTACCACGGTGGGTTTTTCCCGTCCCTCACAGTTTTACACGGCACGTACCTGTCTAAAACGCATTTTACGATTGCCTTGAACTTTTTCCATAAACACTCAACATTGTCAGTGTCGGAACAGAAATTTTCGTTTTGATCTGTTAGGTAGTCTGAAATCTGCCTTCTATTACTCTTGCTAAACAGATAAACCTTCCTCCCTTTTTTTATATTCCTATTAACTTCCATATTCAGGGATGCTGCAACGGCCTTATGATCACTGATTCCCTGTTCTGTACATACAGAGTGGAAAAGTTCGGGTCTGTTTGTTATCAGTAGGTCCAAGATGTTATCTCCACGAGTCGGTTCTCTGTTTAATTCCTCGAGGTAATTTTCGGATAGTGCACTCAGTATAACGTCACTCTATGCTCTGTCCCTACCACCCGTCCTAAACATCTGAGTGTCCCAGTCTATATCTGGTAAATTGAAATCTCCACCTAAGACTATAACATGCTGAGAAAATTTATGTGAAATGTATTCCAAATTTTCTCTCAGTTGTTCTGCCACTAATGCTGCTGAGTCGGGAGGTCGGTAAAAGGAGCCAATTATTAACCTAGTTCGGTTGTTGAGTGTAACCTCCACCCATAATAATTCACAGGAACTATCCACTTCTACTTCACTACAGGATAAACTACTACTAACAGCGACGAACACTCCACCACCGGTTGCATGCAATCTATCCTTTCTAAACACCGTCTGTACCTTTGTAAAAATTTCGGCAGAATTTATCTCTGGCTTAAGCCAGCTTTCTGTACCTATAACGATTTCAGCTTCGGTGCTTTCTATCAGCGCTTGAAGTTCTGGTACTTTACCAACGCAGCTTCGACAGTTGACAACTACAATACCGATTGCTGCTTGGTCCCCGCATGTCCTGACTTAGGAATTGTGGTGGGCAGACTTGGGATCGGGTCACACTAATGATAGGATGGGGGTCCCCACGTAACTGTTCATCATCTTTAACACTTAACTTGCCTTTGTTGTTGTTGTTGCTGTTGTGGTCTTCAGTCCAGAGACTGGTTTGATACAGCTCTCCACGCTACTCTATCCTGTGCAAGCTTCTTCATCTCCCAGTACCTACTGCAACCTACATCCTTCCGAATCTGTTTGGTGTATTCATCTCTTGGTCTCCCTCTACAATTTTTACCCTCCATGCTGCACTCCAATACTAAATTGGTGATCCCTTGATGCCTCAGAACATGTCCTACCAACCGATCCCTTCTTCTAGTCAAGGTGTGCCACAAATTTCTCTTCTCCGTAATTCTATTCAATACCTCCTCATTACTTATGTGCCCTACCCATCTAATCTTCAGCATTCTTCTGCAGCACCACATTTCGAAAGCTTCTATTATCTTTCTGTCCAAACTATTTACCGTCCACGTTTCACTTCCATCTATGGTCACACTCCATGCAGATACTTTCAGAAACGACTTCCGGACACTTAAACTGTACTCGATGTTAACAAATTTCTCGTCTTCAGAAACGCTTTCCTTGCCATTGCCAGTCTACATTTTATATCTTCTCTACTTCGACCATCATCAGTTATTTTGCTCCCCAAATAGCAAAACTCCTTTACTAATAGAAGCGTCTCATTTCCTAATCTAATTCCCGCAGCATCACCCGATTTAATTCGACTACATTCCATTATCCCCGTTTTGCTTTTCTTGAAGTTCATCTCATATCCTCCTTTCAAGAGACTGGCCATTCCGTTCACCTGCTCTTCCAGATCCTTTGCTGTCTCTGACAGAATCACAATGTCACAATGTCAAAGTTCTAATTTCTTCTCCGTGGATTTTAATTCCTGCTCCAAATTTTTGTGTTGTGTCCTTTATTGGTTGCTCAATATAAAGATTAAATAACATCGGTGATAGGCTACAACCCTGTCTCACTCCTTTCTCAACCACTGCTTTCGTTTCGTGCCGTCGACTCTTATGACTGCCATCTGCTTTCTGTACATATTGTAAATAGCCTTTCGCTCCCTGTATTTTACCACTGGCGCCTTCAAAATTTGAACGAGAGCATTCCAGTCAACATTGTCTAAAGCTTTCTCTAAGTATACGAATGCTAGAAACGTAGGTTTGCCTTTTCTTAATCTATTTTCTAAGGTAAGTCGTAGGGTCAGTATTGCCTCACGTGTTCCAACATTTCAACGGAAACCAAACTAATCTTCCCCGAGGTCGGCTTCTACCAGTTTTTCCATTCGTCTGTAGAGAATTCGGGTTAGTATTTTGCAGCCGCGGCTTATTAAACTGATAGTTCGGCAATTTTCACATCTGTCAACATCTGCTTTCTTTGGGATTGGAATTATTATATTCTTCTTGAAGTCTGAGGGTATTTCGCCTATCTCACACATCTTGCTCACTAGATGGTAGAGTTTTGTTAGGCCTGGCTCTCCTAAGGCTGCCAGTAGTTCTAATGGAACTTAGGTCTTTCAGTGCTCTGTCAAATTCTTCACGCAGTATCATATCTCCCATTTCATCTTCACCTACATCCTCTTACATTTCTATAATATTGTCCTCAAGAACATCACCCTGTGCGCTAAGTCCGCGGCTGGCGCGCTGCCAAGAGGACGTCGGGCGGCCTTATCGGCACGGGGTCAAAGGTCAAATGCTCAGTGTGCTGACGTAACATGCTGTTACATACTCTATGCCGACAGATTCTAGATGTACCCTTGTCAGGTTCTCAGCTACGCTACAGAAAACTTTATTTGTGAAAATACATAGTACAGTCACCAACAAATTTTACATGTTCACAAACACCTTTTCCTTTAATCCACACAAATACAGACTCATTTACAGATATTTTCCTTCTGTTACGAGTATACAATGTTAGTGCAGAAGTTGACAAATATGCTGATTTTCCGAAGTCTTTATTCGCCAGTTCAGCCATATGATAGGTACGGTAGGCTATAATGTCTCTGTCTACAAAACTTTCAAGGCCAGGCACATTAGGAACTCCTGTACCACCTCGTACAATAGCTACTGTAAGCCAACCATTACCATGACTGAATGTATCATTAAGGTCTATGCTAAAATTAGTTCTACATCCATCTATATACTACTTCCATCTTTCTGCTTTCCCTTCCTTGCTTAGAACTGGGTTTCCATTTGAGTTCTTGATAGTCATGCAAGTGGTTCTCTTTCTCCAAAGGTCTCTTTAATTTTCCTATAGGCAGTATCTATCTTACCCCTAGTGATATGCACCTCTACATCCTTACATTTGTCCTCTCCCTGCTTAGCCATTTTGCGCTTCCTGTCGATCTCATTTTTGAGACGTTTGTATTCCTTTTTGCCTGTTTCATTTACTGCATTTTTATATTTTCTCCTTTCATCAATTAAATTCAGTATATCTTCTGTTACCCAAAGATTTCTACTAGCCCTCGTCTTTTTACCTACTTGATCCTCTGCTACCTTCACTATTTCATCTCTCAAAGCTACCCATTCTTCTTCTATAGTATTTCTTTTCTCCATTCTAGTCAGTCGTTCCCTAATGCTCTCCCTGAAAGTTCCTACAACCTCTGGTTCTTTCAGTTTATCCAGGTCACATCTTCTCAAATTCCCACGTTTTTGCAGTCGGAGTCCACATCTGCCCCTGGACATGTCTTACAATTTAAAACCTGGTTCCTGAATCTCTGTCTTACCATTATATAATCTATCTGGGACCTTCCAGTATCTCCAGTCTTCTTCCATGTATACAACCTTCTTTTATGATTCTTGAACCAAGTGTTAGGTATGATTAAATTATGCTCTGTGCAAAATTCTACCAGGCGGCTTCCTCTTTCATTTCTTAGCCCTAATCCAATATTCACCTACCACGTTTCCTTCTCTTCCTTTTCCTACTGTCGAGTTCCAGTCACCCATGACTATTAAATTTTCCTGTCCCTTCACTATCTGAATAATTTCTTTTATCTCATCATACATTTCATCAATCTCTTCGTCATCTGCGGAGCTAGTTGACATATAAACTTGTACTACTGTGGTAGGCGTGGGCTTCGTATCTATCTTGGCCACAATAATTCGTTCACTATTCTGCTTGTAGTAGCTTACCCGCATTCCTATTTTCCTATTCATTATTAAACCTACTCCCGCATTAACCCGATTTGATTTTGTATTTATAACCCTGTATTCACATTACCATAAGTCTTGTTCCTCCTGCCACCGAACCTCACTAATTCCCACTATATCTAGCGTTAACCTATCCATTTCCCTTTTTAAATTTTGTACCCTACCTGCCCGATTACGGGATCTGACATTCCACGCTCCGATCCGCAGAGATTATGATATTAATTATGAACCCACTGTCACTTAGTAGACAGCAAAGGTACAGAATGAAAAAAAAAAAAAAAAAAAAACTAACAGTCACTGAATAAGCAGCTAAATCTCTGATCAGATTTTAAGCTGTTTCCTGTTTAACTTGCTCTATAGGAAGCTCGTTAATCACTAATAGATGCAATAAGGGGTTTGGGAACCTAGCATAAACGTTACAGAAGGTGAAATTTACTGGCCCCTCGTCATTGTCTACTCTGCTGATGCCGCGGATTATCATCTACACCTTCCCTCTCGCTTACAGTAGTTAGGTCCTCTAACGCAAGAAGACTCAGATCTTCCTGCAGCTCCCTAAGTTGACTAACTGAGTTGTTATCAATAGCAGCACTTCCGTCAGGATTCAGGGATGCCCGCGTCAGACCGTCAAGACGATTCACCGAATGTGTGGCCTGCGCTTCAATCCTATACACTTGTTTGCACGCAGGCTGACTGTCGCATAAGGAGTTCACATTTTCTAGCAGCCCTGCCAAAGTACCCAAACCCACCAGTGTAGCTGAGGGTGAGGTCCAAGGCTTTCCCCAAGGCGCCGCGCAAATCAGCAGCCAATTCAGGCACTGAGCCCTCACCCAATTGCTGCCCAATTCCTAACTCGTGCAAAAGGTGGTCTTCTTTGAGGTAGCTTATCCCTGGGCATGATCTGGTTTCCATGCTGACAATTGCTACCTGGAAAACAGTGCGTAACTAAACATATATAGTTTACAGTTAATACGAGTAAGGTAGTAATTGAGAAAGTTGTTGCAAGAAGAGAAAGGATGGCCTCTCCCCCTCTCTGGATTTTTCAGGAAAAAGAAAAATAGGCAAATAAGCATCCTCAGGGTTACCAGTTGATAACTAGGAATCCGGGTGGGAAGATCTGGGATCAAGTCACGCTAATGGAACGACCGGAGTCCCCACATAACTGCTTCAGCGTTCATCTACTTTAATATGTAACTTGCTTTTAGTAAACTCAAAAGAGTTTCATAAACAATCAGTAGTAAAACTGACTTGGGAGACTTTTAAAAAATGACTTTTTAACAGCTTCCACTAATTATAAGCCACCAGCCATTAACAAGACACTGAAAGTATAGAATTTTAAAGACAATTAATTACAGTTGATAACATTCACTGAGGAGTTGTTTTTAACTAAATGAGCTTTAAGCAGCTTCATTAGTTATTAACTCATGGGTGCTCAGTAGGCAGCAAAGGTACAAAATTTTAACAAAAAGGTCACTGAATAGTTAGCTACAGTTAACCAAAATTCTCCTGTCATATTTTAAGCAAATGATTTCTAAACAGCTGTTATTGATTATGAACTCACTGTCATTCAGCAGACAGTAAAATACAGAATTTTAACAAATTAACAGTCATTGAACAAGCAACTAAAGTTAGACAAAATCCGCTCATACGATTTTAAGCAAACGATCTTTAAACAGCTGCTATTAATTATGAATGTATTGTCATTCACTAGACAGCAAAATACAGAATTGTAGAAACAATTAACAGTCACTGAATAAGCTACTACAGTTAGCAAAAATTCACTGATCAGATTTTAAGCAAATGGCTTTTAAACAGCTGCTATTAATTATGAACCCACTATCATTGATTACATACACAAAGTATAGAATTTTAAAAGCAGTTAACAGTCACTGAATAAGCAGCTACTGTTAGCCATAATTCACTGAACAGATTTTAGCCATATGACTTTTAAACAGCTTCTATTCATTATGAATGATGATTGTATAAAGAGTGAGAGGTAAGGATATACATGGGAGTTACTGAAATTGGACAGAATGGCCGCCATCCTTCCATTCCCTAAGCCTGAAGTAGATCTGACCGTCTTCACTAGCACCGAACCGGCCGAATAACCCCCAAGTCGCTGGTACTTTTTCCAAAATATAATGCTCACTTACGGAAACCGCTTCGCAGGACAGACTAATAAGGCTCGGCGTCTTCACAGAAGCCCATTTGTCCTCTCGTGTATCATCCAGAACTCAAAATATCTCGCGCCCCCGGCCGACTCGCCCCGCACACCACACGCTCACTGCCCAAAACCTTCCTGCTCTACAGCTTTTGTCCCCACTGATGACGCCACCGCCGTACTCAAAGTTATCCACACAAAGATCGTCAACGAGGGATGAAATCTGTAGAAGGCCGATCATGCACGCCCAGTAGTTCCAAAAAAAGTTGTACAACATATTGATCCATACCACAAGCGTCAGTCTCATGTGGAGGTTTATCGATAGCCGTCGTCGGCACGGACAGGGAACGGGGAAGCAGATAGTAATACCAGACGTACTCCATTACATACTGTCAGGTGGCTCGTCGAATATAGGTGTCGATGCTTAGTTTCATTTACGAGACAAATGATAATACGGAACAAGCAAAGGAACAGCCCCGATGAGGGAATAACTACGTATTTGGTGGTTAGGGAATGGATGAGAAAGGAGCCTGAACTTCTCAAAGGCTATAGAGACAGCGATAAGGAACAGCTCAGTGGGCAATACAGTTCAAGAGGAATGGACATCCCTGAACAGGGCAATCACAGAAGTAAAACATAGATACAAAGAAGGTAACTGTGAAGGAACCATGGGTAACAGAAGAAATACTTCAGTTGATCGACAAAAGAAGGAAGCACAAAAATGTTCAGGGACATTCAGGAATACAGAAATACAAGTCAGTGAGGAGTAAAACACAGTAAGTTAGTTGTAGAAACGATGAGTATTGTAGTTGTAAATTGTCGTAGCTGTGTTGGGAAAGAACCAGAGCTCCAAGTCTTAACAGAAACCACTGAAGCTCAAATAGCCCCTACTGTTCAATCTGTACATCGAAGAAGAAATGATGGAAGTAAAGGAAAGGTTCGGGAGAGAGATTAAAATTCTAGGTGAAAGTATATCAATGATTCGATGCGCTGATGACTTTGCTATCCTCAGTGAAAGTGAAGAAGAATTACATGTTCTGCTGAATGCAATGAACAGTCTAATGAGTACAGAATATGGATTGAGAGTAATCGAAGAAAGACGAAAGTAGTGAGAAGTCGCAGAAAGTAGAACAGCGAGAAACTTAACATTAGGATTGATGGTCACGAAGTAGATAAAGTTAAGGAACTGTACTACCTAGTCAGCAAAATAACCAATGACGGACGGAACAAGCAGAACATCAGAAACGGTATAGCAATGGCATAAAGGGCATTCCTGGCCAATAGAAGTCTACCTGTGTCAAACATAGGCATTAATTTGATAAAGAAATCTTTAAGAATGAGCGTTTCTATCACAGCATTGTATGGTAGTGAAACATGGACTGTGGGAAAACCAGAACAGAAGAGATTCGAAGCATCTGAGATGTGGTGCTGCAGACGAAAGCTGAAAATTAGTTGGGATGATTGGTAAGGAATGAGGAGGTTCTGCAGAGAATCGGAGAGGAGACGAATGTGTGGAAATCATTGACAAGGAGAAGGGGCAGGATTATAGAACATCTGCTAAGCCTTGGGGGATTGACTTCCATGGTACTAGAGGGCGCAATAGAGGGCAAAAACTGTAGAGGAAGACAGAGATTGGCATACATCCACCAAATAATTTAGGATGTGGGTTGCAAGTGCTACTCTGAGATGAAGAGGTTGGCACAGGAGAGGAATTCGTGGTGGGCCGCATCAGACCAGTCAGAAGACTGATGACCCCCCCCCCTCCCCAAAAACAAGCTTGTCACACTGTCTTAAATTGCCCAGAATATTAGTCTATATCTACCAGGTTTCGATGAAGTGTGTTGTCGAAATAGACAGCCCACGCACCACCCTGGATTGTACACATCCCCACGAAAATCTCAGGAATGGCTTTGATAATTTCCAGTTTGTCGCTTGACCTATGTTCACGTCGGGCTGCTGCACTTCAAAACGCTACACACTCAGAATAGCATGGAAGTGGTTTCAAGATACAATTTCACTGAACAGTATGAGCAGTGGTTGTCCATTCTCAACACTGCAAAGGTGACTGATATATAGATTTCTTGATTTGTAAACTCTAGTCAGGGTCAGAACACCTAGAAACTTTTTAATTTGGCGCAGATCTATATCCACCCAGTCTTCATAAATGATTCGACCTTCCTTGTAGGCCCACATAAACTTTTTGTCAATGAGGAACACATGAAAGAACAACGTAAAACAAGCTTCTTCATCATCACAGTTTCTAATCAGATGACTTGTAGGTCCATGGCCTTCTTTCGATACATCCTGTCTTTCTCTGCCCACATGAAATTCCAGGTCGAGGAGCTGTAGTCCATATTTCATTCCCATGACAAGAAAACAATAAGTCACACTTAACAGAATTTGCACTAAATTATTCTTCTCCATCTTCGTAAAAGTATTCTTCATGATCATCATCTATCTCACTATCATCATCACTGCAATGTTTTAGTTCAGTAGGCGGGTTTTCACAAACAGAAGACTGCTCCAACGATTTCCTTATATTTTCATATGATAGTCTACTTCTCCCTAAAATTTTCATTTTGTAGAACAAATATCTGCTACGAAATAATGCACCAAAACAAGCATGTGCTTATCACAAGAAGGACTGTTGAACATTGAAAGAATAACAGAGTGAGTCAACAATGGCAAATGACGTAACACACGCTGGGCAGATAGAAATATGGTTGTTGAAAAATTGCTTCTAGCCGCGGGCCTGCGAAGCCCGTATGGGAAGAAACATCCAACAACACTTTAACACAAACTCATAGCTAAATTTATTATATTTTTTTCAAAATTATGAGTAACTTGACAAATTAGGAAAAATTTCATTAAATTAAAATGTGTATTTATTTATTTATTTATTTATTTATTTATTTACCCTGGCAAGATTAGGGCCATCAGGCCCTCTCTTACATCTAACCAGGCATTCTACTTATTTTACATTCATATGTTTTAGTAGGCATGTTAAACTACATCTAGTACAAAAAGTGAAATAAACAATTTGAAAGGTACACCTGGAAAAATACATACATATAGAGTTTATATTCTTAGGTCACAAGTACTGTTATAATTAGACATTATTGAAGAGACAGATTTTAGATAGGAGTGCTGGCAGCAGGGAGTATGAGGGAGACTCATGGTGAAGGGAGGAGAAGAATAGAGACATGATGAAACATAATTAAGGAAATATAAAGGAAAAGAAGATTGCGTGGCTAATAGAGATAGATGAAGAGGAAGGCATCTCAGGAGCAAGGTAGGAGACGCTAGCTTTGCTATTTGACAGATGAGGGGATTGTCCTTGTACATTAATTTTGTGGAGAACTTTGTGAGGATGATAGTAGGAAATGCTTCAACTTCTTCTTAAAAGCAGCAGGAGATCAAATTTTGCGCAAGGTAAGGGGCAGTTTGTTCCAGAGGCGGACAGCGGCAACTGAGAAGGAGTTTGCAAAAGTTTTTGTTTTGTGAGTGGGCACAGTTAGGATACCAAATAAGAGTGACCTCGTGTTTCGATTATGATGGCATGACAGGTTTTTAATCTCTGAAGCAAGGTACTGGGGTGCTTGCGTGACGAGGAGTCGTTGGAGTAGACATAGTGTGTGGTAGTCACGCAATTTGTCCGGCCGCAGCCACCCTAGCTCGGAGTATGAAGCACTAACATGATCATATCGGCGAATGTTGCAGGTGTAACGCACACAGGCATTCATGGTTAGCTCTAGCCGTCTTTTGTTTTCACTACTCATGCCTTGTTGAATCACATCACAATAGTGGAGGTTCGGTAGAACGAGTGCTTGCACGAGCTGGCGTTTCAAGTCCTGTGCAAATATGTTCCGAAACTTTTTGAGAGCATAGAGACAAGCAGACGTCTTTCGGCACACTGCGACTGTATTCTCCGCCCAGTTGAGATGCTCATCCAAAGTTACACCCAAGTTCTTCACTGTTTTCTGATATGGTATTGGAGTACCGTCGAGCAGAATAGGAGGTAGCCGTTCGCGGAAATCTGAACTTATTAATTTCTGATGGACTATTAAGATTACTTGCGTCTTTTTTGCATTTAGTTTAAGCCCCAGGTTTTTCGACCACGTCACTACTGAAGACAGATCATCATTCATCTGAGCGATTGCAGTGTTTACATCTTCAGGTCTGACGCTTAGGTAGAGCTGGAGGTCGTCGGCATAGAAATTATATTTGCAGGAGGACAGAACCGACGAAATATCGTTGACATATAAAGAAAACAAATGTGGTCCTAAGACTGATCCTTGTGGCACTCCCGAGGAAACATGTTTCCAGGAAGATTTTTCATTTACGCAGACAACACATTGCTGTCTGTCTTTTAAGTAGCTTTCAAACCATCTCATTGCACTATCAGAGAAATTAAGCTGTTGCATTTTTCTGAGCAATATGTCAAAATTAACAGTGTCAAAAGCTTTGCTGAAGTCCAGTAGCGTCAATATTGTTGCCTTTCGATTGTCGATGGCATATTTCAGGTCATCAGTTACTTTAATTAGAGCAGTGTTTGTGCTGTGATGTTTACGGAAACCGGATTGAAATTTGCCATATAGGCTGAATTCATGCAAGTGTTCAGTGATTTGGTCATGAACAATATATTCAAGTGCTTTGGAAACAGCAGGCAGTATGCTAATTGGTCGGTAATCACTAGGCAGTTGCGGGTTTTCGATCTTAGGGATGGGTCGAATTAGGCTTCTTTTCCATGCAGTGGGATATATTCCGTTCACGAGGGAAAAATTAAATATGTCAGTTAAGACAGGTACCAAGATATCGGCAACATTCTTAATCATGGTTATACCAATACTGTCGTTGCCTATTGCATCAGAAGAGATTCTCATTATTGCTTTCCTTGCCGTATTTGTTGTTACATGTTTTAGATGGAAGGTATCGTTGTTAGTTATCCTGTTTGGGGATTCTTGTGGACGGTAATTATCAGCTGTGCTGGTATTCAGAGGTGCAGAGAAGAATTCATTTAATTCGTTAGCTGGCACATGAAAAGTAGTTTCCGATTTTGCCTTTCCGACCCCCAAGCTACGGAGATTCTTCCATAGAGTCGTGGGCGTCAGATCGCTGCATACAAGGGAGCGAGCGTGCCTGATTTTAGCATTGCGAATGCATTGTTTCACTCTGTTCCGTAGCTTTCTATATTCTTCGAAACGCTCGGGTTTCGGATCTGCCTTGAAACGCCTGTGGGCAGCATCCCTATTAGTCATCATTTGACGTAATTCAGCTGTCAGCCATGGAACAGGAGATTTTCTTACACGGATTGTGCGCACAGGTGCATGTTTGTCATAGAGGGCAGTGAGTTTATCACCAAGTTCATTAATTTTGCCGTCGATTGTGGGTTTTCTGATTATTACTAATTACTGATTATTTACTAATACAGAAGATGTTATACATCACAGACGGACCTCTGAGGTCCAATGGTAGGAAAAGGTTTAATCGTAAAGTCATTATAATGAACAGACACAGCTTTCCAGTATCGAAACTACCAGTGCTTGCACCAAACGTAAGCGAAAAATATTCGCAAGGTTGCAGGTGCTAATATAACTGAGACTGTAAATGTTTAGAAATCTGTTCAAATACATCTAGCAACAGTTTGGTGAGACAACTGAAGTCCTTTTATAGAAGACATAAGTGAAGATTTATTTTTTGTGACCATAGAATTGAGATTCTGCGGCACTGATGATTGCTTCTTTAACTATAGTACTTTCCTCTCACTAAAAGGTGTTTTTCTTCTCGCTATAACATAGCAGACCTTGTAACAGGCCATTGTTACGTTACTGTTTTGCTGAGCTGACTTTGTAAACACACTTTTCTGTAATATTAATTAAGATTTTAAGTATCTGAGTTTATGATTTCGTGATTCAGAATGAAAAGGTAAGTCGCTTTTAAAGATTTTGTTATTTGTAAAAAAAAAAAAAGAAAAAGAAGTTATTTCTACTTACAGCGTGACAAGTTATTGAAGTATATTAAATAAAATCGTCATAACTTCTGAACGATTTGCGTCCGGACTTTCAAACAGGACGGTTGGCCGCGGAGCTTGATGGGAATTAGCATGAGCTGTACGGTTTGGTTTAGCGACGAAGCCCACTTTCATTTGGACGGGATCGTCAATAAGCAAAACTAGCGCATCTGGGGGACTGAGAATGCGCATTTCCCGATCGAGAAGTCTCTTCACCCCCCAACAGGTGACTATGTGGTGTGCAATGTGCAGTCACGGAATAATCGGTGCGATATTTCTTGATGGCACAGTAACTACCGAACGGTAGGTGAATGATTTGGAATATAATTTCATCCCTATGACGCAAAGTGACCCTCATTTCGATAATATGTGGTTCATGCAAGACGGAGCTCGACCCCATCGAAGCAGGAGAGTGTTTGATGTCCTGGAGGAACACTTTGGGGACCGCATTGTGGCTCTGGGATACCCAGAGGCCACAGGCATGGGCCTCGATCGGCCGCCACATTCTCTGGAACTGAACTTTTTGCTTTGCCGTATTAAAGACAAGGTGTACAGAAATAACACCAAAACCATTGCTGGACTGAAAACAGCTATTCAGTAGGTCACTGACAGCATCGATGTTCCGATACTTCAGCGGGCCATGCAGAATTTCGCTATTCTTCTGTGCCACATCATCGCCATGGGAGGCAGGCATATCGAACATGTCATAACGCACATCCGAATATCTGTAGTGACGTTTACATGTTGAATAAAGTATGTAAACGTCGTATTTTGTAACTAGTTTACGTTTTCTTTCAGGTAGTTCAATATTGTCACACTGTAACTGTTCTACGAAACAGAGACACTTTTGTTACACAATAAACACACGGGTTTTCCGCTGAATTCGACAAAACAATACTGATCCTCCCAATCACAGTTAAAACGACAAGATTTTTGTATTACAGCCATATTACACTAAGAATAATCGATCCCTCATAAGACACGTTACCGATCCTACACCCGCATGTTCTCAAGTTATATTGGACAGCGCTGGAAACATTGCGCAGGAAACAGCTACCGGCACAGACAACAATGTTAAAAAAGAGGTAACTTATTGCTTGCGGCAAAACTTTGTTGGGATCAAAGTAACACTGTCTCCTGCTCTCAACTACTGACGTCTAATATTTGTTCAGGAAAAACAATGATTACAGCTCTGAGTCTGCAAAATACAGTTTCACTCCGGAATTTATTATAATATTAGAAATTTTCGGAATATAAATTTTCTTGTGAAGGGTGTGAGGACAACATACGAAGGACAGCAAAGCGTCGGGGATGTCACGTTGGACGATACTGATCTATAGATATGCAGTTCGTTGTAATGGGCAGCAGTATCATCACAGAGTATTTATGGTGGCAGTAGAGGGTTGAAAGGTAAGTAAAGCACGAGATCGAGATTGCTTAATATCTATATATGTGAAGAAGGGCGTCGGTGTATTTGTTTCTGTGTTTGTAATTCGTGCAGTTTTATTCCAATAATGATGAAATTCTGCATAATTTACCTTCGAGACAAGAGGAAGGTAACTGCTGCCATAGTTCTGATGCCAAAAGATGCCTGGTCTTAAGAGTTTCAACAGCCGTGATGTGGTTGCGTATCGAACATTTCAGATTAGAGAGGTGTTTAACAAAGATATAGGTCATTCATATTTCGTTTCTGATATGGCTTTGGTTTTTATGGCTAGGAAACAGAGTAAGATACATGAGATATCGTAATCTGACTTGAAACATATATGTATGTAATATCTAAAGGGGAAATGTTTTTACCAAAAGTCTTTAAAAGTTCTTGGCAGATTTACTTCAAATTTCTACACGATCCGCTAATGAACTTATGGGCGACATAGGATATATGCATATTTTTAATGTATAGAATATACAAAAATTTACAAGAAATATATACAGCAGAACCGTTACCAACCATCTAGAAAAGTACTTGACCGATTTACTTCACAGTTCTTGACCGAATTACTTCGAATTTCTACATTCAGGGCCAGCCGCAGTGGCCGATCGGTTTTAGGCGCTTCAGTCTGGAACCGCGCTACCGCTACGGTCACAGGTTCGAATCCTGCTTCGGGCATGGATGTGTGTGATGTCCTTAGGTTAGTTAGGTTTAAGTAGTTCTAAGTTTAGGGGACTGATGACCTCAGATGTTAAGTCCCATAGTGTTCAAGGCCATTTCTACATTCAGGTGGAACAATGAAGGAAATTAATGAAATATTAAATGCCGCAAGTGGAGAGGTATTCATGTGTCGGATGCCGTTGATACCCAGTGATCCAAATACGTCCTCCTATTTAAAGCGATTGCACTATGCCATGCGCCTTTCATTTGCTTTGCGTGTGGATAAGGCAAGGAGCCAATAACTTTGTGTGGCAGCTAGTATTATTATAAAAGTGAAATTTGTTGAAAATGGTACGATTACACTACTATACTACCATTATAGCCTCTTTAGTGAGGGATTTCGTTCTTCTTATTTACTGCATAAAGTGTTATGATGTGGCTTCTTTATCAAATTTACTGAATTTTATTAATTAGGGAAGGCATGTAATATAAGGTATGGTTAGATATTGAACTATCAGGAGAAATGAATTGAATAGAAACCTGTAAGTCTGGATACATCCACAAGTAAGTAGAGTTTGCTGCAAGATCAGTGTTTCGTAGTAACTACTGGGACAGTAAACTGACTGTACGGCGGCAGAAAACATATCACAACCCACCTGGTGTACATAGAAAACATCCGACAATGTTTGTTGGCGGCGGAAGCTTAATTTGGCGGCCTGTTCGGATTAAATTTCCCCGTAATGAGTGTAATTAACTGTTACGCTTAATACAGCGCAGCTGCCTCTCGCTCCTCGTTCCCCGAGCACAGGTTTCCCCGGGACCTCAACGGACTCGCCCTCTCTCTCTCAGCCATTTATGCTTGCTACGGCCTGACAGGGCCCGTAATCTCTCTCCCGAAAATTTAATTACACGGCGAATCGGAAGACGCACACCTGGATGCACGCTGTCGGCGCAAGTTTTCGTTGGGGCGGAATGCTAACTACTCGAAATACGGCGGGACTCGCAGCTGCTGTAGCAGCTCCTGGCGCCGTGATACCACCCCCTCAGGGGTAGCCGCTTACCTGCGTGGATGGTGGTGGCAGGAGGGGGGGGGGCGGTGTATCGTGCCTTGCCGGTCATTAAATGGCCGGCTAAGGAATATTAATCGTCCCCGTGTGCAAACAGCCCGGAACTGGGGCCCACCTCCGCGGCTTGCTTTATTGTGTGTATATTCGTGTGTGTGTGTGTGTGTGTGTGTGTGTGTGTGTGTGTGTGTGTGTATGTGGTGTGGCGTGTCTGGAAGGTCGGCCCTAAGCGGCAACCCTCTGTAAACACGTTGGCCAGAAATTAACATTCGCCGTCCTTAAAACCCAGTAAATCAGGTGGGGTAGCGCACGGTCCAGGGCCAGTTTCACCTACCTCACAGGGTGAAGGGAGGGGAAGGGAGGAGGGTGGAAGCCGGGGAAGGGGGCGGGGGTGGCAGAGGATTTGCTGGTACATCTCCTCCTATCGCCTTCGCCCTCTTTCCGACAGCCGGGCGCGTTCAGGAATAATGCAATTTGTCATCCCACCCACTCTCTTGCGAGGCTCGAGTGTTACGGTCCCAGGGGGTAAGGGAAGGTTTCGCTTAGAGAGATGGCTGCGGTGTTTGCTTCCGAAACGATTTTCCGGGAGCAAGACGTAAATCACGAGTAATTATCGGAGGCATCCGAGATTGATAGGCGCGATATCCGGCCGCTGATTTACACGCGAGGGAGCAAGCGCTGGGCGAGGAGCTGCCGGGAATTATTTAATTAGAGGCGGATGAGTTCTGCAGCGGTCGATGCTGATGCGAAAGGAAAGCACCGCTACTCAAAAGTGACTGAATCATTGCCTCGGAAGAAACAACGGCTTCATCTGGGTAAGAAGCGGTTGTGTTCACCAAATAAGCTTGGCGTCTAACTTAAAGGTGGCACGAAGAGAATTCTTATCACAGAAAGAAATTTCTGTATTTGAGCTACCTTGCTAAGCTCGCAGCAATTAAGTCTCGCCATAGGGAAAAATGGAACTGAGAAAAAATAATGTTGCTTTAATCTTCATCACATCATCATCACTGTGTCCTTCTAGCTGGTCGGTTAGGTTGTGTGTGAACAATTTGCTTTCATTTAACTCTGTCTTGGTATATTTTTTGCCTTGATATTGTTTCCCAGTTTTCTCCTCTAGTCTTCAGATCTCCCTTAATGTGAATCAGTACTCTGTTCCTGGGTCGTCCTACAGGTCTTATCTCCCTGCATACTTCCATCCAAGTATTGTTCTGGAGGGTGGTTATTCTTAATTCTCTTCACATGTCCGAATCGCTTGCGTCTTGCAATACTCAGTGTGTCAGTCATTAACAGATCCACTTGCATCTCTCCTCAACGTGTATCCACTCCTAATTTGACCACTAATCTTCTTGCAAGGCTGATCACAGAAACTTCATTTCACATGCATTTAGCTTGCTCAAATCTATCTTATTAATTACGCGGTACTTCAAGATTTAAGTCATAATCGGGAGCCGGCCGGAGAGGCCGAGCGGTTCTAGGCCCTACAGTCTGGAACTGCGCGGCCGCTATGGTCCCAGGTTTAAATCCTGCCTCGGGCATGGGTGTGAGTGATGTTCTTAGGTTAGTTAGGTTTAAGTAGTTCTAGGGAACTGATGACCTCAGCAGTTAAGTCCCATAGTGCTCAGAGCCATTTGAACCATAATCAGGAGGAGATACGTTTTGGCCCTTACAGGAGTTTCCTTGTTCTGCACAAGGCTCCGCACTCCACGAAAAAAAACTTTCGTCTATTTTGGCAGTTCAGTTCTTTGACACTGTACTTGCCAGGGAAGCTTCCGCACTTTCACTTTTCTCATTATGTAGCATCAGGTTGCTCTGGGTAGATGTTCTGCTCGTAATCATCGCCACAGTTTTCTCTTGCTTAGTGTCAGCTTATAATGAATTATATAATGTTATTGGGAATGCAGCTTGCCGCTAACTTGGTGTAATGTTTTGTCTATAAAGACGTGTATTTGTTGCCTTTATGATTCCTTCACTCTCACACATAAATCTGCACAGTAAAGTAAGGGCCTCCTGTTTTGTCTTTAGGCTGATCCGTGATAAGACAGGCAAACAATTATACTAATGGAGGATTCTGAGTATTTTCTCTAATTTCATTCACTCTCTCTCTCTCTCCCTCTCTCCTTTATCTATGTACAATTTTAAATATAATATTTCATTACGTGAAATCAGCCCAATAGAATCTCTGGTGGAGCCCTTCGTCTTAACTTTCAGCTGCTGGCTTGCTGTAAAAGATCTCTATATCTATTATTATGGTTAAGCGCTGCATTCAGTTGGGAAAATCGATCGTTTGAACAATTCGTTCCTTTTACGACAGATTTCGAATTTCAGATGTGTCCGAAGCCTTTTTGGACGATTTTATAAAGACTTGTCGATTGCAGGCTCTCTTCGTCACAGCTGAAACTTCCCCACTAATTACAGGGCCAAGACAATCACCAATGATTCAGACAAAGAACTCATTCGTCATTCACTCTAGAACAAAAGGGTCACAAACCTTATTTCTGAGGAAAATTGTATGTTCAATCCATCTCCATTACACATTCCGTTTTCTGTTGATTCCAAGTCTTACTTAATTTGCATTTACAGTTTTTCTCTCTCTTCAAATAACCCGCTAGTGGCACAAACGTTAATAGCTCGCTTTAGCAAGAAGAAGAGCAAATATGTCTCTCTTAGAAACCCGACAATCTTCCAACAGATACTTCCGAAGCTGTCCTCGTTACCCGTCTATAATAACCATGGAGAATACATATATGTCTCTCTGTTATTCCAATGAATAAACGTACTAGAAAAATACCTTGGCGTCGACGAGCTGTCGGCGCATATATTACTAGAAAATCCGATCAGATACTTTTCAAAAGCGAATAAATGTGGATGATTTGATTGACCATTATTAATTATTGCGTGGTAGAGGGTAATTTTGGTGGGGAGATTACAAACTCTTTAAGCTTGAAGCTCCATTCACCTAATGTTCTCTAACCTCTAGTGCTGTTACTCCCCAAACAGCTACATCATCAAAGACTAAAGCATTCGGATTACCATTTCCTATCTCCTTGATTTACATTATACCTGTAAGTGAAATAAAAAGTAAAGCGGTCAGTGTACAACCCTGTTCCACTCCCCCCCCCCCTTTCCCCTCTCTCTCTTGCCCTGAACCAGACGTATCTATCATTGCCCAGTTGTACACGACTTTTGCAGCCATAACACTGGTGGAAGCCGACCTCGGGGAAGATCAGTTTGGATTCCGTAGAAATATTGGAACACATGAGGCAATGCTGACCCTACGACTTTTCTTAGAAGCTAGATTAAGAAAAGACAAACTTACGTTTCTAGCATTTGTGGACTTAGAGAAAGTTTTTGACAATGTTGACTGGAATACTCTCAAATTCTACAGGTGGCAGGGGTAAAATACAGGGAGCGAAAGGCTATCTATAATTTGTACAGAAACCAGATGGCAGTTATAAGAGTCGAGGGACATGAAAGGGAAGCAGTGGTTGAGAAGGGAGTGAGACAGGGATGTAGCCTCTCCCCGATGCTATTCAATCTGTATATTGATCAAGCAGTAAAGGAAACAAAAGAAAAATTCGGAGTAGGTATTAAATTTCATGGAGAAGAAATAAAAACTTTAAGGTTCGCCGATGATATTGTAATTCTGTCAGAGACAGCAAAGGACTTGGAAGAGCAGTTGAACGGAATGGACAGTGTCTTGAAAGGAGGATATAAGATGAACATCAACAAAAGCAAAAGGAGGATAATGGAATGTAGTCGAGTTAACTCGGGTGATGCTGAGGGAATTAGATTAGGGAATGAAACACTTAAAGTAGTAAAGGAGTTTTGCTATTTGGGGAGCAAAATAACTGATGATGGTCGAAGTAGAGAGGATATAAAATGCAGACTGGCAATGGGAAGGAAAGCGTTTCTGAAGAAGATAAATTTGTTAACATCGAGTATAGATTTAAGTGTCAGGAATTCGTTTCTGAGAGTATTTGTATGGAGTGTAGCCATGTATGGAAGTGAAAAATGGACGATGAATAGTTCGGACGAGAAAAGAATAGAAGCTTTCGAAATGTGGTGCTGCAGAAGAATGCTGAAGATTAGATGGGTAGATCACATAACTAATGAGGAGGTATGGAACAGAATTGGGGAGAAGAGGAGTTTGTGGTACAACTTGACTAGAAGAAGGGATCGGTTGGCAGGACGTATTCTGAGGTATCAAGGGATCACCAATTTAGTATTGGAGGGCAGCGTGGAGGGTAAAAATCGTAGAGAGAGACCAAGAGATGAATACACTAAACAGATTCAGAAGGATGTAGGCTGCAGTAGGTACTGGGAGATGAAGCAGCTTGCACAGGATAGAGTAGCATGGAGAGCTGCATCAAACCAGTCTCTGGACTGAAGACTACAACAACAACAAAAACAACAACACAGCATTTGAACTTATTTGTTAGAGAGCTTGGAAGCATTAGATTTTATGAATACTCCCAGATGTTACTACTTGACCCACTGTCATATGCTTTTCCAAAGCGAGGAACACGATTATGAAAACTTTACCTTTTTTACAATACTTTTTCATTAACTGTCGTACTGCTAATATGAGGTCTGTTGTTCCTCTGCAGCTTCTGAATCCAAGTTATTCCTTTTCAAACATGATTTTAACCACATATGTTAAACAATTCACAGTGACCGGCATCGACTGTGGCATCATCAGTTCATTAAAAGTGTTCTGATACAAGAATCGCTTGGCACTTGTATCAAAATACTTTCAATGACCTGGTGATGGCACCGCCGAAGCCGGTCATTGTGAAGGATACGACGCACGGCGGACATTTATAAATAAAATGCCAAAGATGACCGTGAACTCATTTACAGATTTCGGTTGATAAAATATTGTTGGCAAAACAGATTAAGATTCAATAATTAACATTAATTTATTACAAAGCGAAAGCGGGAACGACAATATTATGGTCGAAAAAACACGAATTTTTTAATTACGGAATTCGAATCTATATATACAGGGTGAAAAGTATTTAAACCGACAAACTCTGGGATGCTGTAGGGGACATCAAAATAAATATTTTTCCCTACTGTCATTTTTCCCTATGAGGATTATTTAAACCGGTGGAGGCCGTATTACGACCTTCAGTTGTATAGGCAACTGCTGTCAACCAGTGTAATAGTGTATTGTCTCTGTTTACTAATGGAGCGATACACCTGGACTGAGTACACTGATATGGTTGGTGCGTACATCGTAGAGCACCACAACGGACGAGCTGCACAGCGCGTTTATCGACAAAATATCCTAATCGCCGTATCCCGCATCATACGACCTTTGCTGCTGTGTACCAACGTCTGCGTGAGACCGGGTCATTTAGCAGATTACGTGGACAAGGACGCCGTCGCACAGTAAGAACGCTGCAATTTGAGGAAGCTGTCTTGCAGCATGTGGAGCGGGATCCTTCAATCAGCACTCGTGCAATTGAACGTAACATGGGGACGAATCAGACAAATGTAAGAACAGTCCTTCGAGAGCAATTGTTACTTCCATTTCACTTACAGCGTGTCCACAACTTGGAATCAGTTGATTATCCACCCAGAGCACAGTTTTCGCAGTGGTACCTGGAACACTGTGAAATGCATCCTACATTTAAATCCTCTGTGTTGTTTACCGATGAAGCAACGTTCGGGCGTGATGGAGCCTTCAACATGCACAATTCGCATGTTTGGAGTGAGGATAACCCACATGCCACAGTTACTAGCGCTCATCAAGTGCGGCTCTTCGTTAATGTGTGGGTCGGTGTTGTTGGGGACTGTTTAATTGGGCCGTATCTGCTACCTATGCCATTAAATGGCAAGCACTATTACAATTTTTCTCGCCAGAGCATTGCCAGAATTGCTGGAAGACGTCCCGCTCCCTACAAGACAACGCATGTGGTTCCAACATTTCAGTCTTCGTGTGCGCCGATTCCTGGACCGAGGGTTCCCAGAAACGTGGATTGTCAGAGGTGGTCCTGCACCTTGGCCTGCTCGATCACCAGATATGTCCCCTCTGGACTTTTTTGTGTGTGGACAGATGCGCAACCTTGTTTACGCAACTCCTGTTGCATCAGAAGAGGATATGGTTGCCCATATAGTAGCAGCAGCAGGAACAATTCACGATACTCCTGGGGTTTTTGGCACGTGTCAGACAGAAAATGATCCGACGGTGTAACCTTTGTTTATTTGACAATGGAGGAATTTTTGAAAATCTACTGTCATTGAAATTGTGTTGTGTTAAGGTGTTGCATCTTGGTCATAAGAAAATGGAAAATTCGTTGGTCGGTTTAATTAATTTGCCGCCAGAGAAATCTTCCTCTACCGGTTTAAATACTCCTCATAGGAAAAAAATGACATTAAGGAAAAATATTTGTTCTGATGTCCCCTACAACCTTCCAGAGTTTCTCGGTTTAAATACTTTTCACCCTCTATTGAAGAATTATTCCCATAAATATTAAGCGTGAACGCCAAAAAGTAACGAATCTGTGAGCGTTTGAAGCTAGAGCAAAGGATGAATCGGGAAGTTATAAACACAAAACGCCATTGACACAATTCGTAACCGATGGCATCACCCCTATTTATACCGATGTGAGTAAACCTAATTTGCTGGAGCTTTGCTGGGGCGGTTTTGCTCAAAATGAGAACGAAAGTTTCAAAATTGTCATTTGGAGATAAGCTCCAAAAATAACACCAGCCAAAGCGAAATTGTCAACATTGCTTCAAATGTGGCCGAATGTTTATTCAATGTAGGACATACTGCATTAATAGACGTTGAAAATGCCCTTCAAACCAAATTCGGCGACAAAATACGCCGATTCTGTGAAGATAGAGAAGCCAGCGGCGATGCGCACAGTGACGAAAAGGGCTTTGGGTACGGAAATTAGGGTTGATGAGGTCAAGCAGAAAGCTGCCACCTACTGGCCGGGGCCATAGTTACTGTGGACCAGGCATCGATTGCTGATGGGGGATGCCAACCAGTGCAGCACAGCTCCGAGGGGGCGTGCCGTGCCGTGCCGTGCCGGCGCAGCGCCTGCTGCCGACAGCAGAATACGACGAACGATAAAAAGAATGGGGAGACGATTTGTTCCCTCCTCCTTCCCCTAATAACTGAGTCGTATCCACATCCAGTCTAATCGGCCCTGAGATTTATAATTTTGTTTTGTTTTGTGTAAGCAGCACGAAAATAAATACCAGGGTCACCCCAAAAGAAATGCACACTATTTTTGTAAAAATACTATTTTCATTCTGCAGTTTTACAGTGTGTAGATACATCCTTCCCGCTTGTTTTCAAAGTTAGTTCAACCTGTTACCGTGAATGGCGCCGTCACAGCATGCCTTCAAGATGGCTGCTACACTTGACGTTCGTCAGAAGCAACATGGTGTCGTAGAATTCCTGTGCTGTGAAAACGAGACAGCGGGAAACACCCACAAGAGGTTGAATAGGTGTATGGAGATGCTGCTGTCGATTGCAGTACAGTTAGTCGGTGGGCAAGCTGGTTACGTGATGAAATCAGGCCCGGCAATATTGAGGATTGTCCTCGCAGTGGCAGGCCTCGTACTGCACACACTCCAGACAATGTGCAGAGAGTTAACGAATTGGTGACCGCTGACAGACGCATCACAGTGAACGAATTGTCACACTACGTTGCGCTAGGGGAAGGAAGTGTTTGCAGAATACTGAAAGTGTTGGCGTTAAAAAAGGTTTGTGCCATGTGGGTTCCTGGATGTTGACAGTGGCTCACAAAGAAACAAGAAAAACGGTATGCAGCGAACTTTTGGAACAGTACGAGAATGGTGGAGATGAATTTCTTGGAAGAATTGTGACGGGTGATGTAACATGGCTCCATTATTTTTCACCAGAGACGAAGAGGCAATCAATGGAGTGGCATCATGCAAATTCACCAAAAAAAAAAAATATTCAGAACCACACCTTCTGCTGGGAAAGCTATGGCTACGGTGTTTTTAGATTCCGAAGCACTCTTGCTTGTGGACGTCCTGCCAAGTGGAACCACCATAAATTCTGATGCATATGTGACAACACTGAAAAAACTTGAAGCTCGACCGAGTCGTGTTCGACCACATCGGCAAACGCAGGATGTAGTGCTGTTGCACGACAATGCACTACCACATGTCAGTCAAGAAACCATGGAAGCGATCGCAAAACTCGGATGGACAACACTGAAACACTCACCTTACAGTCCTGACCTGGCTTCATGTGACTATCATCTCTTTGGGAAACTGAAAGACTCTCTTCGTGGAATAAGGTTTGAAGATGATGACTCCCTTGTGCACGCTGCCAAACAGTGGCTCCAACAGGATCGTCCAGAATTTTACCGTGCGGGTATACAGGCGCTGGTTCCAAGATAGCGTAAGGCAGTTGAGAGGGATGGAAATTATGTGGAGGAATGAAAATATTGTTCCTGAAGGATGTTTCTACACACTGTAAAATTTTCAAACATGTAGAATAAAATATGGATTTAAAAAAAATAGTGTGCATTTCTTTTGGAGAGACCCTCGTACATTTCTTTCATGTTTTGAACATATAAGCAGTCATTGATATTCATACAAGAACCCCTTAATTTTGTACCCTTTGTGTTTAATTTCATTTAATTTCCCGAGTTTTTGGCGCCCAGCGTGGGGCCACCTCATTGGTAATTTTCATGACATGTGATGTCACAAAATAATTTATCCAGTTGATCACAACAATATTTTTCAATAAAAACTACCAATAAAAACTTCAATGTCTGCTTCATTCATTGCAACAAACCCCATGTGTCTACTACATTCCAGGACGGAAAAAAAAATCCTAAATGTGACCAATATTTTCGTCTGTCACCATGTAATTGCTCCTTAATACATTACTTGAGTATGATGATAGGAGCCCTCCCGGGTAGCCGTATGGTCTACACACTGCTTCCCAAGCAGGAAGGACTGTCGGTCCCCGGCATGAACCCGCACGGCGAATTAGTGTCGAGGTCCGGTGTGCCGGCCAACCTGTGGATGGTTTTTAAGGCGGTTTTGCAATCTGCATCGGCGAATGCGCGCTGGTTCCCCTTATTCCGCCTCAGTTACACTATGTCGGCGTTGCTGCGCAAACACTATCTCCACATACGCGTACACCATAATTACTCTACCACGCGAACATTGCGATTACACTCGTCTGGAATGAGACGTTCCTGGGGAGGTCCTGTGGGGGCCGAACCGCACCATAAACCTGTGTTTGGTGTGGGGCAGCGGTGGGGTGAGTGGACTACTTAGCCTGTTGTGGGGCTACGGTGGGGACGAAGCCTCTCCGTCGTCTCTAGGTCCCAAGTTCAATACATACATACATACATACATACATACTTGATAATAGGGCTTTGTAAGTTTGTTAAAATTCATTGACTATGAACGCTAGTGTATTCCTAAATCGAGAGGACTAATTAAACTAGTGTATGGCCCTGCTACCAATGACAGCACAAAAGTCCTGCCACTTCCTGTTGATACATGCAGACTGCGACACTCCACTGGTAGTCTGATACTGTGATGCTAAGGAAACCTCTGGGACAGCTGTGCGTCCACTGCTCACTTGCGAACAGTTGGTAGCATGGTATAGTCCTTCTGTGGTCTCGACGGAACACAGGCGAAACTTGCGGTGTACCATCTTCTTTGTGTGTGGCCGTCTACCATATCTACTGGCGGACGCTACAGAAATCACTAGCTTCATGTCTGTGGATTGCCAGCTCTATCCACATCTGAAACATCTTAAGACCGCTGAGGGGTTAGGGGACGGTATGGTGCGTACCTGTAAGTTTGTTCGTAGGTTGCTTCACAGCGGAACACAAAGCTGAAAGAAAAGTAATGCAGTGCTATATCTAGTAACCAGTAATTGTGCAATGCGGTAGCTTGGTCCTGGCCATGTGTTTATTAAGCTTTCTATTTCTCTGTCGGAAATAACATATTAATCTTAAGACAGAAAGTCAGTTTTAACAAAACAGAATCAAAGCTGCGGACATAGATGGTATGTGATCGACAAGTACAAGATATATCTTTTTGGTGCAGGTTAATAATATAAAAGGAAAGCAAAATACGATTTAGACACGAATTATGTTGAGCTAAGTGCACACATGTTTCAAGGAAATCTCATTCTAGAAACAAACTCACGAAGTCTGTGCTCATTTAAATTGTATATACAAAAAACAAATAACAGAAGAAGTGGCATAGTATATAATATACAGGTAATTTTACAAAATAAGTCTCTAGACATCTCGTTGCATTCTGCTCAAAATAAAAAATAAAAAAATAAAAAATAGCTCTTAGCACTATGGGACTTAACATCTGAGGTCATCAGTCCCCTAGAACTTAGAACTACTTAAACCAAACTAACCAAAGGACATCACACACATCCATGCCCGAGGCAGTATTCGAACCTGCGACCGTAGAAGCAGCGCTGTACGGGACTGAGGCGCCTAGAACAGCTCGGCCACAGCGGCCGGTCCATTCTGCTCACATGTAGGACGTGAGGTTTTCACTACCCCACAGTAATCAGATAATAACAGCTCGAGATTAAATCAAACAACTATAAATTCCTTCACAATATGAAAAAGCATCCTTATTACGTAAAAACATCACCGAGTGAGCCACCATCTGATAAGAAAAAGGACTCAGTGGTCACTAGACACTCTGTGGAACGCAGCATCTCCAATTTACAGATACAGATTGCTCTTTAAAATGTTCCGAGCCTACTACATGTTTCAACATAGCAAATTCCAAATAAGTTACGACGTACATGGCTGAGAAGTGGCAGAAATAACGGCATTTGAATTCGTAGAAGAGGACATTGCAAGAAACTCCAACACACATCTTGGCACATTATGCATATAGAAATGGATTACTGTAAAATACTGCAAGGCAAAGCATTTATATGATGCAAACGCAAGACAGTCTAGTAATTGACTTGTTGGCCACATGGATTAGGAAGAAGTACTAGTCAACGAGATTTCCTAGTCACTAATTTCAGAAGTTAAATTTATAAAACAGTACACAATAGTGCACTAACATTAAATTATTGGTAAGATTTAAAAACGCTGTGTAGTTGCTTAAAAACGTCGCTGATTTTCTCTGAATTTGGTTATTAACTATCATGACGCATTTCTGGTTTAACTCATCATCTGACGACCTACTGTAAACATGCAAAAGTAACAAATGTTACGTCACGAATTTTACAGAAACGCAAGTTTCTTATAAAAGCTGATTCTAAACGCAAAATAGTCAAGAACAAAAGGATTTTTGATACAAAACTACGTACCATTTTCGATACAAATACATGGGAGTGTAATTATATTCACAATGGTTGCAAGCCTAAAGAAGGACTTTCAGTCTGATTTGGAACGCACTAACATCGCCGCAGTTAATCGGAGGTGTGGTTTGTTGTGTTTAAAGTAATTCTAACTCAATGGTTTCTCTCTCTCTCCCTCCCTACCTCCCTCCCTACCTCCCTCCCCCTCTCTCTCTCTTCCTCCCTCTCTCTCTTTCCCTCCCCTCTCTATCTCAAGTAAATTTAGAATGGTATAGCAAACGTCACTGAAGTACTCCGGAACAGAGCCAGTATGGTCCGTCTAAAGTAGCATCTCCTACGCAGGAGTCTGTGAGACAACAGTTCCTTTGTTCACCATTCTCTGCTGAGTAACTAAGATAAACCACTTCCGCTGTTGTCACAGTCTCTGCTTACTCCGACCGTCACTTGTCTTACTGATCCAGTGACATTTGTGACCAACAGGATTGCCAGAATACACGCAAGAAATGAAACCCTGTTTACGAGAAACGGAAATCTATCTATCTCTATCTCTCTCTCTCTCTCTCTCTCTCTACTCGCGCATACAGAATATACAGGCGACTTGTTATTAAAATAGATGGGAACACTAATAAGCATCCTAAAAGTCTGATTATTCGCAGTTATTGAGCCAGTTCATCTTGCTGGTCCCGGATCGAGCCTACCCAACGGTTTAACAACGGGAACGGGTGTGCTGGCCAGCCTGGATGTAATCTTTAGGCGGTTACCAGCATCCATATAGATAATTAGTGGGGTGGTACCCACGTACTGCTTCAGATCCACGCTACGCAAACGTTTAAAAATTTTTCTCACACTTTCAATGATATTTAGACGACGACAGGTGGGGGACATGAATTGTGTTCATGGGGGAAAAGGAAGAGGGGGGTTTCATGAACGGCATTCGGCCTCCAACTATCATTAATATTACCGCAATCCACATAAGTCTAACACTGACGACCATATGGGGATACGGCAAACAATAAGAAGAATGTTGAGCCAGACTCGCTGGACGAACGTTTCATATAGTATCTCTCTGTAGTGTAGCCACAGACTACGATAGTTAAACGAAAGTGTTCTTTAGAGTGAACAATATATGGAATCCACCTACAAGAGAGTCTATGGGGTATTGTTTTTCAATAGAACAATCTCTTCGGCACTGTGAATTAGTAGACAGACTGTAACATGCTAAGAGAGGTCTGTGGGCGACGCAGTCATTGTATCTTTTTGGTATTTAAGAGTGATTAGTTAGTTTGCCAACACTGCAGGGCCACTCATTTCACCTAATTCACAAAACGTTTCTTAGCGACCTGTACAGTTTCCAGCAAAGTTACATTATTTCTATCTCCGATATGTATATCCAAAATTGGAAGGTAATATAACAAAGAAATCATCTGTCATTAAGGAATATACCCGTACTATAAATTTGTCTCCCGAACTTACTGACCTGTGCAGAACTAACTACTTCATCAGAATTGGTTTGAGGTCGTTTGCCATTAACCGCTATTTACACACATCAAAAAGTTTTCATCCCCTCGCTTCCTAGAGTTCCGGAACATGTGCAGAAAACTGGAATAGAGATCAACATAAACATCATTTTCGTCCGTTTTATTGCTCTTGAAAACCACACATTGCATGTTGTGCCACCATACAGAGAGACCTTCAGAGGTGGTGGTCCAGATTGCTGTACATACCGGTACCTCTATTACCCAGTAGCACGTCCTCTGGAATTGATGCATGCCTGTATTCGTCGTGGCATACTATCCACAAGTTAATCAACGCACTGTTGGTCCAGATTGTCCCACTCCTCAACGGCGATTCGGCGTAGATCCCTCAAAGTGGTTGGTGGGTCACGTCGTCCATAAACATCCCTTTTGAATCTACCCCAGGCATGTTTGATAGTGTTCATGTCTGGAGAACATGCTGGCCACTCTAGTCGAGCGATGTCGTTATCCTGAAGAAAGTCATTCACAAGGCAGGATGGCATTAATGTATCGTACAGCCGTTACGGCGCCTTCCATGACCACCAGAGGTATACGTCGGCCTCACATAATGCCACCCCAAAACATCATGTATCCTCCACCTTGATGCACTCGCTGGACAGTGTGTCTAAGGTGTTTAGCCTGACCGGATTGTCTCCAAACACGCCTCCGACGATTGTCTGATTGAAGGCATACGCGAGACTCATCGGTGAAGAGAACATGATGCCAATCCTGAGCGGCCCATTCGGCATGTTGTTGGGCCCATCTGTACCGCGCTGGATGGTGTCGTGGTTGCAAAGATGGACTTCGTCATGGACGTCGGGAGTGAACTTGCGCATCATGCAGCCTATTGCACGCAGTTTGAGTCGTAACACGACGTCCTGTGGCTGCACGAAAAGCATTGCTCAACATGATGGTGTTGCTGTCAGGGTTCCTCCGAGCCATAATCCTTAGGTAGCGATCATCCACTGCAGTAGTAACAATTGAGCGGCGTGAGCGAGGCATGTCATCGACAGTTTCTGCCTCTCTGTATCTCTTCCATGTCCGAACAACATCGCTTTGGTTCAATCCGAGACGCCTGGACACTTCCCTTGTTGAGAGCCCTTCCTGGTACGAAGTAACAATGCGGACGCGATCGAACCGCGGTATTGACCGTCTAGGCATGGTCGACCTTCCTGGTGGAATGACTGTAACTCATCGGCTGTTGGACCCCCTCCGTCTAATAGGTGCTGCTCATGCAAGGTTGCTTACATCTTTGAACGGGTTTAGTGACATCTCTGAACAGTCAAAGGGACTGTGTCTGTGATACAAAATCCACAGTCAACGTCTATCTTCAGGAGTTCTGGGAACCGGGGTGATGTTTGTATTTTACCAATAAGTTCGTTGACTAATTTAAAATTTGTGTGTGAGAATTGACATAGTTATGCTCGTAAGCCAGCTGCGGTTACGAAACTCTGAATTATGTTTCATTAATGCTTTATGAAAAGAACGTTACCTGCAATTGTTGTAACAAGAAAATGTTCTATTATTTCAAGTATTTTTCTTCAGAGTTTTTCTACTTCGTAATTCTACTGATTTTTTAAATTCTGTTAACTAAAATAAATTCAAATCCTCTATCAAATTTGTCAACAGCAGATTAGGTAAAGAGTGATTTACGTAAACTCTACAGTGAGGTGGCACGACGGACTTGATCATAAACGCTGCAGCTGTGAATTTATTCATACTGAGTGATTAACTTTGTGGTCTGCATTTAAATTAATTTAAACTGGTAGGTGAATTTTACTGGCCGCTTACGTACTAAAGATCTACATCTACATCCATACTCCGCAAGCCACCTGACGGTGTGTGGCGGAGGGTACCCTGAGTACCTCTATCGGTTCTCCCTTCTATTCCAGTCTCGTATTGTTCGTGGAAAGAAGGATTGTCGGTATGCTTATGTGTGGGCTCTAATCTCTCTGATTTTATCCTCATGGTCTCTTCGCGAGATATACGTAGGAGGGAGCAATATACTGCTTGACTCCTCGGTGAAGGTATGTCCTTGAAACTTCAACAAAAGCCCGTACCGAGCTACTGAGCGTCTCTCCTGCAGAGTCTTCCACTGGAGGTTATCTATCATCTCCGTAACGCTTTCGCGATTACTAAATGATCCTGTAACGAAGCGCGCTGCTCTCCGTTGGATCTTCTCTATCTCTTCCATCAACCCTATCTGGTACGGATCCCACACTGCTGAGCAGAATTCAAGCAGTGGGCGAACAAGCGTACTGTAACCTACTTCCTTTGTTTTCGGACTGCATTTCCTTAGGATTCTTCCAATGAATCTCAGTCTGGCATCTGCTTTACCGACGATCAACTTTATATGATCATTCCATTTTAAATCACTCCTAATGCGTACTCCCAGATAATTTATGGAATTAACTGCTTCCAGTTGCTGATCTGCTATTTTGTAGCTAAATGATAAGGGATCTATCTTTCTATGTATTCGCAGCACATTACATTTGTCTACATTGAGATTCAATTGCCATTCCCTGCACTATTCGTCAATTCGCTGCAGATCCTCCTGCATTTCAGTACAATTTTCCATTGTTACAACCACTCGATACACCACAGCATCATCTGCAAAAAGCCTCAGTGAACTTCCGATGTCATCCACAAGGTCATTTATGTATATTGTGAATAGCAACGGTCCTATGACACTCCCCTGCGGCACACCTGAAATCACTCTTACTTCGGAAGACTTCTCTCCATTGAAAATGACATGCTGCGTTCTGTTATCTAGGTACTCTTCAATCCAATCACACAATTGGTCTAATAGTCCATATGCTCTTACTTTGTTCATTAAACGACTGTGGGGAACTGTATCGAACGCCTTGCGGAAGTCAAGAAATACAGCATCTACCTGGGAACCCGTGGCTATGGCCCTCTGAGTCTCGTGGACGAACAGCGCGAGCTGGGCTTCACACGACCGTCCTTTTCGAAACCCATGCTGATTCCTACAGAGTAGATTTCTAGTCTCCAGAAAAGTCATTATACTCGAACATAATACGTGTTCCAAAATTCTACAACTGATCGACGTTAGAGATATAGGTCTATAGTTCTGCACATCTGTTCGACGTCCCTTCTTGAAAACGGGATGACCTGTGCCCTTTTCCAATCCTTTGGAACGCTACGCTCTTCTAGAGACCTACGGTACACCGCTGCAAGAAGGGGGGCAAGTTCCTTCGCGTACTCTGTGTAAAATCGAACTGGTATTCCATCAGGTCCAGTGGCCTTTCCTCTTTTGAGCGATTTTAATTGTTTCTCTATCCCTCTGTCGTCTATTTCGATATCTACCATTTTGTCATCTGTACGACAATCTAGAGAAGGAACTACAGCGCAGTCTTCCTCTGTGAAACAGCTTTGGAAAAAGACATTTAGTATTTCGGCCTTTAGTCTGTCATCCTCTGTTTCAGTACCATTTTGGTCACATTGTGTCTGGACATTTTGTTTAGATCCACCTACTGTTTTGGCATAAGACCAAACTTTCTTAGGATTTTCTGCCAAGTCAGTACATAGAACTTTACTTTCGAATTCATTGAACGCCTCTCGCATAGCCCTCCTCACACCAGTTTTCACTTCGCGTAATTTTTGTTTGTCTGCAAGGCTTTGGCTATGTTGATGTTTACTGTGAAGTTCCCTTTGCTTCCGCAGCAGTTCTTTAACTCGGTTGTTGTACCACGGTGGCTCTTTTCCATCTCTTACGATCTTGCTTGGCACATACTCATCTAACGCATATTGTACGATGGTTTTGAACTTTGTCCACTGATCCTCAGCGATATCTGTACTTGAGACAAAACTTTTGTGTTGAGCCGTCAGGTACTCTGTAATCTGCTTTTTGTCACTTTTGCTAAACAGAAAAATCTTCCTACCTTTTTTAATATTTCTATTTACGGCTGAAATCATCGATGCCGTAACCGCTTTATGATCGCTGATTCCCTGCTCTGCGTTAACTGTTTCAAGTAGTTCGGGGCTGTTTGTCACCAGAAGGTCTAATATGTTACCGCCACGAGTCGGTTCTCTGTTTAACTGCTCAAGGTAGTTTTCAGATAAAGTACTTAAAAAGATTTCAGTGGATTCTTTGTCCCTGCCACCCGTTATGAACGTTTGAGTCTCCCAGTCTATATCCGGCAAATTAAAATCTCCACCCAGAACTATAACATGGTGGGGAAATCTACTCGAAATATTTTCCAACTTATCCTTCAGGTGCTCAGCCACAACAGGTGCTGAGCCAGGGGGCCTATAGAGACATCCAATTACCATGTCTGAGCCTGCTTTAATCGTGACCTTTACCCAAATCATTTCACATTTCGGATCTCCGTCAATTTCCTTCGATACTATTGCACTTCTTATCGCTATAAACTCGCCTCCCCCTTCACTGTCCAGCCTGTCTCTGCGGTATACATTCCAATCTGAGTTTAGGATTTCATTACTGTTTACGTCTGGTTTCAGCCAACTTTCTGTCCCTAGTACTATATGGGCGTTGTGACCGTTTATTAATGAGAGCAGTTCTGGGACTTTTCTATAGACGCTCCTGCAGTTTACTATTAGCACATTAATATTTTTATTCCCTGTTGCATTTTGCCTACTACTACCTTGCCGCGTCTCAGGAGGCGTCTTGTCGGGCCTAGGGAGGGAATTCTCTAACCTAAAAAACCCCCATGTGCACTCCACACGTACTCCGCTACCCTTGTAGCTGCTTCCGGCGTGTAGTGCACGCCTGACCTATTCAGGGGGACCCTACATTTCTCCACCCGATAGCGGAGGTCGAGAAATTTGCACCCCAGATCTCCGCAGACTCGTCTGAGCCTCTGGTTTAAGCCTTCCACTCGGCTCCAAATCAGTGGACCGCGATCGGTTCTGGGAACGATACTACAAATAGTTAGCTCTGATTCCACCCCGCGAGCGAGTCTTTCCGCCTTCACCAATTCCGCCAACCCCCTGTACGACCTGAGGATGACCTCTGAACCCAGACGGCAGGAGTCATTGGTGCCGACATGAACAACAATTTGCAGTCGGGTGCACCCAGTGGTCTCTGTCGCCGCCTGCAGGGCCGCCTCCACATCTCGGATATGAGACAGAGTGAACACTGGCCCTCATCCCCGACCTTTCCGCTCTTTCCCTAAGGGGCTCCATCACCCGCCTAACGTTGGAGCTCCCAATAACTAATAAACCCCTCCCCCCGTGTGCCTGCTCGGACCTTGCTGAAGGAGAAGCCCCATGTCCACTCACAGGCAGAGCGGGCGATGCCACATGGCCAGCCTCCACATTTACCCTCCGCCTCGTGCGTCGCGAACGCCGCTGAACCCGCCACTCCCCTAGGGGAAAGGATGGCCCAACCGCACCCGGTACCCGCGAAGATGTCGCGACAGCAGGGACAGTGGGTGATGCATGTAACACCTGGGGTATACCATGCGACGCACTGCCGCTACACTCCGAGGCAGCAGCCTGAAGACGGGTGACCGCGGCCATCAAACACGCTCAGCTGTTCGCGAACAGTGGCCAGCTCCTCCTGCGTCCGTACACAGCAGTCACACATCCTATCAATCCTAAGGTATCAATTTACTGTAGAGAGTTAATCAACTTGTAACTAGACTGCTAATTCACTAAAGGCGGCTGATGGTTGACTAAACTGTGATTGCTAGCCACTTCTTGTAGAAAACAATGAAAATAGCACTACCTGTCTCTGGACTGTATTCAAAACAAACACTAGCACTACTGCCACTGTGGCTGACTAAAGGGACTCTCTCTGACTGTATTCAAAACAAACACGAAATATATGGAACAATATTACTAGCACTCGACAATTAAAGCTTCCTAAAAGCAAAAACACACGGAAGAGGAAGTGACAAGTAAGAAAAATACAGTTAATACTTAAATTAAGATAGCTCACTGCACAGCAGACGTGAAGCAGGCGGCAGTTACGACGACACTGATGATGAAATTGTTACGGCAAGTGTAAGAATGGATACTATGTAAGATAACAAGGTGTTTGACGTTCAGAACTAATGACTGTAAAACGTTAATATGGCACATATATTTCTGTTAAGCTCGTTTCTGCCATACTAATTTTGTTATTCAGTGTACGTTTGATTAGTCTTAGAACTAAATTATTTCCTATCCAACTGGAGGAGTCGCGGTAGATACCAGTACAATGGCGATAGTTGTACAGTTTCTCATTTTGCCAGAGGTTTTATCCATTTCCGTTTGAGGTACGGCAGGCAAATTTATACGCACTCAACTGTGACAGGCAATCGAAGTGAGCTGCAACATTCCGCATTATTAAAATTTTCCGGGTTATTAAGCGGTGATCGAAACGATTTTCAAGGTGAACCTAACATTTCATTCCCGCCCGCTGAGGACATTTTCAAGCCGAGAGGGGAGAAAGGAGTAATAGGATTTTACTCGACACAGTAACTTGCTGTTGGCTGAAGTGAAATTACGCAGCGACGAACATTCTCAGCTCTAGTGCAGTTGGCGCTGTATGTCGTCGTAACCACTGCTACTGTCGCACGGTGAGTGATAAAATTATCGTCTTTACTGATTCTGATTCAAATTATTTTTCTATTTGATAATATTTATTGCCTCTCTGTGCACCCTACGATAGCATCCCTTCGTGTCTGCCTGACCTTCAATCTTAACCAGTTGAATTCTGTGACTCCTTGACTGCAAGTGTGTTCCCGTGTAATTGATCCTTCCGTTTATCCCGTTCGACAATTGTGTTTTTCCACCGGTGTCTTCGAACTGGGAAAGTACAGCTGTCGACATCTGCACTGTTACAGGTATAATTCAGTATTTCTTTCTTAGCGGTTGGTAAGCATCCTTGCCCGATCTTAAGAATTCCTGTGTCTTACACGTGGCTTATTTATGCTGCAGTGAAACCACGTTTCTCGTAAATCTCTCCCATAACATTGGTAACAACTTTAACGAACGTTAAAAATTGAATTTTGCAGACGGCTGTATGCTGTTGCGACTTTCCCGTGATGATCATAACATCGTTCGTTTGTCCGTGGAAAAATACCCATTCTTCAACAGTGCGCTGGTGAGGTATTACATTTCATCCCCAAACAATTCTTTTCTGTCGCTGGCCGTTAAAAAACAAAGGAAGGCAGGAAGATCAGGTAATTAGAGACGCAGCACAAGTTTAGAATCGGATGAGGGTATCATCCGAATCCTTTCAAAGCAACCATGTGGCATTCATCTTAATACTTTAGAGACGTCACAGCAAACGTAAATTAGGATGTCCGGACAGGATCTGAAGCGCCATAAGTTGGGTTTCTTGCCACTGCGCCATCATAATCGATCTGTCCACTAAGGCTTTCATAATTCCGCGCTTTCCGCGTGTGTGGGTTTTCGATACAGTTTGCGATCCAAGCTGCTATTTCATTTCGTGAAACCATGAGTTACAGACTCATGGATGTAGTCTGGCGTCTAACTTCAAGTCTTTGCTGATTTCAACCTTTAGATTAATTTTATTGAAGTGTTAGTGAAAAAGACCTGTGTCAGGTTTTCACGTCTTTTTGTGGGCGGTCCCCCGTGTCTGTTCTTTTATGCTTTTTCTTCGACGATGTTTGAAATGAATGAATTTAAAAGACTTCCCGTTATGACGCTATCCATGTGTTCAAAAAAACTAGTTCTTCCACTTGAAGTATGTGCCAGTGAAAAAAATCTGCACTATCGTCAGAGAAAATTCGATTTGCGCAGTGACTTCAGAAAGTAAATTGCCATGTTGTCTCACGATAAGAGCATTCTACATCTACATCTACATTTATACTCCGCAAGCCACCCAACGGTGTGTGACGGAGGGCACTTTACGTGCCACTGTCATTACCTCCCTTTCCTGTTCCAGTCGCGTATGGTTCGCGGGAAGAACGACTGACTGAAAGCCTCCGTGCGCGCTCTAATCTCTCTAATTTTACATTCGTGATCTCCTCGGGAGGTATAAGTAGGGGGAAGCAATATATTCCATACCTCATCCAGAAACGCACCCTCTCGAAACCTGGCGAGCAAGCTACACCGCGATACAGAGCGCCTCTCTTGCAGAGTCTGCCACTTGAGTTTATTAAACATCTCCGTAACGCTATCACGGTTACCAAATAACCCTGTGACGAAACGCGCCGCTCTTCTTCGGATCTTCTCTATCTCCTCCGTCAGACCGATCTGGTACGGATCCCACACTGATGAGCAATACTCAAGTATAAGTCGAACGAGTGTTTTGTAAGCCACCTCCTTTGTTGATGGACTACATTTTCTAAGCACTCTCCCAATGAATCTCAACCTGGTACCCGCCTTACCAACAATTAATTTTATATGATCATTCCACTTCAAATCGTTCCGCACGCATACTCCCAGATATTTTACAGAAGTAACTGCTACCAGTGTTTGTTCCGCTATCATATAATCATACAATAAAGGCTCCTTCTTTCTATGTATTCGCAATACATTACATTTGTCTATGTTAAGGGTCAGTTGCCACTCCCTGCACCAAGTGCCTATCCGCTGCAGATCTTCCTGCATTTCGCTACAATTTTCTAATGCTGCAACTTCTCTGTATACTACAGCATCATCCGCGAAAAGCCGCATGGAACTTCCGACACTATCTACTAGGTCATTTATATATATTGTGTAAAGCAATGGTCCCATAACACTCCCCTGGGGCACGCCAGAGGTTACTTTAACGTCTGTAGACGTCTCTCCATTGATAACAACATGCTGTGTTCTGTTTGCTAAAAACTCTTCAATCCAGCCACACAGCTGGTCTGATATTCCGTAGGCTCTTACTTTGTTTATCAGGAGACAGTGCGGAACTGTATCGAACGCCTTCCGGAAGTCAAGAAAAATAGCATCTACCTGGGAGCCTGTATCTAATATTTTCTGGGTCTCATGAACAAATAAAGCGAGTTGGGTCTCACACGATCTCTGTTTCCGGAATCCATGTTGATTCCTACATAGTAGATTCTGGGTTTCCAAAAACGACATGATACTCGAGCAAAAAACATGTTCTAAAATTCTACAACAGATCGACGTCAGAGATATAGGTCTATAGTTTTGCGCATCTGCTCGACGACCCTTCTTGAAGACTGGGACTATCTGTGCTCTTTTCCAATCATTTGGAACCCTCCGTTCCTCTAGAGACTTGCGGTACACGGCTGTTAGAAGGGGGGCAAGTTCTTTCGCGTACTCTGTGTAGAATCGAATTGGTATCCCGTCAGGTCCAGTGGACTTTCCTCTATTGAGTGATTCCAGTTGCTTTTCTATTCCTTGGACACTTATTTCGATGTCAGCCATTTTTTCGTTTGTGCGAGGATTTAGAGAAGGAACTGCAGTGCGGTCTTCCTCTGTGAAACAGTTTTGGAAAAAGGTGTTTAGTATTTCAGCTTTACGCGCGTCATCCTCTGTTTCAATGCCATCATCATCCCGTAGTGTCTGGATATGCTGTTTCGAGCCACTTACTGATTTAACGTAAGACCAGAACTTCCTAGGATTTTCTGTCAAGTCGGTACATAGAATTTTACTTTCGAATTTACTGAACGCTTCACGCATAGCCCTCCTTACTCTAACTTTGACATCGTTTAGCTTCTGTTTGTCTGAGAGGTTTTGGCTGCGTTTAAACTTGGAGTGGAGCTCTCTTTGCTTTCGCAGTAGTTTCCTAACTTTGTTGTTGTACCACGGTGGGTTTTTCCCGTCCCTCACAGTTTTACTCGGCACGTACCTGTCTAAAACGCATTTTACGATTGCCTTGAACTTTTTCCATAAACACTCAACATTGTCAGTGTCGGAACAGAAATTTTCGTTTTGATCTGTTAAGTAGTCTGAAATCTGCCTTCTATTGCTCTTGCTAAACAGATAAACCTTCCTCCCTTTTCTTATATTCCTATTAACTTCCATATTCAGGGATGCTGCAACGGCCTTATGATCACTGATTCCCTGTTCTGCGCTTACAGAGTCGAAAAGTTTGGGTCTGTTTGTTATCAGTGGGTCCAAGATGTTATCTCCACGAGTCGGTTCTCTGTTTAATTGCTCGAGGTAATTTTCGGATAGTGCACTCAGTATAATGTCACTCGATGCTCTGTCCCTACCACCCGTCCTAAACATCTGAGTGTCCCAGTCTATATCTGGTAAATTGAAATCTCCACCTAAGACTATAACATGCTGAGAAAATTTATGTGAAATGTATTCCAAATTTTCTCTCAGTTGTTCTGCCACTAATGCTGCTGAGTCGGGAGGTCGGTAAAAGGAGCCAATTATTAACCTAGTTCGGTTGTTGAGTGTAACCTCCACCCATAATAATTCACAGGAACTATCCACTTCTACTTCACTACAGGATAAACTACTACTAACAGCGACGAACACTCCACCACCGGTTGCGTGCAATCTATCCTTTCTAAACACCGTCTGTACCTTTGTAAAAATTTCGGCAGAATTTATCTCTGGCTTAAGCCAGCTTTCTGTACCTATAACGATTTCAGCTTCGGTGCTTTCTATCAGTGCTTGAAGTTCTGGTACTTTACCAACGCAGCTTCGACAGTTGACAATTACAATACCGATTGCTGCCTGGTCCCCGCATGTCCTGACTTTGCCCCGCACCCGTTGAGGCTGTTGCCCTTTCTGTACTTGCCCAAGGCCATCTAACCTAAAAAACCGCCCAGCCCACGCCACACAACCCCTGCTACCCGTGTAGCCGCTTGTTGCGTGTAGTGGACTCCTGACCTATCCAGCGGAACCCAAAACCCCACCACCCTATGGCGCAAGTCGAGGAATCTGCAGCCCACACGGTCGCAGAACCGTCTCAGCCTCTGATTCAGACCCTCCACTCGGCTCTGTACCAAAGGTCCGCAGTCAGTCCTGTCGACGATGCTGCAGATGGTGAGCTCTGCTTTCATCCCGCTAGCGAGACTGGCAGTCTTCACCAAATCAGATAGCCGCCGGAAGCCAGAGAGGATTTCCTCCGATCCACAGCGACACACATCATTGGTGCCGACATGAGCGACCACCTGCAGATGGGTGCACCCTGTACCCTTCATGGCATCCGGAAGGACCCTTTCCACATCTGGAATGACTCCCCCCGGTATGCACACGGAGTGCACATTGGTTTTCTTCCCCTCCCTTGCTGCCATTTCCCTAAGGGGCCCCATTACGCGCCTGACGTTGGAGCTCCCAACTACCAGTAAGCCCACCCTCTGCGACTGCCCGGATCTTGCAGACTGAGGGGCAACCTCTGGAACAGGACAAGCAGCCATGTCAGGCCGAAGATCAGTATCAGCCTGAGACAGAGCCTGACACCGGTTCGTCAGACAAACTGGAGAGGCTTTCCGTTCAGCCCTCTGGAATGTCTTTCGCCCCCTGCCACACCTTGAGACGACCTCCCACTCTACCACAGGTGAGGGATCAGCCTCAATGCGGGCAGTATCCCGGGCAACCACAGTCGTAGTCCGATCGGGGGATGCGTGGGACGAGCTGGCCGTCCCCGACAAACCCTCCATCCGGACCCCCACAGTGATGCCCATTGGCAACAGCCTCAAGCTGTGTGACCGAAGCCAACACTGCCTGAAGCTGGGAGCGAGGGGATGCCAACTCAGCCTCCATCTGAACGCAGCAGTTGCAGTCCATATCCATGCTAAAAACTGTTTTGCAAAGAACGTCTGAAATAATCTACAGAGAGCGCAAACAAATCAACAAAATTTAAACGGTTATTAAAATACAAGATTGCCTAGTAAATGCAGTAATGCTGCTACTTGCGCACTGCTGACACTGCTCGACGGCGGAAGGAGACTACGCGAATTTACACTATTCAGGTACTAAAACGCGATGCTACACTCTCAAATACTATAATACGCCCGAAATTTATGAATTAAACAATGCAAGTACCAAAAACACGCAAAGAAATTAAGAATTAAACTATGTAACAAATGAGTGAGCTAGGAGTATACGACTTGCTGCTCAGCTGCTTATCCAACGGCGGCAGGGAGCACACTCACGCAGCAAGCGTGGAGCATTGTCGAAAGAGACACGGAACGAATAACAGTTTCGTCACGGCTTGCGAGTAGAGGAGCGCGGCAACTGGAACCGCACTCCAGAGCTGAAGTACGTGAGACAGTACACTTCTTGTGGAACAAAACGTTTCAGTTATACATTGATTTACTGTGAAATTTTGTCGGTGCACGGACCAAATGCAATGTCGCGTCCAGTCATATTGAATTGGTGCCAACAATTTGACCAAGGCCTCACGGCAGTGGGTGATGCTGATCAGCCATACTCTTGAGATCGTGTACCCTGCGATTTACATTTTTTCCGCAAGCTGATACAACATCCGAGGAGAAAAAGATCTTCGAAGAATAAGGACGCCCACACAGCGGTTCTCGAATGGGTCAGAGACCAAGGAGTGGATTTCTATTGTCAAGAAACTGAACGATTGGGCAAAGTGTTCCAACCGTTCTTTACAGAGACTTGGTGACTGTATTGAAAGATAGCGTCAGCTACTGTCTCCCTTTGAAATGTAGTGCAGTATTTAGTCAAAAACCAGCTTTTTGAAGTGCCTCGTAGCTTCCTCAACAGATTGAGAAAAACATCATACAGAAGCTAACCAACATGTCCTCTGGCTGCACCATTATATTGTTTAGTTTATTAACGAAATTTACTGATTCCTTGATGTAAGAGACCGATTAACCAATAGCGCACTTCCAAAGACGTACAACCTCCGATTGTCAGTCTTAACATGAATACCCTATCATCAGTCAGATACGCAGACCGCTGAACTACTGCTTAAATGATGAATGGAAGTCCAAGGGCAGTACAGAGCTCGTAGGAAGAAGCAACGTAGTCCATAATTCTAGCAATAAACAATCATGGTGAGTGGGAGTGAGGCCACGTGGCTGCTATCTTCGTCTTCCTGCACAGACACTAATGGTTCAAATGGCTCTGAGCACTATGGGACTTAACATCTACGGTCATCAGTCCCCTAGAACTTAGAACTACTTAAACCTAACTAACCTAAGGACAGCACACAACACCCAGTCATCACGAGGCAGAAAAAATCACTGACCCCGCCTGGAATCGAACCCGGGAACCCGTGCGTGGGAAGCGAGAACGTTACCGCACGACCACGGGCTGCGGACGCACAGACACTCTTCTGAATTTCGCTGTCTTGTAATTTATCTTTTCCAAAGGTCAGATGGCTACTAAGGACATCTTCCACAAACTCTCTTCTTTGTAGCTCTACAACATGGCAGATGGCTTAGCATTTCTGTCGTTATTTTCTCTTGTGCTTTAGTCCGGCTACAGAGGAAACAACTCTAGGCCGTCTGCCTCTGACTGTCTCTGTTATTCTGCGTTGAACCTACTAAAATCCTAATTCCCTTCCAATATCCTTGTCATCCACTCCCGTCGACCATGTGACTAGAACTCGATATAAATCCATTTCTTTTTCTGGAGAATCCCTCTGTAAACCGTAGCATTGCGATAACTGCCAACTTTTTGGAATGTCTTCATCTTTGACTGACTTCTGTGACACTCAGTTGCCCTGCATACGACCGCTTAATCCATCCTACACATGATCCACTTTGCATCTTATGCGTTAATACTGTCAAAAGCGTTGTAATTGAGTACGTGAACTAAACAGTTACACCCACAATTGATCTTAGCGGAACCTTTTGTCCATGCTCTTAGACAATTCTACTGTTCTCTTTGACAGAGCAACTGACGTAAAAAGTCGCTCTATAGTTACAAATATATCTACAGATATTGCATTCAGTTGGTAGGTAATCATGGTACGGTAGTTGTACCCATTTAACGCACCGTTATATCCCCCTAACACTCTTACAGGTTCTGTAAGGATTTCTTTAAACGTCACCGATTTAACACTACGAATTCCAAATTCAAATGGTTCAAATGGCTCTGAGCACTATGGGACTTAACATCTGAGGTCATCAGACCCCTAGAACTTAGAACTACTTAAACCTAACTAACCTAAGGACATCACACACATCCATGGCCGAGGCAGGATTCGAACCTGCGATCGTAGCAGCAGCAAGGTTCCAGACTGTAGCGCCTAGAACCGCTCGGCCACAGAACTACTTAAACCTAACTAACCTAAGGACATCACACACATCCATGGCCGAGGCAGGATTCGAACCTGCGATCGTAGCAGCAGCAAGGTTCCAGACTGTAGCGCCTAGAACCGCTCGGCCACCTCGGCCGGCACTACGAATTTCAACTGCTATACTATGAGGTAACTAGCTATGCTCCGTAGATACAAATAGCCCCGTAACGGGAAAATCTCTGCCCTTGGTAACCACAGATGTCTTGTCATCACAAAATGCATGTTAACTAATAATTGATAATTTGATAACTGTATGGAAATTGTTACGGTGCTCGCTTATTTCCAAGTCCGTATCGATCTTTGTGCTGAGTTTTCACTCAGACGGCGCTTTGGCGTTAGGCGGTTGTTTCCGTGTGTGATCGCTGGCCGGGGCTTTGCTGGAGGCGTGTGAGGAGGAAAGAGGGGGCTGCCTTGGCGTGAAGACAGTTCGGCTCGGCTGGGGTTGTTTGCGTCTGGACGCCAAGTGGGCCCCGATGGGAAGACCGGACCGTGATTTTACGGTTAATAGTGTGGATAGCGGCGTGGTGTGCTGTTTAACTTGATTCGCAAGGGGAGCAAAATCTCGCCTGTTGTAGTTTGTCGAGCCTGAGTTTGAAATACCTTCTATGTGCGGCGGGACGTCATTTCGTCCTCCTGTCTCTCCGTCGCTGGGATTGCTATCCTCGGTTACCGTCCCATGGATGTATATCGATGGGGTACGCTGCTCTCCGTACTCTACTAGACGCTGGTGATGGAAGTGCGTCGTTCAGCGGCACGTTAGTCTGGGTGCTTTATGTTTGATCTTCAAGTGCATAGTCTTCGAGTGGCACTCCTTAGAGTTTGCCTTGCGCAGTTAGATTGGAGTTTATTTTGTCTTGTGGTGCTTCCGCTTTCCGTTAACGAAGGTTAAGCTTGATTCGGCACTCCGTACGACGCTTGGCACCTCAGCTGGCGGATCGGAGCCAGCTTCGAGACTAAACGGAAGCCTTTGGACTGAGAGGTCTTGTGTTTTGCACATTGTTCATAAATTGTTGTTTTGGTATTAAGTTGGCTGAGGTTTCTTATGGATTTCCCGGCATTTGGTCTGTTGTCCAGCCTGGGATAGGTCTCGTTATTTTAAAAGTCGGTCCTTGTTCTGACTTAATACGATTTTGGTTTACTGCCTGGTGGTTCTGGTAGTACGCCGGGTCGCTGTGGTTGTGTTGCATTTTGTATTGGGCTGTGTGCTTGGAGCCGTGGAGTACCATTTGTGTGAACTGCTTCACTGGGGAGTACTGATCGGGCCATTCTTGGTCCTCTGCTGTATGAAATGATTTTACTATTATTTTAAAGTAACATTATCACTTAAATGATTTAATTCTTGTTGCGTTAATTGCAACTTGGGTACTGAGAAATTTAGTAGTGTAATTACGGAAGATTTAATAGTGGCACATGCCCCTTTATCTGTTTCGTAATCGGTTAATTACCGAAAGACCTTAAGCTCATAGTCATATGACGTGATTTTCTTAAATTATTGTATTTTTATGTCATGCTATTTTTTTTTTTTTACTTTGCTGATCACTGGTGTACTGTTCCAAGTATTAAAATGTTTCAGGTAGCTATTACTTGGGTGGAACGCGCGGAACCACAACGGAGAGAGCAGTTGCATGCCTTACGTGTCCGTTGTTGGCGCTGCCTGGTGTCCGTTGTTTGTTTTGGTGCACCTAAGTAATGTGTTGCCTCCTCCCCTGCGGCCCCGTCGTTTTCTTCTCATAAACGTTTCCTTCAAGGCATTTTAGTTAATTTTATGATAGTATTATTTTAATTTCTTACATTGGTAAAATTGTGCGGCCTTCATTACGCATACTGTTTGTCATAGCGGAGTTGATGTGCCATTGTAATTTCTTAAACTCCATTGTGTATGCCCTTCGTGATACATGTTGTTTGTCATAATAGATTTGAGTATGGCAATTATATGTCTCATATATCATGATGTGCGTATGTAATGGTGCAATAAATGGATGATTGTTATTTCTGTTTTTGGCGCCCTTCATGCCTCCTTTCTTGTCCCTATTGGTACGCAATGGTTGTACTTGTGTTGGTAACCCACATCAGAAAGTATCCGGCCACTGGTTTTTCTGAAAGGGTTACAGTATGTTACACTTCCTCTTCGTTCTGTTTAAGTAGCATACGTTTCTTCACAGCAACATGCAAATGTTTGTTAATTTAACTCAAGTCGCGATTCACATTTGTTACTTTTACGAATATGTAGAGACATTATGTAGTTGCAAATTTCAGTATCTTAGCTGGTATTGTCCTAACCAAGTCAACATTGAAAAGATGTGTTTAAGATTGAAAGTATCAGCGGAATGATGTGCTAATCCTCTATTCAGTGATAATAAGTCAGATCAAAACTCTGTCGTGGTTTCAGCAGTAACAAGTAGATCCATGCATTTGTCAGTTGTCTACACTGTTTTGCCTTACAACAGTTACGCTCCTGTCTTTGGGTGAAAACAGTGCCGTGCCACAGTGTGAACGTGGCAGTGACGTCGAACTCTTGTAATCCAGTAATGATATGGATGTTTGCCGACGTTGTTAATAAGAACTGTGATCCATTTTTCGATGACGGTGATGCAGAACACGCACCGGGAGAGAACAATGACCTAGTTTTTGATGACAGTGATCCAAATGACGAACAAGGAAATTCATCAGTTTTTGATGGTTTGTTGCTGTGCGGCTTAGCATCAAATTACCATCAGTATAACTTCATAAAGTTAAGAGTTAGCATTTGTTAAATTTTGGGGAATTATTTTTAATGTTAGCCTGTAAGGTTGTTACAGTCACTGGTTTGCTTTACTCCTAACAACAGGAAAACCTGTAGCAAATGTGTTTGAGGATTAACATTGTTTTGTCCCTATAGTTAACTTTGTGACTTAACACTATTTTTATCTTTTTTCATTTTTGTATAAAAATCAAATGAAACTATGTGGTTCGGAAGACCTTTTCTAGTTTCAAGCATCTGTGATGTATATACATAAACTGAGCTGAGAAATGAAACTTTCTGCTGTAGCGATATTCCAATTCAGCTGGAGAGCCTCTGCAGTGCTGTTTGGGTTAGGGTGAATACCATGTGAACTGAGACGAGAATGTGAATTTGGACTAAGGAGGGAGGTGTGCTAGGGTTGTCCATGGCGTTGTGTAAAGGCACTGTGCAGGATGGCATAGTGGTTAGCACATCTGCATCCTGGCAGTCGTAGAGGACACTACTCTGCCCCTGTATAGTATTTACTTTCAGGAAAGAACTCGGTGTACATCCACTGAAAGAGAAGTAGGAAGCAACTGACATTGTCAGTGAAGGTCAAACGTCGAGAGATCGCAGATTTTTAAATGTCTCATTACAAAAAGGAGCTAAAGAGGCAATTCCTACCGCCTTAGAAGTATCAATAAAATATGATTACCCACATCCTATTAACAAAAAAAAAAAATAGTTGCTCACTACACAACTCATTTTTTAAAAGTATTCAAGTGAATAATGAAGAAAAAATCCCGAATTGGTTTGTTAGACTTGTGACTACACCTAAGAAAAGCTCACATAGTTTCTTCTTGAGAGTTTTACACAGAATGAATTGTAATTTATTGATGTGAGAAGTTTTGTTTCTTCAGTATTCTGTTTTGTAATACAAAATAAAACACAAATACCAGGAAATCCTTCGTGTATTTATTCAACCACAACAGACAATCTGACTAACTTTGTGAAAGGTACTGTAACAGTTGTTTTCTTTCTCCTGTTTAGCATCTCTGACATACTATTCTCTTATGTGAGATACTGAAAGTCACAGTTCTGCTCCCAAAACTTTTCCAGGTAATTTTTTATGGAGCCAGCACTAATCCACAACAGCAGGGATAATGTTACAAGCCAAATATCTTCTTGTTTATCAACGATTTTTGTACCCCTAAGTCAAATAACAGAGCTAGAAAAGTTACAAATAAGTGCATTGTGGTTTACAATTTACAGATTTATCCAAACATATTACTCATAACTATGAACTCGTGGGATAACAATTTCTTCCGTAGACGCCATCAATTCCTCTTTCTTTCAATAACAAGATATTCATCTTGTAAGATAGTGTAACAAATGTAAGTGTAGGTTTGAAAAGATTTCCTCAATACAGTTTACTTTCATAAAATAAAGAATGAAGTATGAACTATGTACTGACACTAGAGCTAACATTTTGCTCTAGTATTGCTATAAAAAGTATTCTATTGCTGTTTAAACTGTTCTGTTTCACTCAGTGAATTATTAGGAAGCTGAAACACCGACCACTCCAGCAAGAAGCGTAAAAACAAAGAAAACCAGTACTTGTGTTTCAGGTCTGTGCAACGAATATTCTTTCTTTTACAGACCGCTTGCTTTGAGAATTCTTGATGACTGTAACATCTCTTACAAAAAGGTGGAAAATGAAACACGCTTCATAGACTAAGGGGAGTAGTTTTGATGTTTTTTAATTTGTGAAATGTGCTGAGACGACAAAAACTAAAAACAGAATTCTAAAATGGCCATTACGCCTTTCAAAGGTATTCGCAAGTGCCTTATTGTACGCGTTCTTATCCTACGTAATCGCAAACGACTCGAGTAAAGAGCCACTGTGTACAGTGACGTACATTTGTCGCTTGTTATCACTCAGCATTTGTAACTGTTCTGTATCTTATTACTCCGAACGTCTTGAATGATAACATACCCAAAATAGTTGACACACTTCCAAGGTGTTCCTGTAGGACTACTGATGGGACAATTAATTTAATTATGGGGTTTTGATATACATAATTTCTCTGCGTAGTTACAAGTCAACAATAAGTTTTAATGGCGTGGCTAGGTAGTATCATCTTTTGCTGTACAACCCGTACTGTACCACCCGTAGTTAAAATACGTAAAGACAAGCGACACAACATTACATTGTCTGACCAAAACATCCTTGATATCACGAGAGGCGGACCCACCATTATAAAAGGAGGCGGGGAATATTTTGTTGTCAGCAGAGAAGAAAAGGCAGAATGTGTCGCTCAGGATAGCTCAGTGACTTCGAACATGGACTAGTCACTTGAAGCACCTGAATAAAACTCCATCAGGGACATTTCAATCCTTCTAACGCTACCCAATTCGACTGTTGGTAATGTGATAGTAAATTGGAGAAGTGAAGGAACAACAACAGCTAGGAGAAGACCAGAGAGACCTCATGTTTTGATGGACAGAGGCCGTCGAGCGTTGCAGAGGTTTATTATAAAGAATCGTACGAAATCACCGGAATAACTGGGTGACGAGAAACTAGTGATTTAGAGAGGTGACTCATGCTATAACATGTGGCAGTTCGATAGAGGATTACGAGTTTGGCAAATGCATGGAGAACTTTACCCGTCATTGTGTGTAGTAGTTGAAACATGGAGTAGTTGGTGTTGTTCTTTGGGGCTGTTTTCGTTCTTAGGATGTCTCCCATATATTTCTACATCTACAGCAATATTTCGCAAGTCACTCGACGGTTTGTAGCGGACTGTACTCCTGGTACGCTTAAGAAAACGCTAAATGCGGAAGGATCTCACTGAAAGTTTCCCAAACAGAGTTCAAGTCGTCATAAATTCGAGGGGTGGACACACTCCATTTTAACGTCTAGTGATAGGTGTCTAGATACTTTTGATGAGCCACTGTGTATCTTCGTTGTTGTTGTTGTTGTTGTGGTGCTCAGTTTGAAGTTTGATTTGAGAAAACAACTCTCAATTATTCTGAGCAGACCTTTTACCTTGCACACTTCCCTTTATTACCAAATTGACAATTCTTTGGTACCTCAGGATATGTCCTATTCTTTGGTACCTCAGGATATGTCCTATCGACTGGTCATTTCTTTCAATATGTTGTGCAATAATTTATTTTACATACCACTCGATTCAGCATATCCTCTTTAGCTATGCGATCTACTCATCTAAACTACAGCATTCTCCTATGGCACAATAATTGTTAAGCTTTTATTCCTTTTCGTCTAAACTGTTTATCGTCACGTTTAACTTTTGTACAAGGGTGCATTCTAGACAGATACCTTAGAAAGTATTTCCCAACACTTAAATTTATGTTCGTCGTTGGCAAATTACTCTTCTTCACAAATTATTATATTTTCTCTACGTCAGCATCAGCAGCTATTTTGCTGCCACAATATCAAAACTTATCTACTGCCTTTAGTGTCTCACTTCCTAATCTAATACCCTCGGCATCGCCTTATTTAATTCAGCAACATTCCATTACCACTCTTTTACTTTCGCTGACATTCATTTTATAACTGCTTTTCAAGACCTTATGTTTATCGTTCAACTGATATTCTTAGTTCTTTGCCATCTCTTAAGGAATTGCAATATTATCACGAAGTCTCGAAATTTTAAATTCTTTTTCATGATATTTAGCTTCCCTTTCAAATTAATCCTTGGTTTCTCTTATAATCTTGACGCCAATCTGTTGTGCCCAATGAAAATGTAAATTTTGTTGGCTCACTGAGGCTACTCTGGCATGCCTTCTTGAATTATAGCTACAAAAAAAAAAAAACAGTGCAACATTCCAATGACACACTTTACTGAAAGAATACAAGTACTCAACTTCTAGTTTGGTGTACGACGGAAGTTCTAAACAGTCCTGTCGAGGTTGAAATCCACTGGTACAATGCAGTCTCTCTCCTGTCGAACAGTACCCACTCCAGTCTGATGCACAATATGGCTGGAACTGGCGTGTTCGGCAACGGACCAATTCGAAACCTGGCACTGGGCTCCTCTACTGTTATTAGACTCACTCCGGGACAGCAAAATCAATGAACTGCAACCGTGAACCCCGAACCATGAACTGCCAGCTAAGCCGTGGGAGCGACATCAATAGTAGCACAGAGAGACACAGCGTCTCCTTGCTATTGGCTGCTGAGTGAGGTGATACCATGGCTGCTACGCGGTGTCGTAACACGACACGGCTCCATTGGCTGCACGTGAGGTGACGTGCAACATGGTCCATCGCCGTTGGCGATCTCTCTAGGGAACCGCACGAAATCAGATGTGATGCCTTCGCCTAATGCATATACCGCCCGCTCACCAGTCACGACAGAAGACTGGACTAGACGACAGGGACTGTGACTCGGGTCACCATAATTGCATTCACAGTTTGCTCAATGTACAGACTGAATAACACAGGAGATAGACCACAACGCCCTTTCATTCCCTTTTCAAATACTGCTTCCCATTCATGGTTTCTGATTCTTATGTCTGAAGTACGTTTTGTGTACAAGTTGTAGGTGCCCTTCCGCTGCCTGTATTTTATACCCGCTACCTTCAGAATTTCAAATACTGTATTCCAGTCAACAATGTGAAAAGTCTCTAAATCTACAAATGTTGTAAACGTGGATTTGCTTTTCTTTCGCCTCCAGTCTAAGATATATCACAGGCAAGCAACACCTCACGTGTTCTTGTACTTCTCTGGACCCCAAACTGATCTTCCTCAGGATTGGCTCCTAGCAATTTTCCCATTCTTTTGCAAATAATTCGTATCAGTATTTTGCAACGGTGACTTATTAAACTGATGGTTAGGTAATATTCACACCTGTCAACACCCCTATTGTTCGAAATTGAAATTATTACATTCTTGTTGAAGACTGATGTTATTTCTCCTGTCTCACAAATCTTGCATACCTATTGGAACAGATCTGTAGTGCTATGTTCTCTGAAGGGGTTCAATAATTCTAAGGGATGACTTTCACTGCCTTCTATCGCGTTTGGCCTTTCAGAGCTCTGTCAAATTATTCTTGCAGTATCATATCTGCCACCTCAATTTCATCTACTCTCCCACCGTCCTTTCTATAATATTGTTCCAACTTCGGTTCGTTTATATAGCTATTCCTTCTATATATTTCTATCACCTTTCAACCATTGCTTCTTGATTTACCATTCGACCACTTAAGGATCACAGAGCTGTTCCTTTTTCCTCCAAATGTCTCATAAATTTTCCTATAGGCAGCATAAATCTTTCTCATAATCAGGCATACTTCAGCAAATTTGTATTTCTCGTCTAGCTGTTCGTACTATACCATTTTGCACTGTCAGTCTCATGTTTTAGCCGTCTGTATTTCTACTTTCTTCTACTTGTTTTATCCTTTCCTTCAATTCATTTAAAAATTACGGTGTTATTCACAGACTGCTACTGGGATCTTTTTTCTGTGTTTGATGTTTTCAGTATTTCTTCTTTCATATTTACCCATTCAGATTCAATTGTATTCCTTGCTCCAGTGTCAGATAATCGTTGCCTAATGCCCACTTTCACTTGACGTCCTTAGATCTATTTCAATTATCCAGCTCACATTTCCTTTAATTCCCTACCTTTCCCCAATTTATTTATATTTAGTCCGCAATTCAACACAAATTTTGCGATCTGTGTCATGCTGTTATGTTACCTGTCTGAAGCCTTCGATGTCTCCAGATCTGTTTCACAAATGAAACTACCACGTCTTTTAAAGCAAGTGTTTGCAGTGATTAAATTATGTTCTTCTCAAAATTCTGACATGCGGCTTCCCTTTTCGTTCGTTTCCCTCTGTTTACATTCCTTTACTATTTTTTCCGTACCTTTTCCTCCTGTCAGATTCTAATAACCCACTGGAATTAAACTTTTGTCTCCCATATCTATCTGGATAATTTCTTGAATTTCATAGTGGCGAATCTGTTTATGGAGAAATTCGAGGATGAGGCACTTACAACTGCTGCCCACCAGCCGACGTATTTCTTCAGAGACTTTTATGACACATTCGTCATTTGGCCACAAGGCAGGAGAAGACTCGATGAGTTCCTGGACCATCTGAACACAAGACACCCCAACACCAAGTTACCATGGAACTAGAGAGTGATGGTCAGCTCCCATTCCTCGATGTCCTGGTAAAGAGGAAGGCAGACGGCACCTTAGGCCACAGTGTGTACAGGAAACCAACACACACTGACTCATATCTACAGGCTGACAGCTGCCATCACCCAGCATAGAAGCAAGGAGTGCTGAGAACACTCGTACACCGAGCCAAAACACTCTCTGGCCCAGACAGCCTGACAGCGGAGTTAGGACATCTACAAAGAGTGTTCGCAGACAACGGATACTCCACCAGGGACATCTGCAAAGCGCTCCAACCCCCAGACGACCTGAGGCAACAGGAGATGAGCAGGAAGAACATACCAGGAAATAAACCTTTCTGCCATATGCTGGGCCTATATCTGCCAAGATCAGCAGAATCTTGAAGAAACACAATATCAAGAGTGTGTGCTGCCCACCTAACAAGATAAGGACACTCCTTGGAACTGTCAAGGATGATTTGGGGTTAAGGAAAACTGTTGTCTACCATATACCCTGTGGGATGTCTTACATCGGTCAAACCACCAGAACAGTTGAAATAAGATGTAAAGAACACCAGAGACATACCAGGTTACGACAGGTAACTAAATCTGCAATAGCAGAGCATTGCTTGGACCTTGGGCACACCATGGAATATGACAAAACTAGGATCCTGGCTCAGACCCCCCGATTCTGGGCTAGTGTCATTAATGAATCGACTGAAATTGAGATGGCGGAGAATTTGATCAACCGGGAAGCAGGATATCAGCTTAGTACTGCGTGGAATCCTGATTTGGAACTACTACAGAAACAATGGAAGAAAGTTCCCTCCTCCAGGAATGAACTACAGACGTCCAAGGGTGTAAGTAACGGAACAGAATGGCATACGCGATACCAGGCGGCAGCAAGCTCCTTGGAGGATGGCCATCATAATACGCAACTCCAACAACAGAACAACAGCCGGATGCTGCAGGAAGCGCACCTCACAGGCGCGTACCGGGTGAATGGCTCAGCCACGAGAGAAACTCGCCGCGGTCGCGGACAGCATAAGAAACTTCAACAGAGCCATGATAGTGCTAGGATCGCGCCTATCGGGAGCGGACCCAATAGGGAACGCCTTGGTTTGTCCGCTGCCTCAGAAGAGATCCGCAATGGGCGCGGACTGAAGATGGAGCGCCTATAGCAGAGATCGGCAACAGGCGGACCGAGGTCCGTCTACGGAGCGCGGAAGGTCGAACCTCGGACAGTCAAATATTCTTAAATACAGTCCGACGTCCAACTAAGTATCCCAGCGCCTCGTTCGCACTAGGCTAGTAATTTAGTCGAGTACTGAGTAATTTAGTAACCAAACGTGTCTGAAAAACAGCTGTGGCTTTTCTGAAGGATATTCTGAAATATTTAAATGCGCTCAAAAGAGAGTTACAAGGGAATGGGAAATTAATATGTGATCTGATACAAAGCGTGTCTGCTTTTCGTCGTAAGCTGGATATTTTTGAAAAAGATATTGCAAGTCACGAATTTATTCATTTCCCAACAATTCTTGAGTATAAAAGAAAAAGAACTCTGAAGAAGACATTGCAGTGTTTGTAAGATTTCTGTCCGAACTAAGGGACGAATTTGCTACAAGATTTGAAGACTTTGCAGAAATTGGAAAGCTTTCTCAATTACTAAACTTTCCTTATGAAGTTGATGCATCGGCAGGATGGACTGATGTGGCTGCTAAGTTGTTCAGCGTTTCAAAGTCTTCACTTCAAGTGTAGATAACCGACATGCAAGAAGATATTTCTTTGCAAATGTATAAAACTGTATCTACTGAAGAATTTTGGGGTAAACATGTTTCAGAAAAATATGAAAATTGTAAGAAAGTAGCTATCAATCTGGCCACTATGTTCTGTTCGACATATGTATGCGAATCGTCGTTCTCGAAAATGAATTTTTCGAAGAACACATATCGGTCAAGGTTGACGGACGCCCACGTCGAAGACATACTCCGCATTTGCGGTACCCCTCGTACACTGAACTTTAAAAAACTGGCTCAAGAATGTCGATGAAATTTCTCACATTGAATATATTACAATATTAACTCAGAACTACCTGTTTTACTTGGTTTACCCTTTTTTTTGGAAACTAACTCGACTTGAAAACAAAATAAAAAACAGTACCTTTTAATTATTAGTTTTTTTCGGGACCTCTATTAAATTTTTTACTCCGAATCTGGACCCCGCTGAAAACTACTTGCCGACCCCTGGCCTAGAGACATAAGACCGCCAGAAATGGCCACAGTGGGCGCAGACGGCATAGGGAGAGCCACACACCGCCCAGGCATAAACATGGGGAGGTCAGCTCGACAACCAGTCTCAGGGAACATCTGATGAAGACGCCGAGTTATGACGTCGAAATATCGTGTTGGGAAGACGCAGACCATCGGCAGTACACCCGATTCTACGAGATGACAACAAATCGCCGGGGAAGTCTTAGAAATTAAAGGCGGTTTTCTTTGCGGCAAGATCTATTTACGAAATTTCAATCACCATTCTTCCGAATGCGAAAATATTTTGTTGACACCCACCTACGTAGGGAGAAATGATCATCATAATAAAATAAGAGAAATCAGAGCTCGAACGGAAAGATTTAGGTGTTCCTTTTTCCCACGCGCCATTCGAGAGTGGAATGGTAGAGAAGTAGTATGAAAATGGTTCGATGAACCCTCTGCCAGGCATTTAAGTGTGAATTGCAGAATTATGCAGCGTAGATTCTTTGTCGATCCATACACTTAGTTTTTTTATTAGAGGGGGCAGCTAGCCACTGACCAAACACGCGGAGTTCGGTGCCGCCACTTGATCACAGGTGGAAAGCATTCCAGCGAAAAGAAAGTGGGAGATATGTCAAATGATATTTTTATAAAGGTAGTTGCGGTATCCGTCTCGAAGACCGGATTCCTAGACAAAAAACTGTACGCACTTATTCGAAACGACGGCTAGCGCACCTAACGGTTATCGTGGAAACTTATGCATTTCGCAAGCCCATTGCGCGACAGCTTGCGCGTGCCATCTGGTCACGACTGAAGGAACGTCGACAGTAATGCGTTTCGTGATTCTGTGCCTTCTCGTGAGATACCTCTATTCCGCTGTGCCATGTGCTCACGGGTCACGTCATAGCCACTACATGGGTCTGCGAGCTGGTGAGACATTGTTTATAGCATTCTGCATAAGGACTGGATAGAAACGATAATGCAGAAACGAAAAAAAAGCTTTTCAACAAATAATCCAGCAGGATAGCTTGAAAATGCATTTTGTAGTTGATAGAGACAGTTTTTGGCGTGGAAACTTCAGACTTCGTTTGAAATGGCTGGTCAATCTATCTCTTCCACCATGGAAGAGGCGATTACCACCAGTCTAGCAGGTAAGTGTCTAAAGTGCTACACTGCGCGTGAGGCATCACACCAGTGCAGTGATATGCTGAACTAAAAAACATAGAAAACCACTGAGCAGGAGGACCAGAATTCTCCATGGCATCATCCTGCAGGTACAAACCAGCTTGGTTCTAGGTTTACGATCCATAAGGTCTTCCGAGCGAAAACGAGAGCCATGTAATTTAGTCTAGAAACGTCTGTCACAGCTATTTTAGCATGCAATGTTTGTATTCCCTCCCACCTTTAACAAATGTTCCTTTAAAACTATAGTCTTCCACGTCATATACACGTGTGCAGGCTTCATCCTAATTTCTAAATGTAATTTACTTACAAAGAAGAAGAAAAAGAAACAGCAATCATGTGGCGCAATGAAATCAGATGCATGCAACATAGGTTCCAAAGACTGTAAGGGCTATAGCGATGCTATCTAAGGTATTCCATTCCATCATTAAAAATGTTCCATTGAAGTTGCTGCCTTCTGCACCATACACATCCCATACCGATTTTTGAAATGGACCCCTGTACCGGTAGCATTTAGAGGGGATCAAACTCAGACAGTGCATTTCCATAGTTATAAATGAGAGTTTAAAAACCAAGTTCCTTTTAGCGGAGGAAGATGTAAACGTTATGTCATCGCACATATCCATTCTGATAACAAAAAGATCTTGCATTTTATCCGAATCCATAGGCTGGTAATCTATAGAAGGCATTGCGATAGTATAGCCTGATGGTGCATTTTAACTGAAACTAGTTCTGCTATAGATGGATCTTTTATATCCTCACTGCATCCATACAATTTATTCAAATATGCACCATGCACCTGACTGTGGAATGTGGTATGTCTCTAGAGACCATGATCTTCCCCTTATTAAGGTACTGATATATAACATCATCCTTCCATCTGACACACAGTGCATACATTAAGAAACCAAGCACATTGAACTGAAAATTCAGATTACATCCCCTCCCCTTCACCCCTCCCCAAACACACACACAGTTCAGCACCTAAGAATAATATCACTTACTTGCTGTATTGGTAGTAATCGTTTTTTGTGTAGTAAAAGAGGTACATCGACTAGCCATTTCAAACAAGGTCAGCAGTTAGAGCCCCAGCAACCAATTAAAAGCTGTATCTTAAAGTCATCCCACTATATCACAATTATTTGCTGAAAAATATTCTTTTTACGCTCCTTCATTACCTTTTATATCCAGTCCTTATGCAGAAAGCTATGGGCACAGCCCTTGGCTGCATAGTTTCAGATAAATCAGTTATTAAAGATCACTCTATCTGACACCAATATGTCGTCAACTGAACACACTGCACACACACACAACTGCTTTCATACCATCAGCTCAGCAGTCTGAGCTTTTTCCACCAATTTCCAGCGGGCAAAGAGAGAGGAGAGGATGTGGGGGAAGGTTGGGGATGGGATACGGGTGGGGGGAGGGTAGGGAGGGCTGGGGATTATCCAATTCTGCAGGTCAATGACAGATTTTGTGGGAACTAATAGGAACCTTTCTACAGAGTAGTAACATATGACTATCCAGGTCTGCAAAAACAAATACATATGGACTGGAATGGTTCAGAAGATCAGCATTTCTGGCATTTTTCGGTTTGCAGAATGCTTTCACTCAGCTTCCAGGTGTGAAACCATTGCTACAAGCCCAAACTCATAAGCGTTTGCAGGTGTTCGCAAGATATTCTAGGTAGGAATTTTGTTTACGAAGGAAAATAGTGTTTAGGGGAGATGAACCGTTTGCTTTCAACAATTTGGGGCAGGTATTAACTCTTTCATAGCTGCAGGTGCAGTTTATGAGAGAGAAAGCTTTTAGCATTAGCTACAATTCTCAAAGCAATTCTGTTGATCCTATGTGGGGATCCGCTTAAAATGCAGTGCTAGCTTGGATTCCTAAGATATGGTACAAAATCCTATGGCTGGTTGACCACTAGTCTAAGAAATGTTGCCTATAACTTGGCATCGGATGTGATGAATTCAATCACAGGCTTGCGTTGGATCCTATGGCGAGACCTGACCTTCATCGGACCAATGCAGTGGCTATCAGATGTTTCAGGGGCACAGGGCTCTACAGACGAGAGGTATAACACACTACTGTCGACAAGTGAGTGTTGAGTATTGTGCTTCCCCCTTTTTTAAGTGTTGCGAACGGACACCATACTGTCGCTAGGTGTGTTTTTTACCTTTAACATAATGCAGCGCTTCAGCAACCGTGAATTGTTCAGACAATAAGAAATTAAGCCTTCAGTTTTTTTTTTTTTTTTAGTTTACCTAGGTTTCGATGCCGATAATGGTATCTTCTTCAGAATCTATAAATTAACCAATACGGACGTATATTAAACATTGAAATACATCATCAATCTAATGATTTCATAATACGGAGAATCATGATACGAAAATTATTCTGTGACAAAGTTTGGCCTACAAAATAATTTAATTTTTGTTAAGTATCACGATTTTCCTTATTATGAAATTATTAGATTGATGATGTACTTCAGTGTTTAATGTATGTCCGTATGTGTTAATTTACATGTTCTGAAGAAGATACCATTATTGGTATCGAAACCTAGGTAAACTAAAAATATTACCTTGCAACTGAAGGCTGAATTTCTTATTGTTTGTTTTTTTACCTCTTGCGAACAGGAACCAGACTGTCGCCATGTTTTTTAATTGTGATTGTCTAATTACTGTGTGTTTAAATCAGCACCACTAACCCTTTGTATTTATTTTCTCTTCCGAAACTTTTCACCATGTTACAGTTATAAATAGTCACCGTTTTATCGCCTGTTTTATTTGTTGTTATCTTCTCATTATGTTTTTAAATCATCTGTAGGCTGCAGAGCGGCATATTATACTGCTGCCAGCCCACCTCCCCCCCCCCCTCTGGGAATCGAAATTCAATGAAGAAAAACAATCAGAGTAGTACCCAGATGGTGGTTTCCTATCCTAATGTTACTGCCCATCCTTACGTCTTCCCCAGCAGCTATTTTCTTGTAGACCGGCAGGAGGCTTCTCCACTGCACTACAGTGATACTTCACTGTCCTATTATTATTGTCCTTCCTAGCAACTATTCACTTGTAGATAAGCAGAAGGCTACTACTGTGTACTTCAGTGATAGTGTGTCCTACTATCGCCCATTCTTATGTCATTCCCAGCATGTATTCCCTTTAGGTTGGCAGGAGGTTATTCCACTGCACTTCAGTGACAGTATGCTGTCCTATTATTATTATTATTATTATTATTTGCTTACCTTATAACCTTCCCAGCAGCTATTTACATGTAGATCGGCAGGAAGCTAGAGTGTACTTTAGTGATAGTCTGCTGCCCTGTTATCACCTGTCCTTTTATAGTTCTGCCACTGGTTCCTGCCAATTTCCAGGGGTGGAGGTGGGAACTCATTATGCGACCATTTTGAGCGCCCTCTACTGGTGAAATTGGGAACTAGGCCAGTCAGCCCCTTTATGTCAGGGTGAACACACACAGAGCGTTTCCCACCAATTTTTCACCCAAGGCAGCTAGATCACATGACTGGATGCAGCGTTGCCAGATCACGTTACCCACCCTCTGGTATATTGAGTTAGGTCAGTCAGTCTCCATGCATAAAGACGAACACACATAGAAGAAAAAAATTTAGGAAGCATTTTCCAACACCCCAAAAATATGAAATAAAGAACTATCATATGTCCTTCCACTTCAACAGCTCAGTACAGACTCAGTGTTTCCCGCTATTTTTGCAAGTGAGGGAGTGGGGCGACATCATCAGGTGACTTCACCAGTGCGATATTCACACATCTACCAACGCCATCTTGAATAAATTTGGCAGCAATTCAGAGTGCGCCAGCTCTCTCCTGGTCTGTGTACGGTGGCAAACTGACTGAATTCCTATTGAAAGAACAAATTACAGCGGTAATACCCGAATTGGAGGTAATACCATTAGACATCACTATATCACAGGATGAGCGAAATTTTGAGAATTTGACAGAGACATGTCTGCACAGTTCTATTTATTCATTAGTTGCCGTTGTTCTATATGACGTCACGCACGATGATGTTTCGGTCCATATTTCACAGTCATTTTTGCTATTAAAATCCTGAGTACCATACAAACGCTAAGGCAGTTCGTAGTTACAGTACCTTCAAAAGTCATTAGATGGCTTGCCGATCAAAACATCGAACCAAACTCGAGATTTGTCGAACTGTGACATAAATTGTTCAAGCAGTTCAAGTCGTGCTCGATCACAGCGCTACTTGTAACAGTGAAAACTGAGCGGAAACGATAGAAGACAAATTCTCCAAAAACACCATGAGATACTTGTCGCAAACTGTAACAAGAGGCCGAGCAACTAATTATCTTTTCATATAGGTGAAGACGTATTCATACGTCGCATTCCATTGACAGGCCGTGATTCAAATATGCCCTTAAATTTAACGCGATTACGGTTTCCTATGCTGGTTGCATTCACTATCATTATCAGAAAGACGCAGGACGAATCACTTTGTGTGGCGTAGTACATCTTTCAGATGGGAGTCGAAAGGTGGGAGCTCTGGGCTGCAGGTCTATCAAAATCATGAGCTAGATGGAGGTCCCTAGCCACGAGGCTCCAATGTCCCGATTGGGAAGGTATCCGGCGACTTTACTGGCTAAGGCAGGGATTGGCATGGATGAAGAGAAGCAGTGTAAACTCTGGATTTGTGCTGACGGGCATTATATTGTTGCAGTGAAAGCCCAGGATGGCATCCCATGAAGGGCAACAAAACGGGGCGTAGAATATAGTTTACGTCCCACTGTGTTGTAAGATTACCGCGGATGACCACCAAAAGGATACGTCTGTGAAAAGAAATTTCATCCGGACTATCACTCCTGGTTGTTGGGGGTGACAGGTTAGCATCATACCATGGAGCGTCTCCAGTCACATCTTCGCTAGTCATCGTGTTTCATTTCGATGCAGAACTCATCACTGAAGACAATTCCTCTCGTCAATGATATTCCAGGCTGACAGACCTATGTGGAGGCACCCTGGACTGCGCCGGCCGGAGTGGCCGAGCGGTTCTAGGCGCTACAGTCTGGAACCGTGCGACCGCTACGGTCGCAGGTTCGAATCCTGCCTCGGGCATGGATGTGTGTGATGTCCTTAGGTTAGTTAGGTTTAAGTAGTTCTAAGTTCTAGGGGACTTATGACCTCAGCAGTTGAGTCCCATAGTGCTCAGAGCCATTTGAACCATTTGAACACTCTGGACTGTGGTGGGGTGACCGTGTCGCCTGACAACCAGGAGTGATGGTCTGGGGTGCCACCACATTTGATGGGAGGACCCCTTTGGATGTCATCCGACGGACTCTTACAGCATAACGGCATGTAGACAATATTCTACAGCCTGTTTAGTTGCCCGTTATGTCTATCCGTCCTTGCCTTATGTTTCAACAAGATAATGCCCGCCTGCACTCGGCGAGCGTGTCTACGTCTTGTCTTCGTGCTTGGCCTTCGTTCTTGGCCAGATATCTTCCTTGCCGGATATCTCCCCAACTGAAAACGTTAGGAGCATTATGGACAGTGTCCTCCAACGAGCTATGGATTTTGACGATCTATCGTACCTCTTGGACAGAATCTGAGACGCTATCCCTCAGAAGGATATTGAATAACTCCGTCAATCAATGCCAAGCCGGATAACTGCTTGTATAAGGGCCAGACGAGGACCAACGTGCTACTGACTTGCAAAATTTGTGAAGCAAACTTGAATAAATCATCCAAAGTACGTCGCGTCTACCGATTTCGGAGCCATGAGGAAATTCCTTCGTAGTACTTTTTTTCTTTTTTTTTAAGAAGAGCGTATTTAATGCATTAACCTATTTTTTAAATTCTTTAGACGAGTGCAGCTTAGATACTCGTGAACATCTGTACAAAATTTCAATGTAAATCTACATGATATTTCCACCGTACGGTGCATGTTGAAGGCTACCTTTTGACACTACTAGCTCTTTCCTTTACTAACCTACTCGCAAATTGAGTATATACTTCCGTAGGAGCCCTAATTTCTCTTATCTTCGTGATCTTTACGCGGAATGTACGTTGGTGGCAATAGAATCGTTCTGTAGTCAGCTCAAATAGCAGTCCTCTAAATTTTTCAATAGTGCCTCAAGAAAAAAAGTCATCTTTCTTCCAATGATTGCCCCATGATTTCACGAGGCAGCTCCGTAATACTTGCATGTTGATCGACCCTACCGGTAACAAATGTGGCAGCTAGCCTGTGAATTTCTTCGATGTCTTCCTTTAATCCCACTTGTCGGCGTCGCACTCATTCGAGCAGTACTCAAGAATGGATCGCGCTAGTGTTCTACGCGCTATCTCTTTATAGACGAGCTACACTTTCCCACTCCTGACGTTACCCTTGTCTCTGTTGAACACTCGTCGTATTTCTATTATTTAAGGAGTCTTCGGGCCACTCACGTATCTGGGAACCTATTCCGTAGTTTCGTACCTTCGTTCATTGTCTGCAGTGGGACACCATGTCAAATACTTTCTAGACATCCAGGTATACGGAATCTGCCTGTTGCCCTTCATCCATGGTTCGCAGGCTGCCATGCGAAAAAAGGGAAAGTGGTTTTGCATGAGCGATACTTTCTAAATCCACGCTCATTTGTGGACAGAAGCTGTTACGTCACGAGGAAATTTTTTGTATTATAACTCAGAATATGTACAAGAATCCTCTAGGAAACCGATTAAGGAGTTTGGTCCGTAATTATGCAGGTCAGTTCTTTTTCGATTCTTGTATACGGGAGGTATCTGTGCTTTTTTCCAATTGCTTGGGCTTTGCGCTTGACGAGAGATTCGCGATAAACGCAAGCGTACTGTCTGTAAAACAAAAGTGATATACCATCACGACCTGGCGACGTATTTATTTTCAGTTGCTTCTCCACCCCATGGATGCCTGTTTCAGTGTCCTCCAGGCGGGATTATGTGTGACTGTCAAACGACAGTATATTTGTTCGATCTTCCACCGTGAATGATCTCTTAAAAGTGAACTTTAGATCATCACCTTTCCTTTTGCTGTCTTCCAGAGCCACGCCAGATTTGTCGACAAGTAACTGGATAGGAGCCTCCGAACCGCTGAGCGATTTTACGGAGGACCAGGAAACGGTATCTGCCGTAAAATATCTTGGTGTAACTATCCAGAGCGACCTTAAATGGAACAATCGGTTCTTGAGCACTGTTCATCAATATGTGGTCCTTACCACATAGAACTGATAGAGAAGATCCAACGAAGAGCGTCGCTTTTCGTCACGGGATCGTTTAGTCGGCAAGAGAGCGTTACGGACATGCTTAATAAATTCCACTGCCATTCGTTGCAAGAGAGGCGTTTTGCATCACGGAGAGATTTGCTTTTGAAATTTCGAGGCAACAATTTCCAGGAAGCGTCGAACTGCATATTACTTCCTACCACATACATCCAGCGTAATGAGCACGAAGAGTAGAGGGGCTTACCGAGAATCATTCTTCCCACGCGCCAATCGCTAATGGAACAAAAAAATGGTTCAAATGGCTCTGAGCACTATGGGACTCAACTGCTGTGGTCATAAGTCCCCTAGAACTTAGAACTACTTAAACCTAACTAACCTAAGGACATCACACACATCCATGCCCGAGGCAGGATTCGAACCTGCGACCGTAGCGGTCGTGCGGTTCCAGACTGTAGCGCCTTTAACCGATCGGCCACTCCGGCCGGCCTAATGGAACAGAGTAGGCGGATTAGTTAATGGTACCAGAAGTACCTTTCGCCACACACTATTAGGTGGCCTGCGGATAATGATACACATGTACATGCAGATGGAAGGCATCGCGCATCCGTCTTTTAAGAGAATGTGTACATACTTTTACTTGTCGAGAATTGCGTGTTCTTTTACCAACCGAGAACGTAACAGTGTATGCTTCCACAGCAGGTTTATAGTTTCCGTACTAAACCAAGGTCCTGCTCTTTCTAGCAGAAATCTCTCCTAGTCTTCTTGATGGATTGTAAATATACACGATCATTCCCTGATCGTGTCAGAAACTTTCAGAGATGACGTCGGATATGTGTCGGAAACGACCAAGTCGAAAGGTATAACCGAAACTCTACTCAAGTTCCTCCTCAGTCTCCCGCAGCGCTCAATCCAATGGGCTCTAGCTTCCGAACCCTGACCATGACGTACAGAATTCCCGCTTAATACTCCCCAGTACCTCCAGGTAATTTCCTGTGTTGATGGGCTATAGACTGCATCATCCTTTATGGCCTCTGGACCGGGAATGCGCAGTAGATAGCTGCGGAGATGGCCTATCAGCACTCAGTCCGTTTCCAAGCTCCGTAAAAGGTAATCTTTCGTCGTATGTGAGCGTTATATCGTGTTTTAAGTGCGCGAAACTTCCAATGACTGATTTCTGTGTGTTTTGTGTCTTTACATAATGGCTGAAACACCCAGGAGGCGCTCATTGCAAATAGGCAAGGGACATTAGTTAAAATGTGTACTCTTTCTTCAAACGCGAGGCAGATTCAGGCGAGCCGGTCTGCGAGGTTGTCAAAGCGCAGGAAAACATTGCAGCTGTCTCAGCAAGCAACTGGAAATGTGGAATTCCGAGCTGAAGGGAAGAAACGTAGCGTGCCAAATCGGGCACAAGAATTGACGACTTCGATTAAGATTTTATAATTCGGAAGGTTTTCGAATGTCATGAAAGAAGTGAGTTCCAGATGGCACGAAATAGTTCTTTGTCCTTGGTGAAGTTACTGGGTCCGAAGGAATTGCAAGGTCAGTCCAGAGAATACTGAAGAACATCGGATTTAAATCTGTAAAATCTAATGACGGACGGAAAGTTTTAATGGAGCGTAGTGATATCTTTGCTGGTAAGATGACGTTTCTGAGAATAATCCATGAAGTCAGATAAAAAGGAATGTTAACTGTATATTACTTGGACGAGACTTAGGTAAATCAAAACCATACAAAAATTTTGTTAGAAATACAACAGAGACATAAGGCGGCTTGAAAGTTCCATCGAGAAAAGGAGGGCGTCTTCTAATCTTCCGCTGCTGCCGGATATGTGCCTCAAATCAAACTTGTATTCCGTTCAAAACCGAAAACTAACTCTGACGACCATTCCGAAATAAATGAAGAAACATTTGAGAATGTTTTCGGAATCAGGTGTTACCTTATTGGCATCCAAGCACTGTCATTGCTATGGACAGTGCAAGCTATTACTCTGTTATTCCCGAAAAGCTTCCCATTACGAACGCAATAAAAACCTTATATCCTTTCATGCCTGCGAAGTAATAATATAAAAATATTTAGAAAGATAGCGGTGAAAAATACGAAATTCATTCCACAGCTCTTCAGCATGATCGCGGGATGTACGAGTATTTCTTTACTGTTGACATTTTAATCCAATAGAAGTGGTGAGGGCACAGGTAAAGAATTATGCGACTGATGAAATTACTACGTTTACAGTTGCCGACACTAAAAGACTGATCCATGAAGTAATGGACAAAACCATCGTTGCTGATTGGGAAGCGTGCGTCTGTCACACTCACAAGGTTACTGGAACGAAGCATTTAGAGACGATAAAATGGATTCGTTAATTGTCAGTCTGGCACCCACATCCAGCGGATTCAATTCTGAAGGCAGTTACAGTCAAACATATGAATAAAAAGGTATGTGAATGGTTTGTAAATTTATTTTGTAATTTTCATGGTACATTTTCATTTTTGTCAAATTGTCTGTGGAATAGAAGATAGTTCAGAGCACACTCCAATGTGTAATGGGTATTTTATTTTACTTATCTCACTGTTCTGGCTAAAATACAATGTAGTTGAAAATACTGTTTATCCTGCTCTGGATATTTTAGGATTACGTCTTTCATCGTTTCGTTAACAAAGTAAGAGGCAAAAAGAGGTGGAATCCGTACTTTAAGGCGAGATTTATTATAGAATTCATCTGCAGTGGTATAATCTGTATTACTAGTTTCTCTTTTAGTCGTTATGGCTGGGAAAGATGGAATACATATTCCATTCTGTAATATTATCTCGTACGTATTACGAACACTTAATAAATCTAGCACGAAACGGTTTGTAATCCACAACGAACCAGACCGTAGTGATGTAGGTTAAACTTCTGTTATTGCAGCTGATTATATGTCCTTTCACCCGAGTTTACCACGCAGCATTCCTTGGGAGCTGCGCGGCTAAAGGCCATTAACGATGTCGTCGACTATAGTAACGGCACCAGTAACATGATGTCCGAGAGACCAAAAATCGTAAATCTACAGTACAATACTAATGAATTCTATTTACCTGCGCAAGTTTCAGAGGCTGCTAAATTTACAATAGCTGTTGAAAATGGCGTCCTCCAGCGTCAATGAAGGCATGATGTCATCGTATAAAGTTACATCGTAAATGTTCTAATATCCTCAGTATCGCAGGCAGTGAGAATTCTTGAAGGAGATCATTTTCAGTCTCAACAGGCGTCTCGCACATAAGACTCTTCACATGGCCCCACAAGAAGAAATCAAGCGGGCGGAGATCAGCGCCGCCTTTGCCGATCCACTTTTCAGGCAATGTTTGCTCCAGGTAATCACGCACTCTCAATTCATAGTGAGTTGGAGCTCCATCATTTTGGAATCACATCCATTGACTAATGATAAGCGAAATATGTTCCAGGAATCTATCCTTGATAAACACTGTGTACACTGGGATGGAAGAAGAAATGGTACTGGCACATAGTCTCTGATTATGCCAACCCACAGTCTGAATGATAAGCTGTTCTAATGGCTGCTCACAAATGTAGCTGCGGATTCACATTGGTTCAAATATGACTACTGTGAGTATTTAGCATTCTGTCTGAGGGGAAACAGGCTTCACACGTGAGACGTTTACGCGCAGGAAAGTGAGAATCGATTATAAGGGGCTCCAGGAATCAGTGGCTGAACACGACATGAGGTCCGAAGTCAGCAGGAACCGTACTCACTTTCTGTGGATTGTGGAAGTGTCGCTGAATTTCCCGTAACACTCCCCACACAGTACAGGTCGTCGTCCTGTTTCACTTAATCGTTAGAACGGCCTTGGAGCCATGGTGCGAGCCGCCTGTCTTCCATGCGGATATTTGATTCTGCACAATCTTTACGCTTCACTGCTGCTTCCGTTTCCGATTGCTTACCCAACACTAAAGTCATGTCTGCAAGTTCCGTCACTGGGTACAACTCTATTTGGTTAGGGCAGATCGACGTTAGTACTTCAACATCCTGCCTCGGGCATGGAGGTTTGTGATGTCCTTAGGTTGGTTAGGTTTAACTAGTTCTAAGTTCTAGGGGACTAATGACCTCAGCAGTTGAGTCCCATAGTGCTCAGAGCCATTTGAACCATTTGAACTTCAACATGTAAACATAGTCTACTGTTTACTACAGTACAGACATATTACAGCAGGGCTGCTCATGTCAGTAGACAGTACTCCCTGTGCAATGGTTTAGTTGAAATATTACGCCAACCTCTACACCTAAGTACTCTTCGGGTTTTCCTACTCTATAATCACCCCAAAAACTGTACTGTTACGTGCATTATACTGTCAGAGACGTCAGAACGATTATGGTTTACAACTTTCAACTCGGTGGTTTCCAGACCAGTATCCCTTACCTCAGATTGATATATATAGCCTCCTCCACCATCCCTGAAAGAAGTGTGCAGCATCATCACGGAATGACCCTGTATACCCTTTTGTATAGATGTCGGACTCGTCAATATAAAACGAGGCGGGGGAGTATTTTGTCGTAGGTAGGGAAGCGGTGACATGAGAACGGACCGATCAGAAGAGGTCGATGACTTCGAACGTGGACTGGTCGCTGGGTGTCACCTGTGCAATGTATGAAACAAGGACGTTGCAGCCCTTCTAAAGCCACCCAAGTCGACTGTTAGTGATGTGATTGTGAAGTGGAAACACGAAGGGACAACGACAGCTAAAACGAGGTTAGGCAGACGTTATGTACTAACGGTACGGATTATCTAGCATAATTGGGGTGGTTGTAAAAAAATCGCATGAAATCAGCGGATGGAGTTATTCGTGAGTTCCAAATTGCTACCGGCAGTCCAGATATCACAATGACTGTGCGCATGGGGTTAGAAAAAGAGGGTATGGTGTTCGAGCATATCTTCATAAGCCACCTGTTTCTGTAGTGACAAATCACGCTATAATATGTGACAGTCCAAGGAAATGGTCTGGGTTTGGTAAATTCCTGGCGAATGTCGTCTGGTATCATTTGTAGTGCCTACACTGAAGTACGGAGGAGGCAGTGTTATGGGCGTATTTTTCGTGATCAGAATGTGATTCCGTTATTAATAAAACACTAAATACGGAACGATAAGAAGAAATTTTACAACGTCGTGTACTGGGTAAAGCAGAGAAACTGTACGGAAACGATGACTGTACCAGCATGAAAATCCTGTCATAAAGCAGCAGATGTGAGGCAATGGTTTGCTGACATGGAAATTCGTGAAATGGACCGGCCTGCCAAGAGTCTCGACCTTAACCAATGGAACACGTTTGGTAGAGTTCGTGGATGGAGAGACAAAATCGTTGTTACAGGTAGTCTGCACGAACCCGTTATAGGTGTTGGCCACCGATGCATCGTATATGCGGATGGTTTAATCCCTTTAGCATCATCTACGGCCTGAAGATGGTGTACTGAAGCACCAGGACTGGCAGCCATACAATAAATGGCATCATAAGGACGGCTGTAGGTGTTTCATTTTATTACATACCTTTGGGGTGAGTTAGAACGTCGCCCTCCCTCCAGAACCCAGCATCTAACATCATTATCATCTGTTGTTCCGGCTCTGGACGAAGAATGGTCTGCTATTTGTCCACAGACAATCAAACACCTGATTGAAAGTATGTCCAGGAGAGTTCAAGCCGTCATAATGGGGAAGGGTGGACTCACGTCATGCTAATGTCTACTAATAGGGCCAGGATACTTTTGGTCAGACGGTCTGCTTTTTTAGTTTTAATTGTAGCAATAATAGTACTCGAACCACTATATTGACAATGGGCGCTAATAACGTCGCTGTTTAGCGCCCAAAAATAAAGCCTTCCATTCGTCCAGCGATCGTCTAATGCGTCCGTGTGGTCGAAAATTACATAGTTCACGAAACAAACGTATCGCCTAATTCCTCCGGAATTAGACAGTGGACGATCCTCGATACATTTCTTTTATATTCGTTTACTGCATGTTGCTGTCGTGTCACATAATTTCTAGCTGCCCATGTTACTGCAATCCATTCCGTGAGTTCGATTCCGCTAAATAACGAAGGGCACTTAATGCCCAACTACAGGAAGACAGCTGGGTGCTCTGCATTGTTTCATACGTTCAAACAAAATACATGTCCACCTCATACCACCAGAATGGTCTGTCGTTTCTATAGGGTATGACAATTTTTATACTCGATATTTGCAATCTTCCGGTTCATATTTTCATCTACTGTTATAAAATTGAACAATGAATGTACAGTTAAAAATTCTGATTTCTAGGTATTAAAACATTCACACGATAACAGTTATGAATGGCTCACTGTAGAACAAAAGTTGTGTTACCGCTACAGGTTACGTAATGCAATAGAATCAACGTTAATGTAGATGAATTCTGCTTTTTTCCTTGTAGCATTTATGCAGCCTATGGGCGTGTCCAAATGTTTTGCAACGAGTTTCTTTGTGCAAAAAAATGGCTCTGAGCACTATGGGACTCAACTGCTGTGGTCATAAGTCCCCTAGAGCTTAGAACTACTTAAACCTAACTAACCTAAGGACATCACACACATCCATGCCCGAGGCAGGATTCGAACCTGCGACCGTAGCGATCGGGCGGTTCCAGACTGTAGCGCCTTTAACCGCTCGGCCACTCCGGCCGGCTCTTTGTGCAATTATTGTCTTTTGTATTTGTGTAATATTGGTAGTTTGATGAATGTTGCTCCAGATTTAGCGTTGGTACCAGACGGACAATGTCAGATCTAACGTCCACAATGTGTTAACCGTTTCTGTTAGAATTGAAAAGAATTGTAGTATTTCTGAACGAAAATCTCGTTGGATTTCCATTGCCTAAATTCTCAAAGGAAAAAAAAAAGGAAATATTAATCTTAACCTATTGATCCGACGGCATTATTGATAGGTGGGTGTAGTGTATTGAACTAGTAGAGTATATTTAAGAAAAACAAGGACCATCTAGATCACTTTTTGTTTGTATCGTTTACCGTTTGCGGCGTTTGCTGGAGGCCGTCTTCAGACCCATGTCGGAGCTGGTCAACAGGGTGAAGATTCGGGTCAATTGAATTCGAGTATACACAGAATGTGACGCTGGCGGCGTTTGTCTTTCTTCAATAAATAAAAAAAAAACTTCTACCAACATAAAGACAATTGTGGAATTGTTTGGAAACGTCCTTGAGGAGAATAATTATTCTTCCTTCTGACTCATTCAGTACCTGCCAAAATTTGCTACTTATATGATTGTATGAATTATACAGGTTCTTTGTCTGTATTCCAATATATTTTACAGACTGTGGTTCGCAGCATGTTTTTTGCCTAGATAATTTTGAGAATATTTCACTAAATACCAGTAAAGCGGGTAATTCCATACTTTACTGCGGGGAATGATAAAACTGCCGAAAATGGATGTACTCCTTTCTGCTGTAATTAAATTTTAACAGACAGAAAGGAATGTGAGAGATTCGGCTGAGAGCGAGTACACAGAAAAGCTGGCGCTTTGCCGCTTAGTTTGTTATAAATATATTACCAACTGAACACTCATGTAGCGATTCAGGCCTCTCGAATTTACAACACGAAAGTAAAACATGGAAGAAAGTTTTTCCGATAGTTAAGTAGAATGTTCCGTGACTCACTGATAGACATTTTACTGTTCTACGCCACTTCAAATATATTTAACCCAAACTAAGTACTACGGTGCCATCCGCTCCATAGTTATTTTGTCCACCTTGCGGGAATCTTATAAGCTACTATTTGTGTGAACTGCAACACCCAGAAGGATTCGTTCGAATCACTCCATCACCGTAGGATATGTAGAACAGCGGAACCATAATAGATGATTAACATTGCAGAGAGATGGTGTGCACCCAGAGCCCAGCAGCGCCCTATTTAGTACGACGGCAGGTCATTGATGCATTAAGCTCAGTCGGTGCAGAATCGTCAAAGCAAGTGAAAACGTGCAAGCAAGTGCGGGCACTCCTAGTCGGCGTCAAAGGGCGCAGTATCAACATGTGAACGAGTTCGAATGCGGCAGAATGATTTTGTCTCCGGAAGCGAGTTTGTCGTACCGTGACACGGCGACTCTGTAGAGTGCGCTGCTACAACAGTGATGAATGTGTGGAGAAAGTGGACAGAAGAGGGTCTTTCACAATGACAAGTGGGAAATGAATCACAGAATGTGAACACATCGTGGTATGGTCGTCATTTTATCTACATAGCCACAACTAACAAAACAGCTTCGTCCACAGTGTTCGCTCGACGCTTGAGCACTGCAACGATTGTGGACATATCCGCGTCAGCTGTTCTACACCGTCTGCGGAGAACTGCACAGTGGTACGCATGCCACTGCGTAGGCTTCCACGAACAAGAAACCATCGGCAGCTGAACGCAGTCACTGGTGTGCTGAGCTGCAAAATGCAGTGTTTTCAGACGGCTCCCGTTTCAACGTGTCAGACAGTGATGGCCATGTACGCTTTAGACGCTATCTTGGTGAATGCAATAGGGCAAACTAAATTGTCAAGTGGCATAGCGGACTGACACCAGGTGTGATGGTTTGGGGTGCTATTACCTATAACATGCAATCTCGCCTTCTACGCAGTGAGGGCAATCTGGACAGCAGCCGTTACATCGGGGAGGTTTCGGAGCCCAGTGTGCAGTCACTGCAGCAGGCGGCTCCACATGCCGTATTTTAGCTGCAAAATGCCCAGCCATATCTACTGTAGGTGGCGAGGAACGTGCAAGCCGTCTACGAAGAACGGCAGTACCAGTGCTTCTTAGCCTGTATCAAGTCCGCTCCACGTTTCGCCCATAAACATGTCTGGGATATTGTGTGTCGAGAAGGTGTTCGGTCTGGTCCTCCTAGAACCAATTCGATGTTTTGTGAACTTCCTACAGTGTGTTCCTCAGCAGCCTATACAGATACTCGCTTATTCAAGGCCACGACGTCTGGAGACTCTGACTGCAGCTCGCTGTCAAAGTGCTTGTGCGCGGTCTGTAATCTTAATCATTTATATGTTGTCAAGCCTAATCTGTGAAATAAATTTTATTATAATCACATGTCTCCTTTTAGCGGTGTTTTCACAAACAGCAGTGTATAATATATGATTATCACTTGTATCACTTATTACTATTTCTTAATATTTGCTTGTCTACTTCTGTAAGACCAACTGAGCAGCCATTCTCAATATTTATGGAACGAATCAGTGCTTGGAATTAGATAAGAAAAGTTAATAATAAATAAAATTTACAGGAACCCGAAACAGGAGACAAGCTGCTGACGGTGTATTACCAAAATGAACAGTGTAACACAGGAATTTCCCCTCAATTTTCCAGGAACTCCCCAACAGAATAAGTGTGATCCATGAGGAAATTCTTGAAAGTGCAAGGATTACTGCAAAGATATTTTAGTTCTTGTGGTAGCTTGGACAAAAGGGATGCAGCAGAATATTATACGCCTTTCTGCACAGAGGTCAAGAAGGTTCTTGTTGTTTTTAGTGAACTTCAATGTCTTTTCTGAAATTTTCTTCACTGCCTTTGTTGCCTCCTCGACATCCAAGTCACACAGTATTTCTGATAAGGAACATTTTTGCCTTACTGACCTCTACACCCTTCTTCGGTCTAATTTGTCCCTTTTAAACCTCTACTTTTGTTACTGCCAGTTAGATTTTGTAAATGTTGCAAAATTGCCTGTTGCATCTGTAGGGAACAGTATTGTGGATTGAGACATCTTACTTCAGTTTATCTGTGAACGGTTTTCACCACTTTCAGAAATGCTACTAAAGATTTCCCATATTTAACCATTGATGTATTTACTTGTCCTTTCAAGATTTAAATTTGTCAAGACCTCACTTCTGACCAGACATCCTTAGTAATTAAACAAGCCGGCCAGAGTGGCCGAGCGGTTCTAGGCGCTACAGTCCGGAACCGCGCGACCGCTACGGTCGCAGGTTCGAATCCTGCCTCGGGCATGGATGTGTGTGATGTCCTTAGGGTAGTTAGGTTTAAGTAGTTCTAAGTTCTAGGGGACTGATGACCGCAGTAGTTAAGTCCCATAGTGCTCAGAGCCATTTGAACCATTTTTAATTAAACAATATGAAAGTAATATGTGTACAAAGAAAACTTAAAACAATACCCTGTAAATGCACTTCGTTGAACATCGGCTGGCCCAATAGCGCCAAAACGTGAATAGTAATAATAATAATAATAATAATAATAATAACAATAATAATAACAGTAATAATAGATGCACTTTTTGCAACAAGTATATTACTTGATCAACAAATAATGATGATAATAATAATAATAATAATAATAATAACAATAATATATAGTAATGAGTACACGGTATTTTGGAAATTTCTCTCTAGTGAGTGTTGTGTCAAGTACTATGACGACGTAGCAAGAACTCGCTACATTCTCGAACCCAGACATTTCTTGTCTGTACATTTTTATCCCAGCACAAGGGGCAGAGACTGTAGCGCAGATATGACGGTTAACAGTAAGACGAGGCTAACATAAGCATTGCAGCCTGTAACATTCCCCCATGGCGCTCACGAGGCAAAGCGCTATATGAAGAAGCAATATTTTTATTGGTAAACTAAGCAGTGGGGAAGCTATAACGTGGCCTGCTAGTGAACAAGAGGATTTAGTAACCGTTATGTGATACTAAAATAACAACCCTCCAGAACGTCTGCCCATCATTATAGAACTTGTCCTCGGTGTACTTGCACGAGGAAGAATGGCTCGACACAAAACTAATTTCTACTGCGTCTGGATGCCATGTTACAACCATACTGCTAAAATTAATTGTTATTTAACCAAGTAACTCATTAGTGTCTACCATGTCAAGTAAAAAATAAACAGTACTCATAAAAAGAAGGGTGGGGTATTTCACACTTTTTGCATTACATGGAGGCATTCATAAAACATACTTACATACTAAGGACACATGCAATAATTAATTAATTAATTTATAATTGACTTCTCCTATATTGTTCTAAGACGTAAGCAGAGGTCACTGTACATTGTCACGTTACCCGTTAGGAAGGGAAGCAAGACTCGTAATAAGACGTCATTCTTACGAAAAATCTATTGGATGAATTTAGAGATGCAGTAACCGAGGAAGACTGTGGAATAGTTCAGCTGCCTTCATTGTATGTAGAATTTTGGAAGCACGAGAATAAGAGAAGAGAGTCTGGATGCATATCGAGGCACACATATGGTTTTTTGCTCGTGCTATACGGAAAAGACAGGGCAGAAACCACTAAGGCTAGTTCGAACTACACCCTGTCATGCACTATGCAGTGGCTTTCGGATTATATGTAGATGTAGATGTATGATACTGTATAGACAATCATGATAATCGAGGATTAAACCTTCGTTCACTCATCATAGTAAGGGCTCGTGCAGACCAACAAGACACTTTCATTTTGTTTTGCATTCTCTGCTCATGTCCGTTAGCACTCCGTCTCTAATTGTACGTCAAACAAATCACCAGCGTTCTTGGATGTGAATGACTCTGAAAAACAAATTTTTATCTCGAAGTTTCACAAAATAATAGAAAAAATGCAGTCGCTATATCTTGTAGCGGACCTCAATCAACAGCTGAAAAGTTCGAACATTTAAAGTGACTGATAGTGGTATTTTGCGCAGTTCCATTGTATTATGGATGAAACAGGAATAACACGGTTTATTGCCTCTGGTTTCAGGCTAATAATGCATACACAGCACACCACCACCAGTCAGCGAGGCTACGATGCAGTACCGTTACGTTTTTCATAAGAGAGAAGCTGATAACAACATGGAAGAATTTGTCAGTTTATGAAATTACTGTCGGAATTTCTATGCGTGTTCACAGAATACGCGAATATTTATATTTTCAGATCGTTACGACGATGTTGTAATCCGGGATATAATATCGGTATTTAACATGCGCAGCTATGCAATACTGGGTCACCGAGCAGTTGTGCGCGTGACGCGTTGCTACGTAAATATGTCAGGACGCCCGTCGAGCTAGAATTCGACACAGTACACACAGAATATTAATACAGTCTGATAACGGCTACATACTCATAAAGAATTTAACTAGAAGCAGTCGCTGCTGATTTGGAGAGAGAGAGAGAGAGAGAGAGAGAGAGAGAGAGAGAGAGAACCCTTGCTACCTCGAAGAGTGAAATAATTTGGTTTGTTAAGTGAATGAGCTGTCATAACAGTTTGTACTTGTCATCAGAGTATCTGTCTAAAACTACACTGTCGAAAAAAAAAGTAACACACTCAAGAACAAAATCCTTTATTGACAACTGGTGTGGTTCATTGTAGAAGTATATAACAGCAAATTCAGACCAAGAGAAACACATACGAGTTTCACAGTAAAGTGTGCCTAAAGAGTTACATCAATAGACAGCGTACACCTCTCTGGAGGCAATGTAGGCGCACATTTCACACAAGCAAACGCTCATATGCGTGTCTAAAACCTCTTGTGCCTTTTGTTGCAATTTAGCAATGGTTATTGCAGCCTCCGGAGAAAGAGTAAGTTCCAGTTTCATCATGTGTCATATGTGTTCAGTTGGTGAGAGACCTAGTGATCTCACTGGCCGGGGCAGTTGTTCACCACGAAGAGCACGTTGCGTAGCAGCATCCGCATGTGGACATGCATTACGGAGATGCAAGAAGAAAATCGTCTTCTAAATTACAACGCGGATAAAAGTGTGTTGATTGATAGTGACAGATGATCACTGAAAAGGATTGTGACGAAAAATAAGAGGACGGCAGCTGCAAAAGTCACTGCAGAACTGCTTGTCGCATTCGCGCACCCTTTCAGCAATACCACAACAAGAATGGGACTCCACAAGCAGGGAATTGTAGGGTGATCTGCAATTCCAAAGCAACACATCAGTAATACAAATACCGTAACAGCTATCGTGGATTATGAAGCATTGGAAGAACGTCGTTTTGTTGTGCAGAGAGCCTAGCGGAGACATCTCTGCTTGAAGTCAGGATAGCTGTTGGGAAACTGTGATGCGTCAACAACACCATTAGAACATTATTAGAGTTCAGTTATTTATTCACAATGTTTACAAGTCTTAGTTCTTCTACAGCAGTCTTAGTTGTCGCTAATTCAGCAACGTGTTGGATTCTACGTGACGTCCGTCGAGTCAACTCAGCTTTTGCACGACCAGGGAGTGTCAGCGACTCTGGCTGCTCGGCGGCTACCCGGCGAGAAGTGATTCTCGCGCCGGCTGTGGAGTGCTCTCAGTCCCATTCAGAATTCTACGGTGACCCTTGATGATTCACGGTAAATGACAACAGCTATGTTTAAAATCTTAAAATCTTGACTCTTGATGACCTATCCGCGATTTACTTGGTAGTCAAGTTATCTCCTCCCTACCCCTGGTAGTTCTCGGGACCCGAAGGCACCTGATTGTTGAACTGGAACGTGGACCCGAAGAGGCCCTGTTGCCGGCTTCCGCGTTGAAGTCCGGTATTGGCAGCACCCTGTGACGTGGTGTTATCGGAAGACAGTTTCTGCATCAGTAGATGGTAGGTTGCGAGCAGCACGATCAAGTGAAGGCCGTCATCTTGAATACATCTTCGGCTAGTTCATCGACTGTGTTGGAGCGTCTAGGACGTAGATTCACTAAAATATCGTCATCATGGACTCGAGTGTTATTATTGTGAATTCCATCGATGTCATAGGTCAACTCATGACAAGAGCTGGAGGAGTATTTAAAAGGGGGGGGGGGGGGTATGACGCAAAGCTCGGCTCATAATGACCCAACGTGTCCTCGTTATTCTGCTACATTCACTTAACAGGCTGTTACCTGCTGTCTTCGTCCCTTGTGAAATATATGCAGTTTCTTGCAACATGGCTTGCGAGATAACGAATTTGCTTGTTTTGCTTCCTTTGGTTTTTCGTCCGCTTTTTTGCCGAATGCTCATTCCTTACACGGCAGACAGTGACGTCGACCTGACCCACTTCCGACGTAATGCCTCGCTTCACGCTTCCGCCTCTGTCTCTGGCATGACTTGAATGTACCTCAGGAAGTCTGAGTGAGTTTTAAATTTTTTATCTTCTTTCTTCCCCTTACTATTCTATGCCACAACAGTTGGAAGAATGTTGTTTCATACTGTTTCCAACATCTGGCAGAGTTTATGTCACAAGAGTAAAACAAAGAGGGACTTTGGGAGGTCCAGTGATGATTTGGGCAGTAATATTGTGGTATTCCATGGCAGCCATGAGTACTCTACGAGCTCCCATTATCGACAAAGATTATGTACCCTTTCTTGGCTGGTCGGTTTCAGTCTATAGTTCATTGTTAGTTTTCCAACGGCGATGCTTTGTTTTAAGACGACAGGGACCATATTCTCATAGTTCGTCTCGTCCAGTACTGGTTTTGTGAGCACGCGAATGAGTTGTCGCTTCTCCCCTTTGTGGTGCACTTAGGAGGGAAGCACATGTAGTCGCTTTCCACCTCCATCATCGTTACCTGTACTTACCTCTATTCTGCTGGAAGAAAAATATAAAATTTCTTTCAACATTGTTCAGGATCCATGTTTATCCATTACGAGACTGAAATCTGTTTTGAATGATAATGTGTTTGCTACATCTTATTAGACATGTTAATGTGTTGTGTTCGTGGTGTTGTCTACCCCCTGCAGCTGCCGTTTATCTGCTATTACTAGCTTAATATTTATTTGGTTCCACTGACATTTTTCAAAGAAAACAGTAGCCTACATCAGTAAATACAGAGACCTGTTTACAAATACTACTACTTCTCATGCTGCTCTTCAGTGAACATGTCTTTTTGACAAATTCTTAGCACTTAACTCTAGATAGTCAGATGATTTCTGTTCCGGATTAACAACAAGCGCCGGCAACAAGATGAAGAACGCAAGAGCAGAAAAGGCTGTGAGGCGATGTCAGCCAATAGTTCGCTGACCAGGACCACACCACGACAGGAGCGGCACCTGTACGAACAGAACATAAGCGCCGCTCCTGTCAGCCTCGGCCGCGCAGTGGAAGTGGGACATTAGTAGACCCGGACTAGAAGAGGACACTAGTAGAGCTGTTACTTGTGGTCCATATCCACTACTTGCTTGGACTATGTATATAGCGAAAGATATTGATTATTTGCATGTCGCCAATTGCTTGCGCTTGCGACACGACATCGTAAACCAAAGTTAAGTATTGTCAATCAACTTTATTGTAATAAAAACCATTAATGTGATTTGCTTGAATTGTTGTATTCCTATCCGAGAAAGCAGCATCCTTTAGGCGCCTTATTAGAGACGAGTGGACAGGACATCACAATTTCTGGAAGGACTGACTATTAGTTTTTAATTTTCTTTTGAATGGTTGCGGATTCCTAATTTCTAACTTTATCTTAAGAGTTTGTTGAATACTTCTGAACCATAGTGCTTAGCTCTCAGATTGGTCTTTGAACAAGAAGATAAAGTGTACAAGAAACTACTTTTCTTTCTTGTGTTCTGTCTTTGCATATCAGAATACAGCTAAAACTGATTTTAATTTCCAGCAAGAGCAAGCGTTAAGGAGTTAACCTGTTGGGAGTCTTAGATTTCCAAGATACCATACTTAGAGACATCTGCAAGGCTTTTGGGTTATTTACTTTATACATTATTCTTGCATCTTTCTTACGCTTCTTCATACTTGAGATGCACTACTCAGAAGATAATTTCATAAGAAAGCAATATCGCCAACGGTAAAGGAGTCATAATGAAAGAGGCAGCTAATGTGGGATGTGTCAGCTGTTGGCTGAGGTGACATTTCCTCCATAACATATAACGATATTGTTGCATCATTAAGGTAAGCATTACAGATTTACACACACACACACACACACACACACACACACACACACACACACACAGAGAGAGAGAGAGAGAGAGAGAGAGAGAGAGAGAGAGAGAGAGAGAGAGAATAGGGAATTTACTGCGATGTATGAAGAATAAGATATGAAATTTTATGGTGATGAGATTATGATCAGTTAGATGTGTAAATACTGTATGTTTCATTGATGCTGTCTACACAAATCTGAGATGAAATTTAATGACGAGAATTTGCTCTCCTTCTCTCTCTATCTGTCTGTAATACTAGTGGGAGATTTCAGCTACTGGAGGAGGACTAAGTCAGCTATTGGCGATGTTAACGACGGGGGATGCCAGCAACTGGGGGGAGGTGGGGTTGTCAGCTTCATGTGTTAGAAAACAGTGAAAGTAAGTAGAATGGTAATTTGTCCAGACGGACTGTATAATATGCTGCCTGACGAAAAGAGTGAAGCACCTGAAGATATAGCTGGATCAATGTAACTTTGCACACATATGTAAAATTGGCGGCTACGTAAATGTTACAATTCTCTGTGACAGGTCATCAGAGTGCATTAGTATGTTCGAGTTTAATGTTGCAACCAGGTCTGAGAGTATACATGTGTGAAGTGAACAGCGTTAGCCGGCCGGGGCGGCCGAGCGGTTCTAGGTGCTACAGTCGGGAACGGCGCGACCGCTACGGTCGCAGGTTCGAATCCTGCCTCGGGCATGGATGTGTATGGTGTCCTTACGTTAGTTAGGTTTAAGTAGTTCTAATTTCGAGGGGACTGATGACCTTAGAAGTTAAGTCCCATAGTGCTCAGAGCCATTTGGACCATTGTTGAACAGCGTCAAACGTTGAGTGATCACCGTGAAGGACATGATGGTGCCTGTGAAGGATGTGAAGATGCCTTGTTGCAAGAGGTCTCTGGCTTTATCGTAAATATATGTCTAAGTGATGCTAAATGTTATGATCTTTATACATAGAAAAGCATTACCTACTCAACAATCTCTAAGTCGTGAACTACATCTTTAACTTTTATATATGAAATTAGTGAATTTCCTCGTGGCACTTTTGTTGCCTTTGTGTGCAGTCACTTTCAGAACTCAAATTAATCATCAAATCAACTAATTTAGTAAGACTGTATTCTGAATTGCTGTTGTAGCCATGAATCACCACAATAAAATAAAAACAGTAAAATAGTGGGGGAGTATGAATGAGAACAGCGGCGTATTTAAGTTTACAAAAATAATGACAGGTTTTTATTCATCCTCATAACTACAATCGAGCTGATAAATCTTACAAAAAAATGAGAAACATAAATGAGGAAAGGAATGGTGCTTGATTGGCAAAGCATTCACTGGGGTGGATACTATACTAATGATTTAACCCCTTCTACAACGCAATCAGACTTCGTTTACATGAATCCACTGTGAGACCAAATTATGTTCAAATAGAAACAACTACGACCATGTACGCACAAACTATGGATCACGGCGAACAGGAAGTTGTGGATATCATTTAACAACCCTACGCCGGTGCAACAATACTTTACCCTTTCACCTTGATTCAGGCGACAGCAGAAAATGGCACGCTGTGGCCAAGGGACGAAGCGGGCCAGCTGCGATGTTCTGACACATCCACAAAAACTTGCGAACTATGTCGACTGGCGTTCTGACTATAAGAAAGCGCGAATATTCCGTATCAGAGCCCTGAAAACTCTGGAGATTTCAATGTCAGTTGGTCTGCCCAACAAATCTGACTCACAGGCACGACGGTGCGTGCTGGAATTCTCAAACGTCAGACGGCCGACTCAGGACGCATAAGTTCCCCCTTGTGACACATGATGTGACCGAGACGAAATGCAGTTCCACTGTCAGTACAGTTGGAAACTGCCACTGGCTCTTAGCCCACCACAAGTTGCATAAATACCACATTCTCACCCACTAGGGAAAGACCTGCCAACGGCCTTGTAGCAGTGGCAACACTGGTTCCCGTCAGATCACCGAAGTTAAGCGCTGTTGGGCTGGGCTAGCACTTGAATGGGTGACCACCCGGTCTGCCGAGCGCTGTTGGCAAGCGGGGTGTACTCAGCCCTTGTGAGGCAAACTGAAGAGGTACCTGACTGAGAAGTAGCGACTCCGGTCTCGGAAACTGACATACGGCTGGGAGAGCGGTGTGCTGACCAAGTACCCCTCCATGTCTGCATCCAGTGACGCCTATTGGCTGAGGATAACATGGCGGCCGGTCAGTACCGTTGGGACTTCATGGCCTGTTCGGAAGGAGATTAGTTTAGTTTTAGGGAAAGACATGTTCTCCAGCAGGGGAGAACCAGAAGATGAAGAAGGCAAGCCGGCCGGGGTGGCCGAGCTGTTCTAGGCGCTACAGTCTGGAACCGCGCGACCGATACAGTCGCAGGTTCGAATCCTGCCTCGGGCATGGATGTGTGTGATGTCTTTAGGTTATTTAGGTTCTAGGGGACTGATGACCTCAGAAGTCCCATAGTGCTCAGAGCCATTTTTGAAAAAGGTAAAGAATAAAAATCGCTTTCCACCAAGCCTCAGACATGAGCCGATTAGCTGAAAAAACCCGCCCCTACGCTGTACAAACCAATCGACCTGTCCTTCACTAATTGAATTTCCCCTCTTGACTGTTCTGCTGGCTTGGTAGCCAATCCAGACACAGCACCGGGCTTCCCACGTTGGGGAAACAAGCCTGCGCCTTGCACATCCTGAAGGGAGCCAATTCACCACTCAAAAGCTCTCTTGTCTGAAAAAAGAAGACCGTAGACTAGGGAGGTGTCGTTCTCAAGTTATGCACGGCCATGTTTCAGCAAGAAACGTCTGCCTACATTGGACCACAGTCTCTCATTTATGAAGATATCTGATCTTTCCAGGCTAACGATTTCTATTTTCTGAAAGAAGACAGTCATGCCGCTGTGATCGTATCGTCCCAGCTTCTAACATGAGAATGCTTATAGTTTTATGACCGTCCTACCATTTGCAGAAAAGCTCAGGCTACAGCAGTCCCTCTTAAACGGCTTCCTCCACCCACTTTCTGCTATCTGGCCGCCTTTGCGATGGACTGTCACCGGCCCAGGTAAAAGGTTTTGCGAGCCGGCGTCCTCCTGTTCCGAGAATAAATGGCAAGAGTGGGGTGCCACAGCTCGAGGTTCCTCTACAGGTACAGTCAACAGAACGCTCCCTTGCCGAATCACTCGCGCAGCCAGATTGCTGGCCACAACATTTATGACCCGCAATCCATCTTTCTCACTGTTCTCCGTCACCTGAACTATGGCCCTCAGATTCAAATTCTCTACAGGCTACACGTGCAATTATAAGAACATTCCGCTCACAATTTGCTGATGAAAATTAAGGTCATAAGCCACACATACGGACTGTGGTACTGGGGAACACGGAGATCATGATCTAGAATATGAATTTTGATCTGGCCCAGAGAGTAGTTAAGGTGAGAGACTGGCTTGCCACCCATCAGTGTACTTGTGTGAGATAGCGTTATTAGTGTCTGACAAGGTTTGAAAGGGGACTCACTGTTGATCTCCATCTGGCCATGTTGTTGCATCTGAAATGTCCTACAAGAAACAAATGAGCATATAGGTCACAATCTATATTTGAGGAAACAATGAATTAAACACGAATGGTCTTCGTTGACCACGACTGAAAAGTAACCAAATTTGCAACTATTTCCTAACAGGGGAATAAGTTCACAACTAAACGCACGTACTTGTAATACCAGTCTTGGTTGAGGAAACAACTAAAGGAAGGCCTTCACAGGCAGAGTTCGTTCTCTACTAGTTTGCCGGCCGCGGTGGTCTCGCGGTTCTAGGCGCACAGTCCGGAACCGCGCGACTGCTACGGTCGCAGGTTCGAATCCTGCTTCGGGCATGGATGTGTGTGATGTCCTTCGGTTAGTTAGGTTTAAGTAGTTCTAAGTTCTAGGGGACTGATGACCACAGCTGTTAAGTCCCATAGTGCTCAGAGCCATTTGAACCATTCTACTAGTTTGACCATCAAATATTTAAGTCCTCGCTCCTTGAGCGGTGCACATTGGAACAGATTAACACTCAAGTTGCGTTTAGTACAAGTTCACAGTTCCTACAGTCTTACCAAGTGAGTCTGACAGAATCCAAAAGGCCTGCGAACAGTTTCCAAGGTACCTTGGCGGCGATGGTGGCGTGCAGTCTGCTGCATCCGGAGCAGACTTCTTCAACTCGGATGGTTGCGACGTAACTCCGTGATCGTCGCGGACGCAGTCCTAAACACCCACACGGCGGAGGTACACTACATCTTGATTGTCTCCCCGTGACATTGGTGGATGCAGCAAAAGGTTCATGGTATGAATGACTTCTCTTGCTGATTTACACGCCCTCTGTGCTGTGGTCCAGTGTACCCGAAGGCCGTTTGCAGGTCGCGCTGCAAATGACGGTGTCGCAGGGGCTGAGCTGGCAACTTGACGGTGATGTGTTGAGGTGTGGCGCTTGACGGCTTTTGTGACGATCTTGAATCTTGCAATGTCTAGATTTGTGGGGCATTCAGGTGGACAGTGGCCCAATGTTAGGCTTTGTGGGAATGTGATGGCAGGAATACTCGATGTTAAGATTCCGGTCGACCAAGACTGGTCACCATAAAGGAGGATCGTAACCTCTTCATGTCTGCACCTGACATACAGCACAAGTATGGACACCATGCAACGTTCTGTGTCATCCTGCACCAGTAATGGGATACTAGTTGCAGCTGGACTGGGGGATAACTGTCCCATGCGTAGGCTCCTGTGACGCAATGACACAAATGGCTGCGTTTAGAGTGATTCTGTGACCCAGAAGCATGGACTGCTGACGAATGGCGTGACATTGTGTTCAGCGATGTACAACGGATGTGTAAGACTGTGGATGACCATTTTCGGTGACGACAGCGCCAACTGGTGAGGGGCCCATTCTTCCATTGTTTACTAAAAGCACAACGGTGTTACTTCATGGATCATGGCGTGGGGGGCAGTCGGGTTTGATTTCATTGCTGGCAGTGACTGAGGGAACACTGATGGTAAACCCTATGGCACAGACAGGATGTCTGAGTTTGGGGACATACCACCTGAATTTAGGAACAACATTATCCACACAATTCAGAAGGCTGCAAGAGCTGACAAGTGCGAGAATTATCGCACACTCAATTTGGCAGCGCATGCATCAAAGTTACTTACAAGAATAATATGCAGAAGAATGGAAAAGAAAATTAAGTACGTGTTAGATGACGATCATTTTGGTTTAAGAAAGGTAGAGGCAATAGAGAGGCAGTTCTGATGTTGTGGTTGATAATGAAAGCAAGACCATAGGATTTGTTGACCTGGAAAAAGCGTTTGACAATGTAAAATGGTGCAAGATGTTAGAAATTCTGAGAAAAATAGGGGTAAGTTGCATTGAGAGACGGGTAATATACAATATCTACAGGAGCCAAGACGGAATAACGAGAATGGACAACCAAGAACGAAGTGCTCGCATTAAACGTAGTGTCAGACAGGAATGTAATGTTTCCCTCCCACTGTTCAATCTATTTATCAAAGAAGCAATAATAATAGAAAGGTTTGGGAGTGGAATTAAAATTCAAGGTGAAAGGATACGATTCGCTGATGACATTGCTATCCTGAGTGAAAGTGAAGAAGAATTATACGATCTCCTAAATGGAATGAAAAGGCTGATGAGTACAGAATATGGACTGGGTGTAAATAAAAGAAAGACGAAGGTAATGAGAAGTAGCAGAAATGAGAACAGCTAGAAACATAGCATCAGGGTTGATGGCCACGAAGTAGTCGAAGTTAAGGAATTCTAGTACCTAGAGAGCAAAATGGGCATTGATGGACGGAGCAAAGAGGACATCAAAAGCAGACCAGCACTGGCAAAAAGGGCGATCGTGGCCAAGCGCAGCATACTAGTATCAAACGTAGGCCTTACTTTTAGGAAGGAATTTCTGAGAAGGATTGCAACATTGTATGGTAATGAAACATGGATTGTGGGAAAACTGGAACAGAAGAGATTATAACGATTTGAGATGTCGTGCTACAGACGAATATTGAAAAGTAGGTGGACTGATAAGGTAAGGAACGAGGAGGTTCTGCGCAGAATCAGAGAGGAAAGGAATGTTAGTGAAACACTGACAAGAAGAAGGGACAGGATAATAGGAGATCTGCTATGACGTCAGTGAATGACTTCCACGGCAATAGAGGGTGCTGTAGAGGACAAAAACGGTAGAGAAAGACAGAGATTGGAATACGTCCAGCAAATAATTGTACATGTGCTCCTACGTAATTTGTAATTTCGGCTCGCAGTTCTAATTGCGCATATAACATTACGTACACCCTCAGCCATCAAGTTTTACCTCCAATGTGCTTCCCATTTCTTGTCAGGCAGTGGGGATTCAGCTCTACACAAAATGGTTTTCTAATGCAGGGGCTAACAAAGGGATCACTATGAACTTACTTTATCTAGAGGAGAGAACCCTGGTTGCTAGATGTAGAGAACATCAGCGAAGAAATTAAAGAGAGCACTGGATAAGGTGGCCTCAAATAAGAAGCTCTGAATAAAGTGAAAGGTAACTAATGTTCTAACAAAACTGACTATAGACAGGGAAATAATATCTGGGGAAATAATAACAAGGGGAAGATAATATGGGATATCAATAGCCACTCTGAGAAATCACGGCAAAGATGACAACAGAAACAAAAATATTTGGTAAGTGTCTCATTTTCAGCGTTATGTTACACTACCGTGACATCCAAACAAAAATAACAGAATAAAAAATCATTTTTCTTAGAGGTAGTCTAGAGGTAACGTGTTTAACTACTAATCAAAAGGTCCTGGTCTCGTGTTCTAACGCGGACAATGCTTCAATTGTGATTAAAGATCATCAACAATGGCGGCCGAAGACTTCCGGCTTAAGAAGTCACTCTTTTTTCTGCAAACGTACTTGTTAAAGACAGTGGAGGAGCGGACAGAGGTTCAGGGCACTTTCTTGCAATTTGTGTGGGAAACTGTCCTTACAAGGAGGAGGAATCAGCACGAGGATGAGGATGCAGAAGACAATGGAAATCACGGCGTTAAGGACACGGAATGAGTATCCACAGCCCATGTGGCCTGTAATCGAAAATGTGTCATTATGACCTCCCCTTTGGCAGAAGGCTCCGGATTAAGGTCGGGACACACATGTCCGGACCGTGTCCGTGCCGAGACACGTCCGAGTATCGGTCGTCACCCGGACAACGAAATACATCATTAAAACAAATGTAGCGGGCCCAAATTGACCGGGCCGTGCACGGGGAACGTCAACGGGCAGGGGTCGGGCCGGGCGGGATTCTCCGTGTTTAATTTTTCACGTGACGGACACGGGCTGACGGTAGAATTATCTTGTGAGCTGTGCAACTGCGCAAGACTGTTCTGTCTACAAAACATGGATGTGGAACGACTAATAGAAGTACTTCGTAAGTTTCCTGTTCCTTACGACGGAAGTGACAACTACAGGAATATCGAGTACAAAGACAGAGTTTGGAAGACAATTGCAACAGATCTACAAGCCAAAGGTATGATAAAAACTACACAAGTTTTAATACCCGAAAGATATTTATTTACTTTTTATTTTACAAACAGATGTTTGGTTTATATCGCCAAGGCGACATGTTCTTGCCATTCCACAGTCCCTTGTGGAGAGTGCAGGAATTTTTTGAGTTGTTCTCGTACAGCAAATGCAGCATCTGTTGATCTCCCACGAATTCGAGGTAGGTTTCGAAGATTTGATGATCTTCCGGATCCCTCAGCAGTTTCCTTTTGATCCATCCTCTGTTCGGGCACCCTATAACCTTCCATTTTTCGAATAAAGTTTTACAGTACACACGCAGCCGTCACAATCATTGTAAGGTTATTGGAATCTCCCTGAAGGATTCTTTTAAATATTCGAAATTTCTGTTGCAATGTACCGAATGCATTTTCGGATATGCTTCTTGCCCGACTCAAACGATAATTAAATATAGCCTTGTTATTTGTTAAGATCCTGCCAGGATATGGTCGCATCAAGTATGTTTTGAGAGGAAAAGCTTCATCGCCTACAATTACCATTGGAAGTTCAACATCAGTTCCGGGTATAGTTTTACTCTTTGGGACGCTAAGCGTATTGTTCTCCAATGACTTTTCTTTAACCTACCTTAAAAAAACAGCCAGTCGTTCTTTGGGTGAAACTGATATTCTCCAGAAAGTGTCGTTTTTTCTCAGTCTTGGTTCTAGTTTCTTTAAAAGTTCACAGAAGGTGTACTGCGTCATCCTAAAATATTCATAAAACTTAGTCTCATCATCTATGAGATGAGAAAATAATGTTCGAAACTCTCCCTGTACTGATCTTGTTTTCCAGGCATTGTGGATCCATAATTTTCTTCTTCTTGTTTGCCTTCGTTTTTTTCCTCTTCGTCTAAAGCAAGTGCTATAAGCCCTAATTAACTATTACGAAAATTAGTGAACATGTTTTACAGCTTTCACAAACAGAAACACAGATCACCGCGTCCGAGTCACTACAAGGAACAACAGAGACACGGACGTGCCCCGGTCATGTGTGGCCCCTGCACGAACGGACCGGAGCACGGCGTCACTCGTCCGACGCTCTGCCCTGACACGGCCCGGACGTGTGTGTCCCGATCCTTAGTCTGCCCTCCGGGACGAGTCTGCCAAGAGGGAGGTAACCATGAGGAAAATATGAAATCATCAACTACGCAATAACATTCTACCAGTCTGAACCTGCAAAGTAAGAAGTTTCAGCATAGTAGAGAAGCTGAAAATGGAAACGCAACGGCTCAGCTCAGATATGGTGGCGGCCAGTGAAGTGAAATGGAAAGACGACAATTATTTCTAATTAGGCGAATATCGTATAATATCAACAGTAGAAGAAAATGGTATAACAGGAGTTGGATTCGTTATGAATAGGAAATTTGGGCAGAGAGTGAGCTACTGAGAACATTTCACTTACAGGGTTATTCTCACCAGATTCGACAGCAAATCAACACCGACAATGATAGTTCAGGCATACATGCCGACGTTGCAAGCAGAAGATATTAGGCTACTGAACGGGTAATTAAGCACGTAAAGGAAGATGAAAATACAGTGGTTCTGAAGGATTTGAACACGGTTGTAAGGGAAGGAATAGAAGAAAATGTTACAGCAGATTACGGTTCAAGTGGCTCTAAGCACTATGGGACTTAAAATCTGAGGCCATCAGTCCCATAGACTTAGAACTACTTAAACCTAACGAACCTAAGGACATCACACACATCCATGCCAGGGGCAGGATTCGAACCTGCGACCTTAGCAGCAGCGCGGTTCCGGACTGAAGCGCCTAGAACCGCTCGGCCACACAGGAGATTACGGATTAGACAGCAGGAATGAGAAGAGAAAGACTAATTGAGTTCTGTGATAAATTTCAGATAGTGATAAATAGCAAATACGATGCAGTCAAGGTGAAATGGCTGTAGCGAAGATGAGAAATAATGAATGGGAGAGGAGACTCAGTAAACAGAAAAGTCAAAACATACTCCTGTGAAATTAAAAGCAAGAGGGTAACATTCATAGTGCAGTTGGAATTCTACTATTAGGCATAAAGGAGAGAGCAAAAAAATGGTTCAAATGGCTCTGAGCACTATGCGACTAAACTTCTGAGGTCATCAGTCGCCTAGAACTTAGAACTAATTAAACCTAACTAACCTAAGGACATCACACACATCCATGCCCGAGGCAGGATTGGAACCTGCGACCGTAGCGGTCGCTCGGTTCCAGACTGTAGCGCTTAGAACCGCACGGCCACTCCGGCCAACAAAGGAGAGCGCAGTTAGTTGGAAAGGGTACACTGAAGGCCTCTATGAGACGGAGGCTTGTTTGATGACGTGATGGAAGTCGATGTAGATGACATACGGGACCCAGTATTAGAGTCAGAATGTAAGAGAGGCCTGGGAGATTTAAGATCAAATGAGATGGGGCGGATAGGCAATATTCCATCGAAATCTGTAAAATTATTAAGAAGAATCACGACACGCTCATAGGATTTGCCGACCCAGAAAAAGCGTTGGAAAATGTTAAACGGTGCAAGGTGTTCGAAATTGAGGAAAATAGGAATAATAACTAGGGAAGGACGGGAACAGTGACATTGGGAGATCAAGACTGCAGTGCTCGGCTTATAAAGGGTTTAAGGCAGAGATGTTGTCTTTCGCTCTAATGTTCAGTCTATACATCGAAGAATCAATGACGGAAATAAAAGAAAGTCCAAGAGTGAGATTAATACTGAGGGTAAGATTCGCTATTTACATTGCTATCCTTAATAGATACGAAGAAGAATTACACGATCTGTTGGATGGAATGATTACTAATTTTACGATGATAAGGAATTCTGCTACCTTGGAAGCAAAATTACCTGTGATGGACGAAGCAAAGAGAACGTAAATAGCAGACTAGAAAAGGCGAAGAGGGCATTCTTGGCCAAGGCCTTATTTTAAGAAAGACTTTTCTGAGAAAGCACAGTATTGTACAGTAATGTATCATGGACAGTGGGAAAACCGAAACAGAAGAGAATTTGAGTGTTTGGTGCTACAGTAATGCTGCAGAAAATTTGGTAGACTGACAAGGTACGGAAATGGGGGTGGGGGGGGGGGGGGGAGGGGGTGTTTCTCCACAGAATCGACGAAGGAAGGAACACATGGAACACAGTGACAAGAGGAAGGAAAAGGTTAATAGGACATGTGTTACATCAATGAATAACCTCAATGGTACTACAGGGAGCTTAGAGAGGCTAAAGCTGTAGGGGAACATACAGATTTCAATACATCCAATAAATGAGGACATAGGGTGCTTGTGATGCTCACAGACGAAGAAGTTAGCGCAGTAGAGGACTGCGTTGCGTGACATGAAACGAGTGAGAGGATTGGTAACTCAAAAGTATCTTGAATATTTCCGGCAGAAAAAGTGAGATGGGAACTTAATCTTAAAATATCATTCTAAAGATATGTGGAGATGATATAAAAGAAAGAAGGTAATTGAACAAAACGGATCAGGACCCTCCAAACTGTGAAGTCGCTCTGCGACCATCCCTGACATGATGAGTGCCAACATACACTGCTTTCCGATGTCCTGCCACAACCTGTGCTGCAAGAACGACATAGATTGTGTTAGATACTGTTATGGACTCTGTAACTTTTAAACGGCATGGAGGACAAACGCTAAATACCATTTCTTGTGGGGGCACTGCCTATGACATGTGATCTAGAGTCGCACTCATTGACGGAAATCTGAACAGCAACCGCTACATCAAGTACGGTAAGATCCCAAGGAACTGCTTCTCCTTCAGGCAACTCATCATGCTGTATTTCAGCATGACAATGAATGGTCACATGTGGCCAAGACGGTACAAGTTACTTTCAAAGAACGGCGAATGTCACAGGTATTCTGGCCGGCACGTTCGAGTGACACGTCAAACGTCCACCAAGTTTGGGATATGGTAGGTTGGTTTCATGTTCAGCATCATCCTCCAGCAACCACTACTGACGCTGTGTGGATTTCATGGTACATCAGGAAGCACAAGCCTGGCAGTTATCAAAATTTATCATACAACTTCTAGTAAGTGATTAAAGTTTCATTCTTTTCGAACTGATGCCCATCATAAACATCAGTACGAGTCGTGATCTACATGGCCACGAACACAGTCTTGTATTCGTTATGGAATGGAAGCAAACTGACTACGAATGCCATCTTGAGGAATATGTTGCCACATCTGATACATATGCTGACTCAGCTCGTGATGATTTTCGGCTGGAGGGCGGTGTGAAGGCATACTTACTTTCATCGCATGCTCGACGTACACTATGGGTGACAAATAAGGTGGTCTCTGAACATCATAGCATACCACTCAATTTCCAAGTTGACTCTGTGCCTACAGCATAAGCGTCTCTGTATGTGTGGGATGGTGTCAGCGACAAACGACAATTGGCGACTCGAGATCGCGAAATAGCTGACAGTAATCTGTTCCCAACGGTTAGCGCGCACACACTACATGTAACCTCTTCCCGTAATTCAGTTGCGGTCATCCGCATGATGAATCGTTTACTGCATTATTATTTACGCCAAAGTGATTGCTCATGTAAAGAAGAGTGTTTGTTTGTTTGTTTGTTTGTAATTCATACAAATCTACAGCTTTATTCCGATCTTGATAAAATTTTGCTCACTTTCTCTTCAAGACAAGAGGAAGAACACTGTGTACATAGGATTTCGTAATTTGACTTGAAACATATATGTGTACGTAATACACTACTGGCCATTAAAATTGCTACACCAAGAAGAAATGCAGATGATAAACGGGTATTCATTGGCCAAATAACTTGTACTAGGACTGACATGTGATTACATTTTCACGCAATTTGGCTGCATAGATCCTGAGAAATCAGTACCCAGATCAACCACCTCTGGCCGTAATAACGGCCTTGATACGCCTCGGCATTGAGTCAAAGAGAGCTTGGATGGCGTGCACAGGTAGAGCTGCCCATGCAGCTTCAACATGATACCACAGTTCATCGAGAGTAGTGACTGGCGTATTGTGACGAGCCAGTTGCTCGGCCACCATTGACCAAACGTTTTCAATTGGTGAGAGATCTGGAGAATGTGCTGGCCAGGGCAGCAGACGGACATTTTCTGTATCCAGAAAGGCCCGTACAGGACCTGCAACAAGCGGTCGTGCATTATCCTGCTGAAATGTAGGGTTTCGCAGGGATCGAATGAAGGGTATAGCCACGGACCGTAACGCATCTGAAATGTAACGTCCACTGTTCAACGTGCCGTCAATGCGAACAAGAAGTGACCGAGACATGTAACCAATGGCACCCCATACCATCACGCGGGGTGATACGCCAGTATGGCGATGACGAATACACGCTTCCAATGTGCGTTCATTGCGTTGTCGCCAAACACGGATGTGACCATCATGACGCTGTAAACAGAACCTGGATTCATCCGAAAAGATGACGTTTTGCCATTCGTGCTGCCCAGATTAGTCGTTGAGTAAACCATCGCAGGCGCTCCTGTCTGTGATGCCGCGTCAAGGGTAACCGCAGCATGGTCTCCGACTGATAGTCCATGTTGCTGCAAACGTCGTCGAAGTGTTCGTGCAGATGGTTGTTGTCTTGCAAACGTCCCCATCTGTTGACTCAGGGCTCGAGACGTGGTTACACGATCCGTTACATCCATGCAGATAAGATGCCTGTCATCTCGACTGCTAGTGATATGAGGCCGTTGGGGTCCAGCACGACGATCCGTATTACCCTCCTGAACCCACAGATTCCATATTCTGCTAACAGTCATTGTATCTTGAGCAATGCGAGCAGCAATGTCGCGATACGATAAACCGCAATCGCGATAGGCTACAATCCGACCTTTATCAAAGACGGAAACGTGATGGTACGCATTTCTCCTCCTTACACAAGGCATCACAACAACGTTTCACCAGGCAACGCCGGTCAACTGCTGTTTGTGTATGAGAAATCGGTTGGAAACTTTCCTCATGTCAGCACGTTGTAGGTGTCGCCACAGGCGCGAAGCTTATGTGAATGCTCTGAAAAGCTAATCATTTCCATATCACAGCATCTTCTTCCTGTCGGTTAAATTTCGCGTCTGTAGTACTTCATGTTCGTGGTGTAGCAATTTTAATGGCCAGTAGTGTATATAAAGGGGAAAGGTCGTTACCAGAAATCTTTATATAAGGTCTTTTTCGTGTCATCAGTCTTCTGACTGGTCTAAAACAGCTCGCCAAGAATTCCTCTGCTGCGCCAAACTTTTCATCTCAGAGTAGCACTTGCAACCTGCTTCCCCAGTTATTTGCTCGATGTATCCCAGTCTCTGTCTTCCTCTACAGCATTTACCCTCTGTAAGGCTAACTCAGTGAAAACTGCATGTTGATGACTATATTCACTTACGGGGTGCTGTAGCCAATGGCCGCAATGTCGCCAATATAGAAAGGATGACATCCTACCAGCTGCCTTCATTGGCAGTCTGAGGCACAAGGACGAATATGCTGAAGAAGCAATGTCTTACGAGTATGTCCTCAACCGTGGCCGACTGGATCTTTTTGTAACCTTTGCGTACAACCAAATATGGACAGATATTATAGTCGAGCTTGTGGTAGGTCAGGCATATACTGATCGCCACGATTTAACAGCAAGGGTGTTTAAGCAAAAACCTACCAACTTTACTGCCGTTTTACGGAAAGCTACATGTTTGGAGACACCTATTCTTAGATGTCTTCGGTTGAATGGCACGCCGGATAGTTTGTTTTCTTGCACTCCAGACGAACAAATGGAGAACGTTGTGTACCATCAAGCTTCACGATAAGAGTTTTATTTTAAAGTTCCTTTTTATTCGAGCTTGGTAAAATTATACGTTTACTGGCTGTAAATATACTTTCATTATGTCTTCGTGAAATGAAAGTTTCGCAGCTTTCACTGTAGAAACTGCTAAATCAGTATGTCTTTTTAAGTAATTAGGTGTTTATCGCCCCTGCTGACTGCAAATATGAATTCACATTATACAAAATATTAATTAATATGTGAAAGATTTATCCACTAAACATGTACACATATTTTTTGAGTCAAAATATTTCTCCCAGAAATTTCTTCTTCACTCTGCAGCGGAATGTGCGCTGATATGAAACTTCCTGGCAGATTAAAACTGTGTGCCCGACCGAGACTCGAACTCGGGACCTTTGCCTTTCGCGGGCAAGTGCTCTACCATCTGAACTACCGAAGCACGACTCACGCCTGGTACTCACAGCTTTACTTCTGCCAGTATCTCGTCTCCTACCTTCCAGACTTTACAGAAGCTCTCCTGCGAACATTGCAGAACTAGCACTCCTGAAAGAAAGGATACTGCGGAGACATGGCTTAGCCACAGCCTGGGGGAGATTTCCAGAATGAGATTTTCATTCTGCAGCGGAGTGTGCGCTGATATGAAACTTCCTGGCAGATTATCAGCGCACACTTCACTGCAGAGTGAAAATCTCATTCTGGAAACCTCCCCCAGGCTGTGGCTAAGCCATGTCGCCGCAGTATCCTTTCTTTCAGGAGTGCTAGTTCTGCAAGGTTCGCAGGAGAGCTTCTGTAAAGTCTGGAAGGTAGGAGACGAGATACTGGCAGAAGTAAAGCTGTGAGTACCGGGCGTAAGTCGTGCTTCGGTAGCTCAGATGGTAGAGCATTTGCCCGCGAAAAGCAAAGGTCCCGAGTTCGAGTCTCGGTCGGGCACACAGTTTTAATCTGGCAGGAAGTTTCACAATATTTCTTGCAGAAAATTAAATCTTTTGAAATGATAAAAGTATGTTTTTTACAGTTAGATCTAGGTACGTTGTGCATTTGAGATATATTACTTTAATTTCCAATTTAAGAAAGAATTAAAGTATAATCTATGACCTTACTGTTGTTTTTAAACTTTAGCTCTGAAATTGAAGTATATTTGCAAAAGTCAGAAGCGGAACCCTAGAACCTGATTTTTATGAATGCCACAGGTGATGACGCATTCATTCGTGGCATTCCATTGACGTCCAATGATTCAAATATGCCCTTCTACTTAAAGAGGTTTCATTTTCCCACACATCTTGCATTCGCTATGAGTATCAACAAGGCACAGGGACGATCGCTTTTTGTCGCAGATACACTCCTAGAAATGGAAAAAAGAACACATTGACACCGGTGTGTCAGACCCACCATACTTGCTCCGGACACTGCGAGAGGGCTGTACAAGCAATGATCACACGCACGGCACAGCGGACACACCAGGAACCGCGGTGTTGGCCGTCGAATGGCGCTAGCTGTGCAGCATTTGTACACCGCCGCCGTCAGTGTCAGCCAGTTTGCCGTGGCATACGGGGCTCCATCGCAGTCTTTAACACTGGTAGCATGCCGCGACAGCGTGGACGTGAACCGTATGTGCAGTTGACGGACTTTGAGCGAGGGCGTATAGTGGGCATGCGGGAGGCCGGGTGGACGTACCGCCGAATTGCTCAACACGTGGGGCGTGAGGTCTCCACAGTACATCGGTGTTGTCGCCAGTGGTCGGCGGAAGGTGCACGTGCCCGTCGACCTGGGACCGGACCGCAGCGACGCACGGATGCACGCCAAGACCGTAGGATCCTACGCAGTGCCGTAGGGGACCGCACCGCCACTTCCCAGCAAATTAGGGACACTGTTGCTCCTGGGGTATCGGCGAGGACCATTCGCAACCGTCTCCATGAAGCTGGGCTACGGTCCCGCACACCGTTAGGCCGTCTTCCGCTCACGCCCCAACATCGTGCAGCCCGCCTCCAGTGGTGTCGCGACAGGCGTGAATGGAGGGACGAATGGAGACGTGTCGTCTTCAGCGATGAGAGTCGCTTCTGCCTTGGTGCCAATGATGGTCGTATGCGTGTTTGGCGCCGTGCAGGTGAGCGCCACAATCAGGACTGCATACGACCGAGGCACACAGGGCCAACACCCGGCATCATGGTGTGGGGAGCGATCTCCTACACTGGCCGTACACCACTGGTGATCGTCGAGGGGACATGAATAGTGCACGGTACATCCAAACCGTCATCGAACCCATCGTTCTACCATTCCTAGACCGGCAAGGGAACTTGCTGTTCCAACAGGACAATGCACGTCCGCATGTATCCCGTGCCACCCAACGTGCTCTAAAAGGTGTAAGTCAACTACCCTGGCCAGCAAGATCTCCGGATCTGGCCCCCATTGAGCATGTTTGGGACTGGATGAAGCGTCGTCTCACGCGGTCTGCACGTCCAGCACGAACGCTGGTCCAACTGAGGCGCCAGGTGGAAATGGCATGCCAAGCCGTTCCACAGGACTACATCCAGCATCTCTACGATCGTCTCCATGGGAGAATAGCAGCCTGCATTGCTGCGAAAGGTGGATATACACTGTACTAGTGACGACATTGTGCATGCTCTGTTGCCTGTGTCTATGTGTCTGTGGTTCTGTCAGTGTGATCATGTGATGTATCTGACCCCAGGAATGTGTCAATAAAGTTTCCCCTTCCTGGGACAATGAATTCACGGTGTTCTTATTTCAATTTCCAGGAGTGTATTAAACATCTCGGGCAACGCCGGGCACTGCAAATAGTTAGAAATAAATGAATGTACAATTCTTGACATCTCTTAGCGACGGTAATTTTTTTACTAAAATATTTGATACCTGACTTATTTATTGTATTCATTCACAATAGGAGTTTCCAGCTGATATTTGTTAGAATGCGATAGTTGCGTCGTCAGAAAAACTTTGGTGAACGATAGGCGTAATACCGTCAACGTACAGTCAAAGAGAATGTGCGTAGACGTTTATATTATTGGCACTAATACAGAATAAAATTTCAAGTAAAATTTTGTATGAAATACTTCTTGATTAGTGAGAAGCGAACTATACTCTCGATTTACAAATGAGTGTAATCTCATTAGTAAGAAATAACAATCAGTGGAACTGTTTATTTATACTGAACACATTAAAAAGCTTCTGCGAGGAAAATTTTATGCAGTTTCCCGTGTGACGGCTGTAATTTTGATATTCAAATTAGATTTTTTATGCATGACCAAATATTCACACGCACAGTGTCCTAATTTGTCAGCTGTGATTCATGCGCATAAATTTAACAGAAAATTAATACAATAAAAAGTTAAATTGGCGTGAAGTTATACTTTCCCTCTAATAAATTTAATTCTTTTCAAAAACGTGTATGTATTGTACATACCGGACAAAAGGATCCGTTTTTGAGAGGACCCTTTCTCCGCAGTACTATATGTCAAAAAGAGCACATCGTTCAGGATGTGTATTTCATGTGCAACGTGTTCTTCACCAGTGCGCTATATCCTGAGAATCTAACCCTTAGCTATTGCAATATGCTATCGATGAGTCAGAATCGAGAACTCGACTCACATGTCGAGTAAAAACAAGTCCAAGCGTATGGAAAGAACAACTTCATCCAAACAGGCCTTCGAAGGCCCAACGGTACTGACCAGCCGCCGTGTCATCCCCAGCCCACAGGCGTCACTGGATGCAGATATGGAGGGGCATGTGGTCAGCACACCGGTCTCCCGGCTGCATGTCAGTTTATGACACCGGAGCCGCTACTTCTCAGTCAAGTAGCTCCTCAGTTTGCCTCACAAAGAGCTCAGTGCGACCCCTTGCCAACAGCGCTCGGTAGACCTTATGGTCACCCATCCAAGTGCTAACCCAGCCCGACAGCGCTTAACTTCGGTGATCTGACGGGAACCGGTGTTACCACTGCGGCAAGTCCGCTGACTTTGGAAACAATAAGAGTCAATGAATACTCCGATATCCAGGAAGAAAACATAGTATTGCATGCGTGGTTCAAAATGGTTCAAATGGCTCTGAGCACTATGGGACTTTACTACTGTGGTCATCAGTCCCCTAGAACTTAGAACTACTTAAACCTAACTAACCTAAGGACATCACACACATCCATGCCCGAGGCAGGATTAGAACCGCTAGACCGCCGCGGCCGGCTGCATGCGTCGTGGCATCGTGATGACTGTGGTGATTGGGGGGGGGGGGGGGAGAGGGAGAGAGAGATAGGGAGACATAGAGAGAGAAAGAGAGAGAGAGAGAGAGAGAGAGAGAGAGAGAGAGAGGGAGAGATAGCAAATAACGAGGCCTAGTGGTAAACTCTTTCAGAAGAACAAGGATATGCAATGAAAAATACTGGATTTCTTTTAAGCAGAGAACAAGCTGCCTTTACAAGCAGATGCTATTTGGTTGTGCGAGTAGTACCGGCAAGTGAATTTATGCTTGGTGTTTCTTCTTAACGTTTAAAAACCGCTGACGCGACGTAGCTGATGCTGAGGCAAGCAATTTAATATAAGACACGTGGAACCGCAAATGTAGGGAAATACACCAAAAGTGGATGACGAATGTTTTAACTCGTAACGTCACCAGATGACACACCTTGCCTACGTGCAGTGCTTGAGCTTATTGATCTGTTCCACCTGATCATCCCAACCCAAGTCGCATCGGTGTGGCTCCTGACCTACGAGCACTGCTACAGCGCGTGTGATTCAGGTTTCGAATCTTGCACGTGGCAGGAAGCTTTTTTTGCATTGAGTTAGACAGTTATGTATTTACATTGAGGAAATATTTGCTATGTCATTTTCCGGTCTCGCGGACCCTGCTAGTTTATTTCATAGTACAGCAAACAGAAAGCTAGCGTTTTGCGTCCCAAGTAAATAAGTTTCCGAGCTACGTCGCTACCATAAGTGGTCCATGTTTCTTTACTAAATAAAGTCAGTAAAAAAAGGGAAAAAAGGAAACAAAAAACAAGAACGGCTTTAGCTTGGTTACAGCGTGGACAACAATTTTGTAGCTCCTACATTTACAACAGGTTTTCGAAAAACGAGTACCCTAGTGGAGCGATTTTCAGCACCGCCCCTACCAGTGAGGATAGGACCGATAAGCCCAACCACTGTACGTCATCCGGTGGCGTCAAATGTTCAATATTTGTCATCCGCTTTTCTGGTATTTCCCGACATTTGCGTCCCCATGTGTCTCATATTAAATTACTTGTCTCAGCATCATCTACGTCGCTTTGGGGTGTTTTAAAAGTTAATGAGAATCATTCTGTATAATGAGGCAATTAATTTGGACTGCAACTTCATGTGGAATCTTTTTTTTTTTTTTAATTTTAGACATGTTTTGGACTGAGGTCAACAGAATCAATACTAACAGCCCTTGGAAACAAAGGATTAACTCAACCTACGTAGATGAGCCAAAACATTATAACAACATGCTTAACAGTGTGTTGCCTCACTTTTGCAGCGCAAAACAAACAGTGATTCTACATGGCATGGATTCGACGAGTCCTTGGTGGGATTCATAAGGTGTTTTTGTTGTTGTGTGTTGTGGTCCTCAGTCCGAAGACTGGTTGGATGCAGATCTTCAAGTGCAGGTGTGTGTGTGTGTGTGTGTGTGTGTGTGTGTGTGTGTGTGTGTGCGTGCAAAAAAATGGTTCAAATGGCTCTGAGCACTATGGGACTTAACAGCTGGTGTCATCAGTCCCCTAGAACTTAGAACTAATTAAACCTAACTAACCTAAGGACATCACACACATCCATGCCCGAGGCAGGATTCGAACCTGCGACCGTAGCAGTCGCGCGGTTCCGGACTGCGCGCCTAGAACCGCGAGACCACCGCGGCCGGCATGTGTGTGTGCAAGCAGAGCTGTGTAAGCTTCTTCATCTCAGAATAAGTACTGCAACCCACATCCACTAGAACGTGCTTACTGTATTCATTCCTTGGTCTCCATCTACAATTTCTAAACCTTCATCCCCCTCCACACTTCCCTCGAGTTCCTTAATATCTCAGAAGATGTCCTATCAACCATTCCCTTCTCTCAGTCAGCTTATGCCACAAATTTGATTGATCCCCAGCTCCAATCAGTACTTCCTCATTAGTTGCCCGATCTATCCATCTAATCTTCGGCATTCTTCTGCAGTACCACATTCCAAAAGCTTTTATTTTCTTCTTGTCCGAACTGCTTATCGCCCATGTTTCACTTCCGTACAAGGCTACACTCGAGACATATACCATCAGAAAATACTTTCCAACACTAAAATTTATATTGAATGTTAATCAACAGGGGCCGGCCGGAGTGGCCGAGCGGTTCTAGGCGCTACAGTCTGGAACCGCGCGACCGCTACGGTCGCAGGTTCCAATCCTGCCTCGGGCATGGATGTGTGTGATGTCCTTAGGTTAGTTAGGTTTAAGTAGTTCTAAGTTCTAGGGGACTGATGACCTCAGAAGTTAAGTCCCATAGAGCTCAGAGCCATTTGAACCATTTTTGTTAATCAACTTCTCTTCTTCAGCAAATTACTTCTTGCCTTTGCCAGTCTACATCTTATATCCTTTCTACTTCGGCCATTATGTTATTTTACTGCTCAAATAACAAAACTCATCTATTTCTTTTAGTGTGTCATTCCCTAATCTAATTCCATCAGTTTCGCGTGATTTAATTCGAGTACATTCCGTTACTCTTGTTTTGACTTTCTTGATGTTCATATTACATCCTCCTTTCAAAACACTGCCTATACCATTCCCTTCCAACCCCATTGTGTCTCTGACAGAATTGCAGTCTCACAGATCTCAGAGTTTTTATTTCTTCTACCTGAACTTTAATTCCTTCTTCAAATTCTTCTTTGGCTTTCTTTATTGCTTATTAAATGTATGGGCTGAATAATATCGAGGTAGGCTACAGTCCGCTCTTACGAAACATTGCTTTCCTTTCAGTGCCTTCGATTCTCATAACTGCTGTACGGTTTCTGTACAAGCTGTATGTAACCTGCCCCTCCCTGTATTTTACCCCCGCTGCCTTCACAATTCCAAATGATGTATTACAGTCAATATTATCAGAAGCATTGGCTATGTCTACAAATCGAATAAATTTGGGTTTGACTTTCATAAATCTACCATAAATCTTAGGGTCAATATTGCCTCACATGCTCCAACATTTCTCCGGAACCCAAACTGATCTTCCCCGAGGTCGATTTCTACTGGTTTTTCCCTTCTTCTGTAAATAATTCGCGTCAGGATTATCTATTAAAAATATTCGTGTATAATACCACCCTGGAGTTTTCCAGTCATGAATTAGAGACGTATAGTGTTATTTGCGTTACTTATTCCCGAGATGTGAAGTACGATGAAGATAAAGGTTCAAGTTACCTTGCTGCAATAATACAGAGGTGACTGCGCGTCAAAGAGTGGTGTGCTAGTGCGTACAATGGTAGATACTTGAAAAAAGATGAAATCTCGTGCCAGTCGTGGGAAATCCCTCAGACGGAAAGTCCCATGTGATGCACTGATCACCATTACAAGCCTCTTACATCTTCAATACAGAAGAGGCTGAGGAGAAGTTAGCATATTAATCAAGTCTGATAATCAGTCCAGAATTTGTAGCTATTTCATCAAAATGAGGTTCTAAAACGCCTTTCTAGCCATATAAAATGATTACCGTCCCACTGATTGCATTCAGTATTGGCGAACAGCACATGAAACTAAAATTTTTGCGATCAACATTGATTCTACGCCTCATGCGAAGGATTGAATGAAAAGAAAGGAAAAAAGGATGGTTAATCACAATTTGCTTACTTGATTTAATTCCTTTTACTCCGATGTGGAGCATAGGATACATATTAGAGCTCTCCATCTGACCCTGTCCGTTGCCATCTACATCATTTATACTCCGCAAGCCACCCAACGGTGTGTGGCGGAGGGCACTTTACGTCCCACTGTCATTACCTCCCTTTTCTGTTCCAGTCGCGTATGGTTCGCGGGAAGAACGACTGTCGGAAAGCCTCTGTGCGCGCTCGAATCTCTCTAATTTTACATTCGTGATCTCCTTGGGAGGTATAAGTAGGGGGAAGCAATATATTCGATAACTCATCCAGAAACGCACCCTCTCGAAACCTGGCGAGCAAGCTACACCGCGATGCAGAGCACCTCTCTTGCAGAGTCTGCCACTTGAGTTTGCTAAACATCTCCGTAATTTTATCACGGTTACCAAATAACCCTGTGACGAAACGCGCCGCTCTTCTTTGATTCTTCTCTATCTCCTCCGTCAACCCGATCTGGTACGGATCCCACACTGATTAGCAATACTCAAGTATAGGTCGAACGAGTGTTTTGTAAGCCACCTCCTTTGTTGATGGACTACATTTTCTAAGGACTCTCCCAATGAATCTCAACCTGGCACCCGCCTTACCAACAATTAATTTTATATGATCATTCCACTTCAAATCGTTCCGTACGCATACTCCCAGATATTTTACAGAAGTAACTGCTACCAGTGTTTGTTCCGCTATTATATAATCATACAACATCTTCTTGATGTTACTCGAGGGGTGGCCAACGGCTGCCACGTCGGTTTCAACAGTCCTGCGCCAGCTCGACCTCGGTCTGCCTCTCCTCCTTGCTCCTTGTGGGCTCCATTCTAAAACCTGTTCTGGAATATGTTGCGGGCGTCTTGTCAGGGTGTGTCCAATCCATCTCCATTGCCTTTCTTTTACGGTTATTTCGGCTTTCCGTTGTTGAGTGCGTTGCCATAGTTCTTGGTTTGAGATAACATTTGGACAGCGTACTCCCAGTATAGTCCTCAAACATTTATTGATGAAGGTTTGTAGTCTTCTTTTAATTTGTGCTATCACCTTCCACGTCTCACACCCGTAAAAGAGAACAGATTTTACATTTGAGCCAAATATTTTACGCTTTATCTTATACTATATTTCACGAGATGTTCAAACTGGTCGCAGCAGAGCAAAGACCCCTTTTGCCTTTTTGATCGTACTTTCAACGTGTTCTGTCGCCCCTCCACTTTTGGAAACAATTCTTTCCAGACAAAAAAAGCTCTCCACATGCTCACTCTCCTCTTCTTTCACGGCTAGTGCTTTCTTGTTCTTACTGTTCATCCTAAGCTCTTTAGTCTTAGCCGTGTTTATTTTTAATCTCACTCTCTGAGCTTCTGTTTCCAATTCCTTAAACTTCTCACTCATATCCTTGAAAGTGTGGGACAGAAGGCAGATGTCATCCGGAAAGTCCAGGTCCTCCAGGCGCTCGTATAGAGCTGTATACCCCTAGTTTTCTCTCGGGTTACCTTCTTCTTGACACCATGTAATGTCAGCAAAAACAGCAGTGGTGAAAGCAAACAACCCTGCCTTACTTCAGAATTTAAAATGAATGGTCCTGAGAGCTTTTCATCATGTTTGACCTGGCAGGTACGAGGGTCGGAACTTTAATAGTGGCAACTATTTATTTACAGCTCGTTCAAAATAGATACGTGTTTCAAAGTTTTACTGACCTTCAAAGTAGTCACCAGCATTGTGTATAACTCGTTGCCAGCGATGTGGAAGTCGTGGGATACTCTTAGCAGTGCCAGTTGTGTTGACACTTCAAGCGGCGAGACCTATTGGCCGACGAACTTGTAGCAGTTCTGAAGCGAATGCCGTGAAGGGTTTACTTCAGTTTAGAAATCGAGCTGAACTTAAGAGGGCTTAAGTCAGGGGAGTACATTAGGTGGTATAGCACTTAGCAGCCCCATCAGTCAAACAAATCAGTAACAGCTTGCACTGTACATGCTTGAGCATTGTCGAGCAAAATGATGGTCAGGTCCTGCAGAAAGTGTCATCACTTCTGTCTCTAAGCTGGCCGTAGGTTGTGTTCCAAAAATGAACAGCATAGAGACAGAAGTTCTGCCTGCGGTTCTGAGCCGTATTTCGTAATAATGTGCCTCTAGCACCTAACAAATTGGAATTTTTTGGTATGTTCTATGGGACTAAACTGATGGGGTCTTCGGTCCCTAGGCTTACACACTACTTACTCTAACTTAAACTAACTTACATTAAGGACAGCCAGCCGCTGTGGCCAAGAGGTTCTAGGCGCTTCAGTCCGGAACAGCGCTGCTGCTACGGTCGCAGGTTCGAATCCTGCCTCGGGCTTGGCTATGTGTGATGTCCTTAGGTTTAAGTAATTCTAAGTCTAGGGGACCGATGACCTCAGATATTGAGTCGCATAGTGCTTAGAGCCAACTAAGGACAACACACACACCCATGCCCGTGGGAGGACTCGAACCTCCGACGGTGGGAGCCACGCGAACCGTGGCAAGACGTTACAGACCGCGCGGGGTCAGCAACTATCAGCCAAATCAAAAAAAAAAAAAAAACGCCAACTAACATTAACAACTTTTTTGACAGTAGTTCTCCGTTTCAGCAGCAAAATTGAAAGAAAACTTAGATAAATGTGCTTAATTTTAGTAGATGTTGGTGAATTCGGCCGTAAGCTAAGTAAAGTTAGGGCTTTACACCAAGGTCAGGGGGGAAAGTAGCGTTGCCATTATGGGTTTAGAGGATATGACAGGGAGAATATTTTATAATTTGTCGTCCATCTCTGACAACCCATGGACGTATACGGCTTGTGCCGATGAGCTACTATGGCACAGATTTTGACAAGGAAGTATCATTGACGAATGAATGTGGTACTTATTTACGGCAATGAACATTAAATTAATTCAGGCTGTTGTAATACAACGCAATAAGTTGAAGAAGAATGACATTCAAAACATGGTGTAAACATTTGTGATCGTGTTTCATATTGTATATTGCATTTACATGCACGGTGGCCACAAAAAGTATGAAAACCTTGTAAGAGTGTGCAAGTTAGGTTGAGTTGAGAAACAGGTGTTGAGAAAAATTCGATACGTTGTGCAATTTCTGAGTTAATTAGCATTGAAGTTGGACAAAGAGGCCGTTGCGCGCGAAAATTCAAACGACCCACCAGATACAATTAGTGTCAGTTGTTTTCATAGAGTACATGACAGTGCACGAGATACCTCAGCCTTCGGCTCGGGTTCGATCCTTTCTACCATCCTATGTCCAGTGGTCTAGCGGTTCTGGCGCTGCAGTCCGGAACCGCGGGACTGCTACGGTCGCAGGTTCGAATCCTGCCTCGGGCATGGGTGTGTGTGATGTCCTTAGGTTAGTTAGGTTTAAGTAGTTCTAAGTTCTAGGGGACTTATGACCTAAGATGTTGAGTCCCATAGTGCTCAGAGCCATTTGAACCATCCTATGTCCAGTTTTTGTATCGCTCTCTTAAAACGATTTCCTACACGTGGCAGGGATGACACAGCAATTAGTAATATTCGATGTAGAATTAGTCAATCTTGGTTGCAGTGATGTATTTATTACTTATTTACGAATGGCTGGAGTTCCGCACTACCAAAACTACGGTGCGGTATTTATGGTACACTACATAAATGACATGTTAAATGGTAGGATTACCAGTAGTATTGTAGAGTAGGAAACATAAATGAATGTGTAGAGAGAAATTGGGAGTTACGCCTTATCTCTGGTTTACTTCATTTTATTCATTTATTTTATATTTCTGCAAATAGTTAGAACTGTACATCATTCAGCGTTAATCCATTTTTGTTTTTCAAGTTCTTTTTGTTTTCCTTATTGTTGAGGAAATTGCGTTTTCCAGCACTATATGATAAATTTGTATTGTTTGCTTTATTTTGACTACAAAATCCCTCTGCTTCACGTTACAAATCAACAATTTTCGAATAAAATCTGAATTAAACATTTAAAATTTCAATTTTTCTATAAATATTGTTTACTTGTAAGTAACAGAGAAGAAGGCAATTATGCAGACCAAAAAACGTTCCATAGGTTACCTGGCCCTTTGTATATCCTCACTCAGTTTCTAGACAGTTCACCGTTTCCCGTTTTTAGGGGAATGTAATAAGACAATGAGCTTATACGCAAAGAAATCGATTGTTATGATGTAACGCCAGACAGGTATGCAACACACAAAATATACAGGTAACGTAGGTACAACCTTATCTGACCAAAGCCTTTAGGAAAAATACCGTAGTCTACGGTTTCTTATAATAGTCTGTGGTAGCCTACCGCAGCTTTACAGTTCTACCAATGACGTATTTCGCCTGATTCAGGCATCTTCAGATTGGCTGAATGTTATATGGTGTTAGAAACCTGGAATATTAAGTATTCAGAACGTCCCAGCAAATAACAGCCTCCGTCAAATATTTGGAAACATTGCGCGGTGTCCTTGTTGAGAAATTCGACGTAGTCCAAATGAATGCAAAACAGGATAAGGCCTACAGACATGTGCCACTATGCAAACATGTCGGAGGTGTAGTTGTTCATGTCCTCCGTGCAACTACACTTACGACTTGTTTTCATGGTGATACATGTCTGTGGCCTGATCCCCGAGACGTGTTGGAAAACGTTTAAAGAGAGCAATATAAAAATTAGACTTTTGACTGTAGTAGGAATCGAAGCCAATCCAAAGGCTGAGAAATTCCCGCGCTATCATCTACTCTATGAGAATTACTGACACTAGTTGTACCTGGATAGCCCTAGCCGCTCGAATTTGCACTCACGATGACCTGTTTGATTAACTTCAATGCTAATTAACTCGGAAACGGTGCAAACCATCGATTTTTTTTCGCAACAGTTATTTCTCATCACATCCTACCATGCAACTCACATACAAGCATTTCAGACTCCTACCACCTCGTATAGTCCCATCAACAGCTCAGTGGTTGCCGGAAAGGCTGCTGCTTGTCCGGTCAAGGGACTGGCCACTCTCTGGAATAAAAGTAATAATAATAATAATAATAATAATAATAGGATTAAAAACAGCCGACCAGTTGCAAAGGATAAAGTAATCTTTACCTAGGTTTCGATAGATTTAAATCTATCTTCTTCAGAAGGCGGCAGTATTACATTAACATAAGCTTATGCACTCTCCAACTTCCATGTACTTATTTTTATTTGTCTGACAAACCCTATTCTCAGGGCTATATTTTATTTGGACTAATGGAGCTATGCAGATGTTTGTAAAACGATAATGACATATCACTCCATGTTAATGTAATACTGCCGCCTTCTGAAGAAGATAGACTTAAATCTATCGAAACCTAGGTAAAGATTACTTTATCCTTTGCAACTGGTTGGCTGTTTTTAATCCTATTACGTGGAACCGTTGCTGTTGCGCAGCTATGTTCAAAATACTGAATAATAATAATAATAATAAAACTGAGTGAAACTGTCATCGAGATAATCTGAAAGATGTCATGCGCACCCGCACAGAACCACTGACGACATAGTGACGAACCAATAGATCGAAAGAAAGAAGACGGAAAAAAAGTCGTCGGTGAGTCTGGCTGCTTTGCTGAGGTCTCAAATTTGATTCCCACTATTGGTAGGGATTTTTCGAGAGTGGGAGGACAGGAACGGGTTGCCCTCAGCCTCGCGATACTAACAGAGGAGCTACTTGAGTGAGAACTAGAGGCTCCAAGGTGCAGGAAACCCACAACCACCGGGAGCGCGGAGTGATGACCCCTTGTCCCTCCATACCGCATCTAATAACGCCTTTGGCAGAGGATGACCCGGCGGTCGGTCGGTCCCGATTGACCCATCAGAGACACAAGACGGTTCTTTAACTATTTATTATAAAAACTATTGTTAATTAATTAATCATCTGCTCACACACACAACACACCATCTCGTGACGCTATTACAGGTCGCAATTTTGGGATCACTAAGGGTGGCAGCAACCTGAAACTGAGAAGAGTCAATAAGAACTGTTTCGAATGGTGCCGACTTTTAACGATTAGTACTTGCGGTCGGCGGCAACATATGGAGACTTAGTCTATTGTAGGTTCATAACTTACATATTCATGCAGATCTCCAATTAATAATAAACTCGGTACGTGCACGATCCGAACTGCCGCCCCTCGGTGCCATTATTGGCTATTGAGCAAAACGGTTTGACGACCACTGCTGTAGTGTTACTATTTTCAACACAACCGTCAAATGTAATTTCACTGTCAATTTATTGACAACCGGTTTCGACAATACACTTCGTCATCATCAGGCCCTAAAAGTAATGTCTTGTGACAGCCAGAGCGAGAGCACCAGCAGCAGCGAGTACTGTTTGTATAAAGCGTTTATTTTGCATTTTGTTTACGACCTTCCACTAAGGAAGGGATTCTATTTGTGTTTATCTGCTCTGCATAGTAACTAGCAGTTCTTGATAAAACTTTACGTAGTTTTCGTGTTAGATTTCTTAGTGTTTTCTTGATCGTTTAGAACAGAAAGCGCCCTAAAACCGTCTTTTGTTTGTTTCGCGCCCGTTAGCCACTAGTCACTTGAATCAGCAGTTGTCTTGTGACAGCCAGAGCGAGAGCACCAGCAGCAGCGAGTACTATTTGTATAAAGCGTTTTTGTACTTATTTGCTGCGCTTAGCTTTTAAATAGTTTTTCTGGGAAAACCTAGCGTAGTTTTCGCGTCTCGTATTTCAGTGAGTGTTTCTTGATTATCAGAGTAGCTCATCAGAAGATTATCTTGGGAATTTGTCACCGTATAGAGTAGGGTAAACATAGTCACGTGTAGGGACTGTGGTTGTTGTGACCGGACGCAAGGAGAATTGGCCACTCTTCGGGGGCAGGTGGAGGCTTTGTCTGTTAGGCTCATCGAGCTCGAGGCGCAGGCGTCGGCTCGTAGTGGCGTTGGGGCAACTGTGGTGAGACCTATGCCTACTTCGGTGGCCTTGGAATCACATGGAACCCCTGATGTCGCTGCGTCTTCCGGCAGTGAGCATCTTACCGGTCAGCCATCACTCCAGGGTGAATGGCGGACAGTGGTGGGCTCGCGCGTGCCTGGCCGAAAGGCGAAGGTGGGATCTGGCCGCGTGGCAGCTGCCTTACCCCTTTCCAACAGGTACGGGGTGCTTCCTAGTGGTGATGACATCGTTTCCGAGCCACCACAGGATGCCTCGCCTGTTGGGCCAGTGGCCGATTCTCCGGCAAGGTCCCGACAGTCACAGAGGGCGGGCCTATTAGTTATAGGGAGCTCCAACGTTAGGCGGGTTATGGAGCCCCTCAGGAAAATAGCGGGTAGGTCGGGGAAGAATGCCAGTGTGCACTCGGTGTGCTTGCCGGGGGGTCTCGTCCGTAATGTGGAGGAGGCCCTTCCGGCAGCTATTGAACGCACTGGGTGTGACCGGCTGCAGATAGTAGCACATGTCGGAACGAATGACGCCTGCCGCTTGGGTTCTGAGGCCATCCTTGGTTCCTTCCGGCGGCTGGCTGATTTGGTGAAGACAACCAGCATCGCACGCGGAGTGCAAGCTGAGCTTAATATCTGCAGCATAGTGCCCAGAGTCGATCGCGGTCCTCTGGTTTGGAGCCGTGTGGAGGGTCTAAACCAGAGGCTCAGACGACTCTGCGACTATAATGGTTGCAAATTCATCGACCTCCGTTATTGGGTGGAGAACTGTAGGGCCCCCCTAGACAGGTCAGGCGTGCACTACACACCGGAAGCAGCTACTAGGGTAGCAGAGTACGTGTGGCGTGCACACGGGGGTTTTTTAGGTTAGAGGGACCCCCCCCCCCCCCCTTGGGCGAAACGATAAAATACCTGACGGCTTACCAGAGAGGACATTATCATCGTTGATAAAGAATCATCGTTGATAAAGAACGTCCGTCCTCAGAGACCAAAAACAGGAAAAGTTAACGTAATATTGGTAAACTGCAGGAGTATCCAGGGCAAGGTTCCTGAATTAGTATCTCTTATTGAAGGAAATAGTGCGCATATAGTATTAGGAACGGAAAGTTGGTTAAAACCGGAAGTGAACAGTAACGAAATCCTAGACACAGAATGGAATATATACCGCAAGGATAGGATAAACGCCAATGGTGGAGGAGTATTTATAGCAGTAAAGAATTCAATAATATCCAGTGAAGTTATTAGCGAATGCGAATGTGAAATAATCTGGGTTAAGTTAAGTATCAAAGGTGGGTCAGATATGATAGTCGGATGCTTCTATAGACCACCTGCATCAGCAACCGTAGTAGTTGAGCGCCTCAGAGAGAACCTGCAGAACGTCGTGAAGAAGTTTCGTGATCATACTATTGTAATAGGGGGAGACTTCAATCTACCAGGTATAGAATGGGATAGTCACACAATCAGAACTGGAGCCAGGGACAGAGACTCTTGTGACATTATCCTGACTGCCTTGTCCGAGAATTACTTCGAGCAGATAGTTAGAGAACCAACTCGTGAAGCTAACGTTTTAGACCTCATAGCAACAAATAGACCGGAACTTTTCGACTCCGTGAATGTAGAAGAGGGTATCAGTGATCATAAGTCAGTGGTTGCATCAATGACTACAAGTGTAATAAGAAATGCCAAGAAAGGAAGGAAAATATATTTGCTTAACAAGAGTGATAGGGCACAAATCGCAGAATATCTGAGTGACCACCATCAAACGTTCATTTCTGAGGAAGAGGATGTGGAACAAAAATGGAAAAAATTCAGAAACATCGTCCAGTACGCCTTAGATAAGTTCGTACCGACTAAGGTCCAAAGCGAGGGGAAAGATCCACCGTGGTATAACAATCATGTACGAAAGGTACTACGGAAACAAAGAAAGCTTCATCATAGGTTTAAGAGTAGTCGAATCATAGCTGATAAGGAAAAGCTGAACGAAGCGAAAAAGAGCGTAAAGAGAGCAATGAGAGAAGCATTCAACGAATTCGAACATAAAACATTGGCAAACAATCTAAACAAGAACCCTAAAAAGTTTTGGTCATATGTAAAATCGGTAAGCGGATCTAAATCCCCTATTCAGTCACTCGTTGACCACGATGGCACCGAAACAGAGGACGACCGAAGAAAGGCAGAAATACTGAATTCAGTGTTCCGAAACTGTTTCACTGCGGAAAATCGTAACACGGTCCCTGACTTCAGCCGTCGCACGGACGCCAAAATGGAAAATATTGAAATAAACGATATCGGAATTGAAAAACAACTGCTATCACTTAGTAGCGGAAAAGCATCCGGACCAGACGAGATACCCTTAAGATTCTACAGTGATTATGCTAAAGAACTTGCCCCCTTTCTATCAGCAATTTATCGTAGATCGCTGGAAGAACGTAAAGTACCTAGCGACTGGAAGAAAGCGGAGGTCGTTCCCATTTTCAAGAAGGGTCATAAATCAGATGCGAATAATTATAGGCCTATTTCGCTTACGTCAATCTGTTGTAGAATAATGGAACATGTTTTATGTTCTCGTATTATGACGTTCTTAGATAATACAAATCTCCTTCATCATAACCAACATGGATTCCGCAAACAGAGATCATGTGAAACTCAGCTCGCCCTATTTGCCCAAGAAATTCACAGTGCCGTAGACACTGGCGAGCAGATTGATGCCGTATTCCTGGACTTCAGGAAGGCATTTGATACGGTTCCGCACTTACGTTTAGTGAAAAAAATACGAGCTTACGGAATATCGGACCAGGTTTGTGATTGGATTCAGGATTTCCTAGAAGAATGAACACAACATGTCATTCTTAACGGTTCAAAATCTGCAGATGTAGAGGTAATTTCGGGAGTACCGCAGGGAAGCGTGATAGGACCTTTATTGTTTACAATATACAACTAAGACCCATGTAAGTACTTGCAGTGCTAAAACCATGGAAAAGCAATGTGCATCACAGTAAATGACATAATTAAAAACACGTGGTTAATGACATCACGCAAATAAATATCCATTAATCTTGATCTTGATCATGCATACAACGTAATTACAAATATAATCTAGAGGTATAAGGTACGTATACCTGTATAACTGGTCTATGTCATAAGCAACAATAAAAATGAAAATGCATGTTCACATACAGGGTGTCCCATTTATCTTGAGCACACTAAATAACTGTTTGTCCAGATGCAAATTACATAATGTTTCAAGCAAATGTTCTTTAGCCGTCAGGGGCACATCAATCAGGAAGATCGTCTTTGTTGTAGCTTTGTTTTTTACGAAGATATGAACAGAGGTATGACTTTCTTAAGCGGCGCCCTGTATTTTTTATTCGGTACTTCCTCTCCCAATGCCCTATTCAAAAATGTATTGCAGTGTAAATGGGTAGATTACATAACTGATGAGGAGATATTAAACAGAATTGGGGAGGAGAGAAATTTGTGGCACAACTTGACCAGAAGAAGGAATCGGTTGGTAGGTCATGTTCTGAGGCATCAAGGGATCACCAATTTCGAACTGGAGGGTAGCGTGGACGGTAAAAATCGTAGAGGGAGGCCAAGATATGAATACACTAAGCAGATTCAGAAGGATGTAGGTTGCAGTAGGTACTGGGAGATGAAGAGGCTTGCACAGGATAGAGTAGCATGGAGAGCTGCGTCAAACCAGTCTCTGGACTGAAGACTACAACAACAACAACAACATCACAGTGTACCATTCACTGAAACACAACGTTATTAATTATATAACACATCGTTGATGTTGACGCTCCCAGCACTTAGTGCAGGTACTCGGGTTAATGGAACACATCCACGTGCTGACGTAGACAGAGGACACATGTAAACATAAGTAGAACGCACACCCGTCATTCCGTCAACCATCGTCAGTTGAAGAGTTGTGTGAGTAGAATTACACCAACGAAGGGAAGGTAGAAATGCTACTCATCTATGAGGATGTAAGATAACAGAACAGTAATTACAGTACTGTTTTCTATGTATGGGTACATTCAGTACAATAGTTTAGTCCTGGTTTTCATGTGTTTTCTAACAACTGCAGCAAGTGGACGAGTTTGTGGTCCCGGGCTCAAAGTCAATGTTGTGTTATGTAATTAATAACGTTGTGTTTCTGTGAATGGTACACTCTGATACATTTTTGAATAGGTCTTTAAGAGAATAAATGAATTGCCGAATAAAAAATACAGGGTGCCATTTAAAAAAGTCATACTGCTGTTCATATCTTTGTAAAAAAACAAAGCTTAAACGAAGGCAATCGTGATGCTTGATATCCCCGTGACGGCTACAGAACATTTGCTTGAAACATTTTGTAATTTGCAATTGGACAAACAATTATTTAGGGTAGTCAAGATAAATGGGACACCCTGAATAATAGTGAAGTTAAGAAAAACACCGAAGGAATTAAGGAAATATAGAGGACAAAACTAATCATACGCTTATAGAAGCTTATATGAAGATAAGGTAGTAGGAAGAGGACCAACTAGTGAACATAGAACAGTTCATCAAAGCTGTTGCTCTTTTGTGTCGTTACATATAAATGGATCATTCAAGCATGACATTATTACTAAATTGTCAACGTCAATGGAACACAGTAACGCATGAGCTCTACAGTGTGAAAATCCGCACTAATATGTGCTAATGAAAATACGTATGAGTATACGGGCATAGAGTACAACATGACGATTACACCCAGTAAATATATATGTTTTTATTACAATACATTAATCAAGGTTGTACATGGATCGTTTTTAAACAATACAATGACTACATATACATAATTTACGCCTACATATCATCTTGCTTTTGATGTCACGTTGTTGTTAATGCAGCTGCTTTTATATTACTTTTAGGACCTGATGATGACGAAGTGTATCGTCGAAACATGTCGTCAATAAATTGGTAACGAAATTACAGCTGATGTCAGTGTTGAAAATTGTAATGTTTCTATCGGCTGCTGCCCTCTCATGTTACTTATCAAGGATAGATATACCGAAACCGCTGTAATGCGTTACGAAGAAAGCGGAAAAGGGAAACTAGTCACCTACGTATGCAGAACAAGAGCACTGTAAGAAAGGAATGGGGAAAGCAGCAGGTAGGGGAAGATGCACTTAGCACGTTGAACGTTGGTGTATTGTCAAGTGAGCGAGTGTTGCTAGAGTAAATAACGTGTCCCGGCGCGCGAGCAGGGGATGACGCAAAGTGTTTGCGAGGTCGGCTGCAGGCGGCCAGGCCGTTGACGGGATTTATTCCTTGGAGAGCGGCCCGCCATTCGAGCATTTTACGAGCTGAGGAAAGACGTTTATTGACGCTTTTTATTGATGTGTATAAAAATGGGGCCCGACTGCTGGAGATTAATGGCTGTTAACAGGGAAAGTTTATACAGGCTGACGCGCGCCGCCGGGCTGCGCTGGCCCGAAACACTGGCGATACGGTGCCCGGATATTTCGGGGAAGCGAAAAATCTCTGCGCGGAAATCTCGGGGTTTTTAATGCCTTACGGTAACGCCGGATGAATATACGGGAGCCAAGTTTATTCCTGCAGTTTATCACCACTTCGGGGACGGAATTCTGCGATTTCAAGAGTTGAAATAGATAGAGAAGTTTATTTTTAGCAGTAGTACGCTCCTTTGGATCTTTTTCGTCGATTTTTCATGTAAGTAAGGAAAGTACTGGTATGTTTTTGTGAATCTGCTAACGATAAAACTCTTAAACGGAAATGTTGTTGACCAATTGATTATAGGCTGAATGCAATCAAGTGTGGGTTGCACTTCGTTTGTTTCGTTATCGAGCCGAAACAGAGAACTAATCTACAATAAATATAGGCCGATAGGTACTCCGTTGTAACACCGTATCGAAAGCGTTTTGGAGAAGGAATATTTACACTCATCTTAACTCCACGACATGTGTCACGTCTGCTTGAAGTAATGAGGTGTTATGCCTAACTATAACATTATATGAAGTGATAAAATGAGATATGAGAGGCATACAGGTGAGTAGACAACTGACGAGTGGTTTATATCGACAGAAAGTCAATCTGTGCAGCTTACGTTTGTGGCCAGAGCCATACCTAATTTCAATATGTTATAACATCTAAGTGCACCGATTTTAAATTGAATAATCCTTTGCAACGTGAATATGAAGCAATGAAATATTCCAGTTTATGAACCAAAGCATACTGATCTACACAGGGTCCTTGTCTGTGAAAATTTTTTTTTGTCTCACTGTATTTGTCCTAATAACTTATCTTCGAAGTGAAACTTACAACGAATTATCACTGTTAAGTGTGTGTGTGTGTGTGTGTACGTTTCTAAGGTGTTCCTTACATCTATCCATGCGGTTCTCGTTTTACTAATTTTGCAGTGTTTCTCTACGCTTGTTTCTTAAAATTTCAGCACCAGCGTAACGACCTTGTCATGCACCCACAGCACCAAATCATTATCATAACCGAAATGAAAAGTAGTAAAGTGAGATTCTAAAATTGCAAACGTTTGTACAGAAATTCTATCCTGCGACATCCATATCTATTTGAAGTACATAATTCTGCAACATATTCTAAATTCAAATATAATGAAGCACCTAGAACCAAACAGTCTTCACTCTGAGGCGTCTAGAAATGCAGATCACGTGAAACCCGACAAGATACATCACAAGGGATGACGATGAGAGATGCACACGTTACCAAGTAGAGTCACTGATTGAACGCTTTCGAAAAATGTTAGTTTCGGCTTTATACCGATGTGTACTGTTAAAGATACGGAATGTACAACAAGATTTGTGATTGGTGCAGACCTTGGCAGGCAGGACAGAGCATTTTTGTCATGGGTAGAGAAAAGTCTAGGATATGTAATAGGCATTTGGATACAGAGTGTTTCATGTCACACACTTCTAGAGGTTATTTAGAGAACTTGGTAAATCAAGTTTTACGCGGGAACCTACGTCTGGAAATGCCATCCAACGACGCCACACAGCACCAAGTTATAGCCATCGGAGTCTGTATGTGTGTGTGCAAACACGATGATTCCGTGAAATTGTCACAGAATTTCTGGGATGATGGAGAGGGATAAATGTATCAGTTGGAAGTGAGGGTTCCTGCACCGGAAACAAACGAGTCGAAAGTTGCAAGGGAAAGCCGTTCCGATAACTCTTACAGTGAAATACGTATTGCCACTATTGTTGCTAAGATCGTAGGGTGGACAACCTTGAGAGATTGTAGTATGTACCAAATCAAGGCAAAAATTTCGAGTAAACATGGGCTCTAAGATGCATACCCGAGGAGCTATTAGCAACTGTTCATCTTTGCTACTGTGATACGCATTTTGTCTATTGAACAAGTGCTCATAGCTCTTAAGGTGTGCATTTTAGGGCCCACGTTTTCTTGACATTTTTTCTACTGCCACTTCTTAAAGTTGCCTGCCTTATAGTCTTGGCAGCGACAGTACCAGTACATGTCTTCTACTGTCTGAGGTATCAGAACGGTTTTCGCTTATAACTTTCCACTCGTTCGTTTCCGGTACAGGGATCCTTATCTCATATTCGTGAATTTATCTTTTTACATCATCCAAGAAAGTTTGTAACATCACCACGTAATCACCCTTTATGTACACACATTTACAGGCGTCTGCGCCTATAACTCTGTCACCTCCAAAGATCCGAGGTATTTTTGCACTGATTGTTGCCAGCATCCTATTTAAAGTACCAGTGAAGCAGGTTGCTAGCCTTACTTGCCCCGAGTCCCATTGGGTATTACCCTTAACGGTTGAGGGACTAACCGGTGGATTTGGTAGTCTTTGCCGTATGAGCACAAAGGTGACCACGACTCAGAATATGTCCGAGATGCCCTGCCTTATTCCAAAGTAACTGGTATCCCGACTGTCGGGACCACTTACTTGGCCACTCATACGTTGCCCGTGGTTCATTAACTAGAACATGACTACAGGAACCCACACCGTGAACCATGATTTTGAAGTAATAGGTTTAACATCAGAAGAGGCATCAATGTTAGCACTGAATAGGGGATCGTGGAGGAATTTTATAAGGGGGCTATGCTCCAGACTGAACACTGAAAGGCATAATCAGTCTTAATGATGATGATGATGATGATGATGATGCGCCTATAACTTTGAAGCTTTGTAGCGTCGTTGGATGACGTTTCCGACGTGCGCTCTTACGTAAAATTTGATCTACTGAATCCCCTCTACAGCCGTTGGAAATGCGTAACATGTGAAATACCCTGTATTTAGCGGATTTAGCGGATATACTTACATGCAGTTCATCTTTGTTCAGATGATTCAGTTACCACCGAGCGATGTGGCGCTGTGGTTAGCACAATGGACTCTCATTCGGGGGGACGACGGACTCAGACCATCGTCAGACCATCGATACCTAGGTTTTTTGTCATTTCCCTAAATCGCTCCAGGCAAAAGCCGGGACGGTTCCTTCTCAATCGTTGACACAATCCGTTCTTGTCCTCTGTCTAAAGACCTGGATGTCGACGGGACTTTAAATCCAATCTCCCTTCCTTTTTTCTTGATTCGGCTGTCGATGATGAAGACTGAAAAGGTAATAAATTTTACTACAAAATTCATGAGTCACCAGTTAGTCCCAATTTTCATCGTTAATATATCTGGGAGGAACACTGGACGAGGATATGAATAACATATACGTGCAGTTGTTAGTGAAGCTGATGACAGACTGCGATGTTTTGCTAGGTTACTGGGAAATTGCAGTTTGTCTACGATATAGGTGGCTTGTAGGAATCTTGTACAGCCTACGCTGGAAGTGGGCGGAATCTCTGTAATTTTGGACTGCATCTATATCTTTCTTTACTACGCAAATAACCTGATGCAGTGTTCCAATGGGACTGCAAACGCAACTATCTTCCCTCTTCTTCCGTGTTCCTAAGTCCTGATTGGCGCTTGGGAATAGCTCTAATTTCTCCGATATTTCTCGGGTGAGGACGGCAGTAACATGTAGCTCGATCCTTTCCGGATCGTTAATTTCGGCATTTCAATATCAAATCTCTCCGTGAAGCATAACGCCTCTCTTGCAGAGTCTATCACTGCACTAACAGAAGACATCGGGCATATGTAAAGGAGGGATTACTAGCAGTTACAGATTTGAGCGTAATATAAGTGGTGCAGGATGTTGGCTGGTAGACCCTAGAAGATATTTACCGATTATTTTTCGATAAAATTATTAGAAAATTGCATGAAACAGTTTTCAGAATGTTCCTGAGACCACATCATATCATCTCAACAGAAATGGTCTTTCACTCACTCTTAAGAGCAACAATGCTTCTAATACTCCCATTCTTCACCGACGAATGGAATATATATGAGGACAAGATGACTGAGGACAGTGAGCTGAACAACGTTACACCATTATTTACTTCATTTGCAGATTAATAATTACAATTACTACGAGTAGTATGTTTTATTTTTAGTTAATACCTACAGGTACATGTGGCAAGAGAAAGCCATTACTACTTATTTTTCCCCTGGGCAGCAAGTCGATGTTGAAGTGTGGACGCATGGGTGCATAAAGGTTAGTCTATACTGACAGACATAATCCAATTAGTTCCGCAGTTAAGACCGAGCAGAAAATATCAGCTAGTAAATTATGTGACATGTTTCTTGGAAGACTGTTCGTTGTGGGAAAAAAAAACAGCCAAACATAAAAATATTTGCATTTATATTCGTTATATACAGGGTGGTCCATTGATCGTGACCGGGCCAAATATCTCACGAAATAAGCGTCAAACGAAAAAACTACAAAAAACGAAACTTGTCTAGCTTGTAGGGGGAAACTAGATGGCGCTATGGTTGGCCCCCTAGACGGCGCTGCCATAGGTCAAACGGATATCAACTGCGTTTTTTCAAATAGGAACCCCCATTTCTTATTACATTTTCGTGTAGTACGTAAAGAAATATGAATGTTTTAGTTGGACCACTTTTTTCGCTTTGTGATAGATGGCGCTGTAGTAGTCACAAACATATGGCTCACAATTTTAGACGAACAGCTGGTAACAGGTACAATTTTTAAATTAAAATACAGAACGTAGGTACGTCTGAACATTGTATTTCGGTTGTTCCAATGTGATACATGTACCTTTGTGAACTTATCATTTCTGTGAACGCATGCTGTTACAGCGTGATTACCTGTAAATACCACATTAATGCAATAAATGCTCAAAATGATGTCCGTCAACCTCATTGCATTTGGCAATATGTGTAACGACATTCCTCTCAATAGCAAGTAGTTCGCCTTCCATAATGTTCGCACATGCATTGAGAATGCGCTGATGCATGTTGTCAGGCGTTGTCGGTGGATCACGATAGCAAATATCCTTCAACTTTCCCCACAGAAAGAAATCCGGGGACGTCAGATCCGGTGAATGTGCGGGCCATGGTATGGTGCTGCGACGACCAATCCACCTGTCATGAAATACGCAATTCAGTACCGCTTCAACCGCACGCGAGCTATGTGCCGGACATCCATCATGTTGGAAGTACATCGCCATTGTGTCATGCAGTGAAACAACTTGTAGCAACATCAGTAGAACATTACGTAGGAAATCAGCACACATTGCACCATTTAGATTGCCATCGATAAAATGGGGGCTAATTATCCTTCCTCCCATAATTCCGCACCATACATTAACCCGCCAAAATAGATGATGTTTCACTTGTCGCAGCCATCGTGGATTTTGCGTTGCCCAATAGTGCATATTATGTAGGTTTACGTTACCGCTGTTGGTGAATGACGCTTCGTCGCTAAATAGAACGCGTGCAAAAAATCTGTCATCGTCCCGTAATTTCTCTTGTGCCCAGAGGCAGAACTGTACACAACGTTCAAAGTCGTCGCCATGCAACTCCTGGTGCATAGAAATACGGTACGGGTGCAATCGATGTTGATGTAGCATTCTCAACACCGACGTTTTTGAGATACCCGATTCTCGCGCAATTTGTCTGCTACTGATGTGCGGATTAGCCGCGACAGCAGCTAAAACATCTACTTGGGTATCATCATTTGTTGCAGGTCGTGGTTGACGTTTCACATGTGGCTGAACACTTCCTGTTTCCTTAAACAACGTAACTATCCGGCGATCGGTCCGGACACTTGGATGATGTCGTCCAGGATACCGAGCAGCATACATAGCACACGCGCGTTGAGCATTTTGATCACAATAACCATACATCAACACGATATTGACCTTTTCTGCAATTGGTAAACGGTCCATTTTAACACTGGTAATGTATCACGAAGCAAATACCGTCCGCACTGGAGGAACGTTACGTGATACCGCGTACTTATATGTTTGTGACTATTACAGCGCCATCTATCACAAAGCGAATAAAGTGGTCCAACTAAAACATTCATATTTCTTTACGTACTACACGAATATGTAATAAGAAATGGGGGTTCCTATTTGAAAAAACGCAGTTGATATCCGTTTGACCTATGGCAGCGCCATCTAGGGGGCCAACCATAGCGCCATCTAGTTTCCCCCTTCTAGCTAGACGAGTTTCGTTGTTTGTAGTATTTTTGTTTGATGCTTATTTCGTGGGATATTTGGCCCAGTCACTATCAATGGACCACCGCGTATAGAATGGTCAGAAATGATCTGAAATGCTTGTAAGAGCGTTTCAGGCTAAGTTATGGTGCGAAATAGTTTTTAAGAAAAAAATTCAATTTGTTTCTCCGTTTCCGGGTTAGTTTTGTTATAAGTTAGTCATGCAGGATGTTATACGCACTAATTCAAGCGGCCCGCCAGAGACGGTGTCGGCAAACTTGTTCTTTGTTTGGTTTCCTAAGACCGGCTAATACAAAAGCCAGGCATGGGGCGGTAGTAAGGATTGAAGACAAGCCAAAGGCTGAGCAGTCACGTACGCTATGAGAACAACTGACACTATTGTATCTTGTCGGCCACTTGAACTGGCTTGCGCAATAGTCTGGTGACCCAATTGCAATGCTAATTAACTGAGAAATTGTGCAGCGTATCGAATTTCTTTGTTAGCATTTATTTCTCAGCACGAACTACCCTGAAAAACTTCTCAGACTGTTTCTGACCACCCTGTATATATTTTACAACGGAAAACACCGACTGCGTCCTACGTTACTCTGATATGCTGGAAGTAGATTTAGATGTCGCTATAATAGGATGATTCAACAACCTGCTGTTGAATAGTGCAGTGGATCCCATCAGCCACGCCGTCTGCAAATCCTTTAAAGAGGCAAGTCTATAGAGGTGGATTTACGATGTTTTTATCGCCCACGTTAACAGCCTGTCAGCAGTTAAATGCGCTGTGGTGACGTAGCTATTACTATTATCACCACATAGACATAAACAGGGGAAGGCGCTAAGAATGACTCTGACACTGAAGCACTAAAGATGCTATAAATGTCAGTCATGAGGAAAATTTAGATTGAAGCGTCTTCATTCGAAGGTAACAGCTTTGTGACACATCCGAGAACTGAAGCCAAAGACATAAGACTGCGTGTACGGCATCGTTAACTGTGCAAAGTTGTGTAACGTTCTTTTCTTGAAAGATTAGGTACAGAACCCATTCTCAGAAATCACTTTCATCCCTACAGCCTTGGCAAGGATCCGAAATACTTAATTTACTTTCTCATTATCTCTCTATTTGCTACCTACAAATAGCAGAGTGAGCGCTATGAAGATTTCAGTAAACACCTAGAAACAATTGAATTAGAGGAATCTATGTTGTAGCATGTTACGTCCCCATTCACATTGATGCCAGTGGATTCAGCGAGACACAGAAGGCGTTGGTGAGTCATCCTGATCTATGACTACCAAAATTTTATTCCACAAATCACAGAGATTGCTCGGAGCTTTTCAAGATGCTCATATCTCGCCCAATGGCGTGCAGACTGTATCCAATAGGACAGAGGTCATGTGATATGTGTGGGCAGGCCCATAAATTGCCAAGGTTGTTTCAACTACGCTGCTGACGTTCTCTGGGCAGCCCTTGTACATCATCTAAAAGACCTACAGTATTGATTCCTTCCAGTACGATATCCGTATATTTGGAGCCCTGAAGAAAGACATTCGTGATCGTCGATTTGGTTCGGACGAAGAGGAATACCCGGCATACAATCGTGGTTTCATAGGCAACCGCAAATATTTTTCCATTAAGGCACTGATCGTCTTGTTCACAGTGGGACAAATGTACTACAGGGTATGATAATTACTTTTGAAATAATGAAATGTTTACTTTTTTTTCATGTGTCTAATTTTCATTTAAATGCCCCTTATGCGAGGGCGTTCAATAAGTAGCGCACTACATTTCTTTTCTCGCCCAATTTCAGTTAAAAATATACAGAATTTGATGTGCCGCATCGTGGAATATTCGCGCTTCACTTATTACAGTTTCATGAAGTTCCGGAAGGTGGTGGCGCTTTACGTAGTCTTCAAAATGGCACCAGTAACGGAGTTGTATTTCGAGCAGATAGTTTCTTTTGGAGGAAGACCAGAGCATCGCAGATATTAATAGGGGCTTGCAGAATGTCTACGGAGAGCAGGCAGTGAACAAAGGCACGGCAAGTCGTTGACCGAGGCGTCTGTCACCATCGCAACGAGGTCCGCCTGCCAGCCGCACACCAGTGGTGCACAAATTCTTCCCAGCCTGCCCACCCATATTTCCGTCGCAACCATTAAAGCGGCTCAACCTGCCGCAACGGAGACAGTAGAGTACGCGCGTACCGAAGTACTGTGGTTACAGCAGGCCAACTTGGGTTTCCGCAAGTCTGGTATGCTTCACGGCTCCCGTTCAGCCTGCCCCATCTACCAACAGGTTGCGCCATCAATCCAGCGTGACTGGAAAACAGAAGTGTATGCTTGTATAGGTGGATTGACTGCAGATCGTTTATCATAATGGCGGGAGCAGCAAAACGAACAGATCAAACTTAAAGGCGACTGAGGAGAAATTAAGAATTTGGGAAAGTACGACATGTTTGTAAATCTGACCAGCAGTTTTCTCATTCCGTAACATGTTGAAAGAGCACAAAGACTTAGAGGCTGATGAGTGTGTGGAAATACGTTCTAAGTACATGAGGACATTTAGCAGTATATAGACCTAAGTTTAGGGCAAACATTGATTCAAATAGCAAAAAATATTGTGCAGTGGATATTAAAAATCACATTCTAGTTATAAAGAGGTAGTGCTAAGAAAGCTTAATATAAAAGCAAAGCTTATTATTTTAGACATCTACTTTTTAGATTAACATTATGTGAAAAACGAACTTTGTATTTGTTACATGAATTTGGGAAATTTAGATTGATCTTTTTTGCCACTTAAAACAGGCGCCATTTTCAGGATAGGTAGACGTATTAAGACATTAAAGAAACTCATTCCGTTTTCAGTTATCACTTGTTTCACTTTCAGCGCCTGTTTAAGGCCCAAATGATACAAGGCGATGTGTTGACTGACACTGAGCGGTCAGCGCCAGAGGCACCATAACTATAAAATAACCGTACTGGACGTATCTCAATTAGTAGCGCTCGCTTGTGGCGCCAAGCTGACAGGGCGCCACGGAAATTTGGCATACAGTACGTATCACAATCAGTGGCGAAACGTGACACGGTGAAACCCTACGAGGGAGAAAGGGTAGGGGAGGGTGGTGGGGCGCCAAATGATAAGTTGCTGCCGGCCGCGGTGTTCTCGCGGTTCTAGGCGCTGAGTCCGGAACCGCGCGACTGCTACGGTCGCAGGTTCGAATCCTGCCTCGGGCATGGATGTGTGTGATGTCCTTAGGTTAGTTAGGTTTAAGTAGTTCTTAGTTATAGGGGACTGATGACCACAGATGTTAAGTCCCATAGTGCTCAGAGCCATTTGAACCATTTTTGATAAGTTGCTTGTGGGGGAAAAACTTTCTCGAACGAGCTCTGTCCATGGTAAAAAACTCTATTATGTTTCAAGGTACAAGACGTGGCTTAACTGTCCACGGGTTATATAAATTATTCAAAAATTATGTAGCATTTTACCCACTACAAAATTCTGTGGTTCAAAATGGTTCAAATGGCTCTGAGCACTATGGGACTTAACATCTATGGTCATCAGTCCCCTAGAACTTAGAACTACTTAAACCTAACTAACCTAAGGACAGCACACAACACCCAGCCATCACGAGGCAGAGAAAATCCCTGACCCCGCCGGGATTCGAACCCGGGAACCCGGGGGTGGGAAGCGAGAACGCTACCGCACGACAACGAGATGCGGGCCAAAATTCTGTACCTGAAGAATTAACAATATATACCTATTACCTTTAAAACGTTATACAGCGATTAAATGTGTAGAACGCGAAATATTTACAAATGCTGCGCAAAACACAGTCTCATGTCTAACAATAACAAAAACTGTAGAAAAGTGCGGAAACTATTTATGGCTGTCTAGTGCGCATTCCAGTCATGTGTTTATAAAATCAGTCACTCGACTGACGTACCGACCAAAAATCATCCCGTCTTCCTATGTACGCTATCCTCTCAGCATAACACTACCCTCTACTACATAATGTCTCTCTGATCTTACTATAGCGGTGGTTATTACTTCGTCTGTCCACTTCACAATCACATTAGCAATAGCCAATCTGGGCAACTTTAGAAGCATTGAAATGAATCGGATAGACTTGTTACTCAGGTGCTATCTACTGACGACGTCGGCCGAAGTGGCCATGCGGTTAAAGGCGCTGCAGTCTGGAACCGCAAGACCGCTACGGTCGCAGGTTCGAATCCTGCCTCGGGCATGGATGTTTGTGATGTCCTTAGGTTAGTTAGGTTTAACTAGTTCTAAGTTCTAGGGGACTAATGACCTCAGCAGTTGAGTCCCATAGTGCTCAGAGCCATTTGAACTATCTACTGACGAATCCACGCTCGAAGTTACCGAGTTCTCCTAATCGACCCAATCTACTATTAGTGCTTCTCTACCAACAAAACAATACTTCCGGCCTCGATTTATACCGGAAGGTCCGCCTCTCGTGTCACCTGGCGGTCAATTACGCATTACGTAGCGATGTCCAGATACTTTCGATCAGACTGTGGAGGTCTGGCGACGTCTCAGTCACACAACAGGTGTTACTATTCTGTTCACCGTGTCGAAATGGGAGTTCGCACTGTAATATAGTAACAAATTCCTTTGGAAACGTGTGTAAACCAATTGGGAACCTCAGGACCAAACTAGGCCGTCCAGGTCGCTTTCTGAATCCTCCGTTTCATTTGTGGAAAGTAGTTTTGCAGTATGTGTTCATATACCAGGGAAGGCTTTTCAGCATTTAACGCAGTCATTTCCGGCTCGTTCAGTTGATCTGTGTGTTTTGTGAAAGGCGGTCGCTCTACCTACACTGGTGAGCAGAACGTAAGGACGAAATTAACTTTAGCATGACGTGTGACTGACAAGTAAGGTAGCTGGATGAAACTTGGACCATACATAGAAGGGACTGCTGTAGTACAGTACAGAAGATCAATGAAAGAAAAACGCTAAAAGGCGAACAGAAGTGACTTTAAGGCGAACAGAAATGATTTATTCTAAGATAATACGTAGACAGAAGTCAAGCGATTTATGATAGTCCTCTGGACGTTATAAAAGGTGGGACACAGTGCAAGATGGGATGCGTGATGACAACAATGGCAATGTGTTCTTTGCAACGGGCTCCCATGCTGGTCACAAAATTAGAAAGGAGTTCTTGAGTAGAGCATTGCGTCCCTCCACCAGTGCACCTGACAATATGGTCGTCGGTGAATATGGACTTGGCGCAATATGTCGCCCCCAACGCTTCCCGAACTGGAGGAACGGGCAGGCCAGCCTATTTGCCGGATACCTTCTCTTTCCAAGAGCTCCTTCACCTTCGTAGCTCTACCTGGTCGCGCATTGTCATCCATAAAAATAAAGTAAGGACTGAATGCACTCCTGAAACACTGGCCAGTGAGCGTACCGGTTTGGACGAAAATTATAGTTTTGGTAGTCCAGGTGGTAGGATGTGGGGAGGCATAATTTTGCGTGTGAGTGCTGTCTTAGAAATCTTTGAACGCAGTGTACTGACCAGTTAACGTTATTGTGACGCTGTAGTTTTTCCCTATTTGGATCTTTTGTAATGTCCAGGAGGGAATTGTAAATCGCGGTGATTTCAGTGTAGCTGACAAAACAGAAATTCCATCAGTTGCAATTGAGCACTGAAATGAATCCAACGGCGGCAAGTGAAAATTTGTGCCTGACTGGGACATGACAACAGAAAAATTGCGACAGTTACAGTCGAGCACTGAAATGAATCCAAGGGCGAGAAGCGGAAATTTGTGCCTGACCGGGACTCGAACTCGGTTTTCCCCGTTTATAGCAAACGGTCGCCTTAACCACTTTGGCTATCCAAGCACACTTCCCGTCCAAAGCAAATTTTCATATGTCACACACTACATACGTAGTCTCCCCTGTCCATTACCCTAATTGCTCGTAGCCTCGCCTGATTCAAACAAGAGGCCGAAAGAGGAGTCCATCCGCACTGAAGGTCTTATTATTCGCCGTCAAACCTAATATATTTGTAAGTGCAGTGTCCGTTCTTTCGGATTTGTCCAGGGACACCGTACATATAAATTCAGCGTAATTATTGTCTTTCAATAAGAGTGACAGTCGTGTTCGTTTCATTGCGAATTTCTTTCAGTTGTCGACTGTACTATACTGTAGCAATTCTTTCTATATATACACATAAAAGAAAGTATTGCATTACCCCGGTTCCCAGAACTCCTGAAGATAGAAGTTGACTGTGGGTATTGTATCGTAGACACAGTCCCTTTGACCGTTCAGAGATGTCACTAAACCCGCCCAAAGATGTAAACAACCATGCATGAGCAGCGCCTATTAGACGGAAGGGGTCCGATAGCCGATCAGTTCCAGTCATTCCACCAGGAAGGAGGAACACGGCTCGTGTTGCCTGTAGTTCAACTATGCCTAGACGGTCAATACCGCGGTTCGATTGCGTCCGCATTGTTACTTCGTGCTAGGAAGAGCTCCCAACAAGGGAAGTGTCCAGGCGTCTCGGAGTTCACCAAAGCGATGTTGTTGGGACATGGAAGAGATACAGAGAGATACGAACTGTCGATGACATGCCTCGCTAAGGCCGTCCACGGGCTAGTACTGTAGTGGATGACCACTACTTACGGATTATGGCTCGGAGGAACCCTGATAGCAACGCCACCATGTTGAATAATGCTTTTCGTGCATCCACAGGACGTCGTGTTACGACTCAAACTGTGCGCAATAGGCTGCATGATGCGCAACTTCACTCGCGACGTCCATGGCGAGGTCCATCTTTGCAACCACGACACCATCCAGCGCGGTACGGATGGGCCCAACAGCATGTCGAATGGAACGCTCAGGATTGGCATCACGTTCTCTTCACCGATGAGTGTTGCTTATAACTTCAACCAGACAATCATCGGAGACGTGAGTTGAGGCAACCTGGTCAGGCTGAACGCCTTAGACACATTGTCCAGCGAGTGCAGCAAGGTGGAGGTTCCCTAATGTTTTGGGGTGGCATTATGTGGGGCCGACGTACGCCACTGGTGGTCATGGAAGACGCTCTAGCGGCTATATGATACGCGAAATCCATCCTCCGACCGATAGTGAAACCATATCGGCAGCATATTGGCGAGGCATTCATCTTCAAGGACGAAAATTCGCGCCTGCATCGTGCACATTTTGTGAATGACTTCCTTCAGGATAACGACGTCGCTCGACTAGAGTGGCCAGCATGTTCTCCAGACATGAACGCTATCGAACATGCTTGGTATAGGATGAAACGGGCAGTTTATGGACGACGTGACCCACCAACAACTCTGAGGGATCGCCGTTGAGGAGTGCGACAATCTGGACCAACAGTAACTTGATGAAATTGCGGATAGTATGCCACGATGAATACAGGCATGCATCAATGCAAGAGGACGTGCTACTGGGTATTAGAGGTACCGGTGTGTACAGCAATCTGGACCACTACCTCTGAAGCTCTCGCTATGCGGTGGTTCAATGCATGGTTTTCTTGAGCAGTAAAAAGGTCGGAATTGATGTTTATGTTATTCTCTATTCCAGTTTTCTATACTAGTTCCGGAACTTTCGGAACCGAGATGATGCAAAACTTTTTTTGATGTGCGTATATGGTTCTAGTTTCACCGAGCCCTGTTAGTTCTCAGTACCATATCATGCGAAAATCCCTTTCTTCTTTAAATTTTGAGCATCATTGTACCAGCAGACAGTCATCAATATGTGATTCGACAGTTTATTTAATTGGATTAACGGTTGAAGAATTGCCACGAAGCACAATGCATTTTTTTCTGAACTACAGACGGTTTTGATGATGAGCAGTTATTCTTGTACCTCAAGGTCTGAATAGTTTGATTCTTCTCTCAAATTATGAGGCACTATTGACGTCAAAACCGATAAATGTATATTAGTATTGTTTTGGTGTAGTTCGGTAAATTGCATAAACTCTCTAAGACGGTCTATGCCCGTAGCCATCACGTGTACCCTGTTCGAAAACGGATCACAGTACGATGCGTCATTTCTTATTCTCTTGTGTGGCTGTTCCATATTCAGCAGCTCAAGGTCCTGCAGACTACTTACAACTTCACATCCACTCTCTCGATGCATTGCTTACACTGACATTGTCACTGTGTGATGTGACACTGTGTTACATGATTGGCTTTGGTGAACAACAATGGTCGAATGCTCACCTGACCATCCTCTCTCCTGTGGAGATAGGTAACTCTCTGCCCCAACCTGCAAGTCTGTAGTGTATATGGAAAGCGCGGCGCACGACTAGCCGCGTCACCTGACTAGTACCAGGATAGTTTTACAGCACTGTCAAGTCAGATCACCGTCAAAAAAGTACCACACGATATAGTATAGAGGTCGATACGTTGCACAGTGAATATCTGCCCATGATCTTCCTGCACTTCATATTTACTGTACAACGTCGTGGATATTATTCCGTATGTTGAGGGACATGTGAATTTTTATCTGGTGATTTGAATAGGCATATTTTTCGTATGTTTTTGGAGGATTTGCTGTTGACTTACACCTGAATATTCTCCTATATTCCCAGAAATGACTTCTATTTCTTTAACATACTGAGTGCCTTCCAAACCTGTGCGTTCTGGGTGCCTACCTCGTTAACAGAGTAATGTGCTCAAACTTAAAAGGAGACTACACACTAAAGCTTTATTAGCCTACGTGAGACACATAGGAAAAACAGGAATCGTCGTAGAAAACAAAATCCTGGAATGGCAGTTTCTGTTTGTTCAATAATTGCCTAGGCATCGAAAAAGCGGATTTTGCTTGACCACATCAGCATGGAGAGAGCCTAGTGAAAGCTTTTGTGCAGAAAATCTGAACGATTGCAATTACGTTCCTTATAGTACTACCAACGTCATTCACAGCTAACTTTCAGAGGAAATCTCAGCTTTAGAGGTAACGAACAGCCCTTAAATAATTCTGACGCAATTCTGGCAGTTAATAGTTAGCCTGTCTACTGTGTTTATCTCTCGTGTAATCGCAAGGTACGGAAAATTATATAATTAAACAAAATTATGCAAAGATTAAAACTCCGAGATTCAGACCCATAAAAGATGCAAAAGCTACCGAGTTGTAACTGGTACATGAAACGGTAAACAGTTGACGTTAGGTACAAGTAGTGCGACGGCGCGTAAAAAAGAAAAGAAGAAGAAAAAAGAAATGGACAAATACGGCCGTTACCAAGGAAAATGTTAAAGTCCCGTAGGCACGACACGAGCAGAGGTGGGAGGTGCCTTTATTTTATTACGACTTGTATTTAGTGCACTAAATTAAATGCATATTTATGGCGTAACAATGGGCCGCATCAGCGAGCTGCGTTTAAATGCGTCAGCTCGCAGAGGAGGCTGTCTGCTAGCCTTTTGTTCTGACTACAGCGCCGCACAGGGCAGCCAGGCGAAATGTGTACGTCAGTGTCGCCTCGGGTTTTTTCCCCATAGTTAACTATTCGGCGTACAACTTAAACTCCACACATGTCCATGCCAGTGCATGACTCTTCTAAAATCATAGTGTTCATTATCCACCGATAATTGACACTTCAAAAGATGATACCTTTTCTGTCCATTGTTTTAACACCTGCATTGTCTTGCTCACTAAAATGCAGTGTAGTGGATAGGAAAGGCTGCTGGCATAGATAAGTAGTGCATGAATAGCGTTATATAGAATACGTTCGATATAATAAAGGCATAGTTGTCAAATACAGTGACGTCATAAATACCAAAACGTCGGCGTAGCGGTTTTATAGGGAAAGTGTAGATAACATCTAGAAGATATGAAAAAGGGGTCATTATAGTTAATAATTCTTCGTACTGACTTCCACAGTCATTTTTCCATAGTAAAAAACGGCTCTAATTCGTTATTTTAGCACTGTTGCATCAACTCCCTTTGTGAGTGATTAAGTACAGACATGTACCATGTGCGTGCAGTTGACACAGTTGCGTTTTCACACAGATATAACTTGGACCGTACGAGCATTTTCTTTGAGCAGTCTGTACACACTGATATGTTGAAAACAGCCGTAGAGACCGAAGTCAGCTGATCGTGTGATACGTACAGACTTTCAGTTGCTAATTACAGTCAAGTAAAGGAAAAATTACATCACGTAATACAGTCATAATATTGTCGATGCACCTATTTTACACTTTTTGAACTTATGTAGAGAAAACAGTAGTTACCGTTCGTAATCTCGAATGATAATTCAGTATTATTATGTCACCAATGTGTAACATAACTAAGCGCTTAGACATTTATAAGAGGTTACTTTGCAATCAAACGATTGGAAATCAAAACTAAACACACATTGTTATGCAGTTCAAGAAAACTGAAATCATTTAACGATGTTCATAACAAATTTATATTTCTTATAATATCAAGATCAGGATAGTAATCACAGTTCATACACATTCCTTGAGATGTCAATGCCATTAATGAATCCAGAATGTCTGTGGCTTACCGACAGGTAAGCTGGATGCAATATTTGACACCGAGCGAGGTGAATAAAATCCAGAAGCAGATATTGCCGGCAGCAATAATGATTTATTTAAAGAAACCGCGTGCATTACCATTTCTCTTAGGTGGTCAGCTGACAGACTGCTTTCTGGTTATCTAATAATGTCAATGTCAACGGTAGTGGCCTGTGGAAGGGCTTCAGTGGGTCGTAATAGGCTAAGGCACCAACATGTGCTGGAACTAATTAGTCTCCATTGTATTGTTGTATGAATATTTATTTATTTGTCGTATGGCAAACAAAACTTAAACAAACGAGGCCACAAAATAATCAGATCAATTTTGAGATTAATTTTTTTGTTTCTGATATCAGTGGTAAGTCTTAAAGCTATTTAGATCCTACATATCTACATTCTAACTACGGCTTTGCCCACGTACGTTTATGTCACATATATTGCGTACATTTCGCCTGTCTCTCTGTACATCCCCTCCTCCTCCACCTCCTCCTCCCTCTCTCTGGCCAACTCTTCCTCCCACCTTCCTCTGCCCATCTCCTCCTCCGCTCCTTGTATCTATTGGTTTCCTCCTTTCGTATTCTCCCTCACTTTGTCCCGCTCCTGTCCCTGTCTCTGTTCTATTCTCCCCCTCTATGTCCATCATTTCTCCCCCCGCCCCTCTTTCTGTTCATCTCGTATTCCTCCCCCTCTCTCTCCATCTCCTTCTCTGCCCTCTCTCTGTCCATCTCCATGTCCCCCCTCTTTCCCTCCATGTCCTGCTCCTCCCTCTCTCTGTCTGTCTATACTGAACGAAGACCAGATGAACATCATGTACTGTCAGACAGGGATTGTAGAGCATTAGAGAGGGTGAATGTGAAAAATCGCTTGAATTCAGGAGAAGGTATCATTCGTGAGTTCCAAAGTGCTACCAACAGTCGAACTAACACAGTGAAAGTGTGTAGGGAGTTAAAAAGAAGGGGGAACAATAGTAGAGCAGATCCATGTAATCCACATATTTCTCTAGTCAGTGCTAATCGATGCTTCAGTTGGTGTAAAAAGAGACGCCACTGGAGCATGGACGACTGGAAACGAGTGATTTGGAATGATGAATCACTCTGTCACGCAGTACCCTATGCACTCCGATGGACTGGACTGGCATCTGCCCCCGCCTCCCCCACCCCGCCCTTCCCCGCCCCCCCTCCCCCCCCCCCTCCCCAAAATTTCAGACATCTCATGAAAAGCGTCCACAGCAGAGTTCAAATCGTCATAGAGGTGGAGGGTGGACCCACACTATATTAATGTCCAGTAATGGGTGTCTGGATACCTATGACCAAATGGTGTAGCATATCATTCAACTTTGAATGGCTCAAATTTTCGATCTGATTAACGTACAGTAAGACTATTTAAATTAAAAAAGTCAAACATTCCAATGTTGCGGAGTGATTGAAAGGAGTCGTCTTTCTCGTACAAACAATAATACGTGACGCATTTGCATACTGGACAACAAAGAAGGTTATTCGTCTTTGCAGCCGATAGGAAAACACCAAATCTAATGAATAACAACATGCTTTGAATAAGGTAGATGCAACACAAATAAGATGACTACCTGCTCACTTTTCCAGTTCAGAAAGAAAAAAAAAGGGATCAAGCAAGTGGGTCCTTTTCAGCTACTTAAAATATAATCAGAAACAAGAGTGAGGTTTCGTTACAGTTTACAGTCCACGTTCTTCAGCCAATCAGTAACACCAAATATAATTTGAAATTTTATATCTCGCTTGGATACTGATGCGCCACTTAAACACTATGCGTTGGACAGTCTAATTTTCATGGTCGCAGGCAGCTGATTGCTGGATACTTCATTTCAATAGTAAATTTTATAGGCACTCTGCTGAATAGTACTCTCTATGGATGGGGTAGGCCGTATCCTGAACGTTTCTGCTTTGTGATGAGATGCCATTGCAGAGACGCTTTAATTATCCACACTCATTTCACGTGAAGAGCGTGCCGACGCCATTTGAAAGGTCACTGTTTCTCTCTACCTTTGTGGTCATGGGTTGCATGTTCTGGGTTGCCACACCTACCATTTCTGCTGCCTTGGGGACGGGAAAAACCCACCGTGGTACAACAACAAAGTTAGGAAATTACTGCGAAAGCAAAGAGAGCTTCACTCCAAGTTTAAACGCAGCCAAAACCTCTCAGACAAACAGAAACTAAACGATGTCAAAGTTAGCGTAAGGAGGGCTATGCGCAAAGCGTTCAGTGAATTCGAAAGTAAAATTCTATGTACCGACTTGACAGAAAATCCTAGGAAGTTCTGGTCTTACGTTAAATCAGTAAGTGGCTCGAAACAGCATATCCAGACACTCCGGGATGATGATGGCATTGAAACAGAGGATGACATGCGTAAAGCTGAAATATAAACACCTTTTTCCAAAGCTGTTTCACAAAGGAAGACCGCACTGCAGTTCCTTCTCTAAATCCTCGCACAAACGAAAAAATGGCTGACATCGAAATAAGTGTCCAAGGAATAGAAAAGCAACTGGAATCACTCAACAGAGGAAAGTCCGCTGGACCTGACGGGATACCCATTCGATTCTACACAGAGTACGCGAAAGAACTTGCCCCCCTTCTAACAGCCGTGTACCGCAAGTCTCTAGAGAAACGGAAGGTTACAACTGATTGGAAAAGAGCACAGGCAGTCCCAGTCTTCAAGAAGGGTCGTCGAGCAGATGCGCAAAACTATAGACCTATATCTCTGACGTCGATCTGTTGTAGAATTTTAGAACATGTTTTTTGCTCGAGTATCGTGTCGTTTTTGGAAACCCAGAATCTACTATGTAGGAATCAACATGGATTCCGGAAACAGCGATCGTGTGAGACCCAACTCGCTTTATTTGTTCATGAGACCCAGAAAATATTAGATACAGGCATCCCAGGTAGATGCTATTTTTCTTGACTTCCGGAAGGCGTTCGATACAGTTCCGCACTGTCGCCTGATAAACAAAGTAAGAGCCTACGGAATATCAGACCAGCTGTGTGGCTGGATTGAAGAGTTTTTAGCAAACAGAACACAGCATATTGTTGTCAATGGAGAGACATCTACAGACGTTAAAGTAAACTCTGGCGTGCCACAGGGGAGTGTTATGGGACCATTGCTTTTCACAATATATATAAATGACCTAGTAGATAGTGTTGGAAGTCCCATACGGCTTTTCGCGGATGATGCTGTAGTATACAGAGAAGTTGCAGCATTAGAAAATTGTAGCGAAATGCAGGAAGATCTGCAGCGGATAGGCACTTGGTGCAGGGAGTGGCAACTGACCCTTAACATAGATAAATGTAATGTATTGCGAATACATAGAAAGAAGGATCCTTTATTGTATGATTATATGATAGCGGAACAAACACTGGTAGCAGTAACTTCTGTAAAATATCTGGGAGTATGCGTGCGGAACGATTTGAAGTGGAATGATCATATCAAATTAATTGTTGGTAGGGCGGGTACCAGGTTGAGATTCATTGGGAGAGTCCTTAGAAAATGTAGTCCATCAACAAAGACCTATACTTGAGTATTGCTCATCAGTGTGGGATCCGTACCAGATCGGGTTGACGGAGGAGATAGAGAAGATCCAAAGAAGAGCGGCGCGTTTCGTCACAGGGTTATTTGGTAACCGTGATAGCGTTACGGAGATGTTTAACAAACTCAAGTGGCAGACTCTGCAAGAGAGGCGCTCTGCATCGCGGTGTAGCTTGCTCGCCAGGTTTCGAGAGGGTGCGTTTCTGGATGAGGTATCGAATATATTGCTTCCCCCTACTTATACCTCCCGAGGAGATCACGAATGTAAAATGAGAGAGATTCGAGCGCGCACGGAGGCTTTCAGACAGTCGTTCTTCGCGCGAACCATACGCGACTGGAACAGGAGAGGGAGGTAATGACAGTGGGACGTAAAGTGCCCTCCGCCACACACCGTTGGGTGGCTTGCGGAGAATAAATGTCTATGTAGATGTAAACGTGATCCTGATAGCACCCCTTATTCTCAGTGTTCAGGTGATGAAGGTGTTATAAAACTTTCGTATCTCCACTCTAAGGAAGTTGTGGATCAAATGGGCATAGTTTCTCTTGCTATCAGTTTGCCAATGCAAAAAACCCGCGTGCAATCTGTAATTTATTTGTGTTAAATAATTGTAATGTGTGTCTTGGGTGTATTTTACAGTCTGAGCTAAACTAAGCAACTGTGCGATGCGTGGGCTAAACTCAAGCCGGTAATCTAATGAAACTTTCTGGCAGGTTAAAACTGTGTATCGAATAAATGATTAGCACCTTGTCTTGCCTACCATTAAGTGTTGGATGCGATTCCTGAGAACCGCTGTTTTTTTACAGAGGCACAGTCACTGAAGTTTATTTTGGTTTCTCGCCTACAGCTTTGTGTAGCTTTCGATATTGGCTGTTCTTTTGGCCTGTGCTCTTAATGTAGATCAGGATCACTGCCAATGGGAACATGTATGAGTTCTTTTTAAGACAATTGTAGAAGGCCTGGCATTTATACCAGTTCTAGTTCCATTATTATCTTATTAAGTGTAGAGATTGGTTCTTTAAAATTGTTTATGTATCTTATTATGAATGCTCAGGTGTCCAAATTGAAACAGTGTGTAAACCTTTGCATTTACAGTTGGACCTTAACTTTAAACCAATTGTGCGTGGAGTCTTTAAAACAGACGTGCATTTTATTCTGAGTGTTCAGGTCTTGAAGGTGTTATAAAACTTTTGCATCTCCACTCTTACTCTAAAGTAGTTGTGGGTCAAAAGGGCATAGTCTCTCTTGCTATCAGTTTGTTATGCCAATGCCAAAAACCCATGCGCGATCTGTAATTTATTTGTGTTAAATAATTTTAATGTGTGTCTTGCGTGTAATGTACAGTCTGAGCTAAACCAAGCAACTGTGTGATGCGTGGGCTGGACTCAACCCGGTAATCTTAAGAAACGTCCTGGCACGTTAAAACTGTGTGCCGGACCGAGACTCGGACTTTGCCTTTCGCGGGCATGTGCTCTATCAACTGAGCTACCCAAGCACGACTCACGCCCCGTAATCACAGCTTTACTTCTGCGAGTATCTTGTGTCCTACCTTTCGAACTTCACAGACGCTCTCCTGGGTGGCACAGTAGGTAGAGTACTTGCAAAGGTCCGAAGTGCTGGCCGCGGTGGCCGAGCGGTTCTAGGTGCTTCAGTCCGGAACCACGCGGCTGCTGCGGTCGCAGGTTCAAATCCTGCCTCGGGTATGGATGTGAGTGATGTCCTTAGGTTAGTTAGGTTTAAGTAGTTCTAAGTCTAGGAGACTGATAACCTCAGATGTTAAGTCCCATAGTGCTTAGAGCCATGTGTGAGGTCCGAAGTTCAAGTCTCGGTCCGGCACACAGTTTTAATCTGCCAGGAAGTTCCATATCAGCGCACACTCCGCTGCATAGTGAAAATCTGATTCCGATAATCTTACGTTGGCCGAAGCAGTCATTTTGAGCTCCATTTTAATTCTGCTCTAAGTCTGTTACTTAACTAATTTTATTTTGCTCGTTGGTGATATATTCGTTTAAAACTTCCGTATTTTGCTAAAATTAATTTTCTTATTGAATTGAAAGAAGGCCTGGTTAAATTGTTTGAAATCTTAAAATGTTTCTTAAGTGTTCCAGGTGTCATTCAAATTGTGGTTATTCTAACATCTGTTTTGCTACTAGAAAAATAGTTATTAATAGTTTCTGATTACTTATGGGGCAAAGCTTTTAAATATTTATGAGATTTAAGACTCTGCCAAAACACTGAATTGTGATACATAATAACATCAGTCTAATTACTGTTTCTTTCTGCAACTTAATCATTTATTATTGTTTATATTATGTAATGCAGCTAAGGAATGAGATTAAAAATTCTTATTTGTTGTACACACGCCATATCACCACTCCCAGATTAATGCTTCCTGCCGTTAAAGTGATTTGCGGAAATATTTCAGTTTTTGTATTGTTTTATAAAATTTTAATTTTCACTTTTTATCATTTCTCAGATGATAAATTTTCACTTGTTATCTGAAAGATTAAATGCAAATAGGCGAATGTATAGCACGAAGACTAAGTCTGCCCTGCTGCCTTGTGTAGGTATACTGTACTGCTGCTGACTCCTATCATTGCCATCTATGCAGGCATGTGCAGTTCAACATGCTCTGGAGCATCATGCACTGACCCATTCAACGGCACCAGCCAGCGTGGAGAGTTTCTGCACAGGTCGCCACTCTTGCTTGCCACCCAGGCTTGACCATTGACTCAGTATTTCCTCTCCACCATGCTGCTGACGATGCGATATGGCTCTGCTACGGCGTGCTTATGGCATGATATGACACTGCCAGTGAAGACTGTGTGCTTAATTTACCACCATGGATGCACAGCAGGGTCAACGACCTTACCTTTGCAACTGTCTGTGACAACACACTGCTACACTGGGAGATTCAGCTGTCCCTACCGACTACGTTTTCTGCAACCCGGAATGATATATTTGTTCTACAAAAAGCACACAACCAGACATGCATAAACGGTTGATTGCTGTAAGAGAGGACTGAGCCTTTTTCTCTTTGACCACTCCCTCAGGAGTCAGCTGCCGCTAGCTTGGTTGGTCTCATTTTCGACGGAGTAACAGACGATGTGTTGACGTTTGCGGATGACCTATTGACAGTGCGGATGACCTATTGACAGCTGGAAAGCTGGATTTCTGGATAGATGAGCCATTATTACAGATGACTATCTTGCCTATTAGTGGAAGAGGCTGAAACATATGTTGGGTACCATAAGGGTTTGATGAATGCGCTAACATTCAAGAAACTCAAAGAGGGTCTGATACAACGCTATAAAAAGCAAAACAGCTTCATATTATTTTCTGTAAAGTTAAATGGGATGTCACAAAGACAAAATGAGCCAACAGAAAGTTTCTGGGTTGAAGATGGAATATTAATACAAATACCTCTGACCCTATGGGTAGTGATGGAGCGAATGGAAATATTTTGCCACAAGGATACAGGGCGCTAGATGCATTCTTAAGGGAATTGCTCCACCTTACGTGTCAGGGCGGGTTCAGGTAGAATTCCTAAAGGACTTGGCTGGCCCCATCAGGATGGCCATGGCACTAGAGGAGATAGACGTAGCAACATAGGTGTGTGATAGATGTTTTTTTCTGTTGAGATGAGAGATCACTTGTTATCAGTGTGGACATCTGGGTCACGTTCAAGGGGATATAGCCAACTGCAGTGTAAACGATATTAATTGGTGGGGCATAGGGAACAAGAGTGCAGAAATGAAGGACAAAATACGGAAGTGCAGATTGTGAATAATTGATAATTAAACATGAAACGGAACTCCAAATGAGCCATATGCCATTCTGAATAAGATTTGATGTCACAAAGATGTATTCAGAGACAGAGTATCACTTAATAGGCGTAGTCAGTGGCAGAGAGCATAGATATTTATTAGGCACAGAGACTTGCTTGTTTGTGGCGAGTGTGCACCTCTTGGGGAGGAGGTGGTTAACCTCTCCACAATATAGAGTATGTGAGGAGTGGGCGAATGATGCATAGTCTTTAGGTCCAGTGACGTTAATTTTTCAGGTTGGAGCAAAACAGTTCTGGGACAGTATCGCAGTTTGTCCCATGTAGGTAAAGGGTACAGAGCATTTTTGGGACCAGCTGATTGCTATAGGAAGTTTATAAAGGGATTTGTTGATGTGGCATGACCACTTACCCATTTAATGAAAAAAGGCATAAAAGTTCAGTGGAGACCAGAACGTGAAATCACGTTTTGTGAGTGAAAGAACTGTTAACAACTAGTCGCGTGTTAATCTTCCCAAATTACGAAGGGGAATTTCTTCTTTTCACGAGATGCTAGCAGCCATCGAGTAGCCTGTGTTCTAAGTCTGAAAGTGCAGAGTAAGGAGTATCCAGTACCTTACGCTTCACAACAACTGAACAAGACTGAGAAAATTACTCTGTTTAAAGGCAGGCCCACAGACTCCAAATATTTCGTAAATTAAATCATTGTCTATTGTGGGCTGTATATTTATATCATTTATTTGCTGTGCTATTGGCCAGTTTCGTCTACTATGTCATCACCAAACGATATATGTTAACAGTATGCACCATGTCACACTAGATGCGGCATGCAAACGAAATTATCAATTCTCATGTGAAGTCACACATGAATGACTGTATGCTATCTATTGAATACAGACAAAAGAGCAATAAAATATGGGAAAAATTCATATACAGTATAAATCTATATGGGTTCCGTATTTTCACTACAGGATCACATCATGTCATGTTATTCACACATTACATGATGTGTTATTGCAGTGAAAATATGGAAACTCCGTTTTACTTGTTTGCGCAAAAACTGTTCACTTACACATAGGTATGCAAAAACCTCTGAAATAGTTTTCATAAACTACTCCGATACAGTGGAAGTTAGCATTCAGTATAATTAACAAAAGCCAAGTCTAACACTTTATCTATGTTATATGAAATAATGCCAACAGGAAATACATTTTTTCTTAGTGGTGTAGTACTATGTCCTTGCTGCACATAATGGCAGAGCCTGGCACTAGAGTGCCACCTGATGTAGTTAATTTAATAGTAACCAAAACCAGCCCCCTTACCTTTCAACTTTAGCACCTTTCTCAGATAATGTTTTGTGAAATGTTTCAACACCAATATTAAGGAATGTTACATCACCATCTCGACTTTTATGAGCTTACGAATGCCATTAAGAAAAGATTATCATTCCATTAAATATGTACATGCTTCAATATCTCTTTTGGTATAAGAATTTATTTTATTTTAATGTATCGTGTACTGTGGGACCTTGTTAGCCTAAGCTACTTGATCATGGAACGAATCGGTACGTAATTTCTGTTTAACAAAGAATTAAAGAACTGGTAAAACTCAAAGAAACAGAGTCTATGAATAAACGACACATCAAAGAGGAAAAGCCTGACATACTCCGAGAAACTCCCTTTCAGAATAGGAGTGTGTCATAACGAAACCTTTCAACTTGGATTTGAATAGAAGTTTATCACCCCGCTTTTTATTCTACTAGAAACCTACTGGAAACGAAACCTGCTAAATAGTGCATACATTCTGTACAATGATTAAGTGCTATTCAAGTTTATATCGTATTTCCGTTTAGTATCCACTGAATGAATGTTGCAGTTTCTTCTGAACGAATGAAAATTGCAATCAACAAATCCCATGATGGGATTTGTGTGCAAGGATGGCAGACTTAAAATTCTGAGACTCCTGAAGAACGGCCTACTCGAAGTTCACCAGCTGACGCCGTCGATCAGTGTGACCGCCAGTTTCCAGGCTATGAATATTCCTGATAAGTGCACAAGTTGCAGCAAAATATATTACCATTCAAGGTAGCAGAGTGAAAGTAAACAAGTTTCTGAGTTACAGACAGCAGAAATATTTCGTATGATGAATGTAGCAGCTAGAATTTGAACGTGATACATTCAAAAAAACCACACGTCTACCCTCAGTCCCAATAATTTAAAATGGTCGACTTCACTGAATTTTTTACAAGCTCTGGACAACGAAATTTCGCTTTTGCAAGGGTTCCGTGTCAGAATCTGTACACTTTGAATATTGTTACAGTTAAGGGTCAGTCTGCCCTCTGAAAGCCATATGTTGATGTCGAAATGCGGCAGGCAAAGTCAAATGCCTTACACGTGCCTCAGCCGCTGCCTTCACGAAAGTCGGGACATGGGAGGCGAGCCAGGCGGTACCAGGCTACTGTATAGCTTTACAGCCTAGCAGGAGACCGCTGCTTTAGAAAGTGAGTGAGTGACAGAGAGAGAGAGGGAGACAGAGAGAGACAGAGAGAGACAGAGAGAGACAGAGAGAGACAGAGAGAGACAGAGAGAGAGAGAGAGAGAGAGAGAGAGAGAGAGAGAGAGAATGTGTTAACTATTCCACAGTCTCTCATGATTTGTTCATACTATGTCTTTATTGAACAGATTATTGTGTCAAACGAAAGAGTGTTTCTGTCAGATACCTTCTATCCGTATCAAAATATTTTTGCACAAATTCCCATTAGGGCCTTAAAATGCCGTTATTTATCAAAAGTTGTTCATTTTGAATACACGTCTTATATCTTAAAAAGTGTGGCTGGTTCACAATTAATTTTCTGGGTCAGGGTAACTTTTTCCTGCGTAAGGCTGAGGCTATATGTTTCAATATT